>NW_006760387.1:1418158-1439621 GCF_000271605.1 Fomitiporia mediterranea MF3/22
AAGGAAAAGATACTAGTACAGGACATACAAAACAAAGGAAACAGAAAGGGGGGAAGGACACAAATCCCACCCAAAATTAAATCCCAGCCCTATTAATTATAAAGCAAGTATTTTACAATAGTAGTAATACTGTTCAAGAAAGTATTACTTAGGAGGGACTGGATGTTAGGAATTGTAAAATACAGTAACTAAGTTTGGAAAAGCTTAACTCAAGACTTGGGACCAAGTAGTTTATATACAAAACTCTATTAGTCACAAGTCTAGAGATTGGCCAGATCAACTAGGCTACCTTTGTTGTCCTACTTAGTAAGAACTCCAGCTCAGCATTATTAACCTCTAATCATTACTAATGAGTAATCAATCTATTAGCAGAGAGAGGGGACAGGAAGGAGTAGGTACCAAGTCAGTTAGGAAAAGGTAACAAAACCTGAAGACAAGGTCTTTATCTCTCTAAGGTTAAACACATACTCTAGCACAGTATTACTTGATAACCTCAACTAAAGACAAGTCATTTAGAATGCTTGTATGGAGAGAGGATCTGGAAAGAGTATAGTGTCCAGAGTAAGAAGTATAAAGGAAAAGACTAGGAGAAAACCTGAAGAGATAAAAGGAAAATATTATACTTACTTAGAGAGAAACTATATAGTTAGCTAGGAACACTTTGTACAAAGACAAAGGACCATTAAAGCTAGTAAAGAGCTAGAGCCAATACTCTGAAGCTCTATACTTGAGGAGGACTAGTACTAGTGAAGGAAAGGGAACTGAGAGCTCTAAGGAGAGACTATAGGAAAGTAGTCTCCTTTATACACTTTACTCATATAGATAGGAAAGTAATAAAGTCATAAACATAAGGACTATATGAGGACAACATGAGGAATACATAAGACAATCTAGAACTTTAGTTATAAGTTCTATGATTGAATACAGAAGTATAAAGATAAGGCTAGAAGTTAATAAGGATAATTGTCTCCTAAACTAAGTCTATTAAAGAAGACTTAGGGAAAGATCTAGAACATTGGTTGTCAGTTCTAGGGTGTATACAAGACAGTCTAGAACTTTGGTTGTAAGTTCTAGGGGCAGTACAGAAGCACAGCCTTTTATATTACAAGAGTCATAAGGAGTCATTAGAAGTCATAATACTCTACCTTATAAGAAAGTGTGTTACAAACTAGTGTACAGGAAGTATAGGTTGAGTCAGACAGAGTCATAGGAACAATAGAGAGCTCCACTTCATGAGAAAAGCATTACACAGCTTACACAGCATAACTAGTCAGGAGGACTCATAAGGAGTCATTAGAAGTATGAGAGGAAGTATAGAAGACATAACAATACAGTAAAGGAGTTATTAGAAGATTAATCTAGGATACAAGAAGACACAAACTAGTGTTAGCAGATTAATAGAAGACACAAACCAGTGTAGCATACAGCCTAAAGGATTAGCCAGCTCTACTTCATAGGAACAATAGTGAAGGGAGTTACTAAAGTCACTAGAGTAACATTACTCTAGCAAAAGGTATATAAGGAGGCCAGTTTGGCCCTCAAAAGATAGTTTTATCAACTTAAGTTACCTAGTACTTGGAAGTACTTTACTACCAACCTACTAGGCTACACTTACAGCTTGACTAAAGTAGGACTCCTCTACCCTCTCACTCTACAAGTCTACAAGTCTTACCCTCTATACTCTATTCTGTTACTATTCCTAAGGATTAAGACTAGTAAAGTGAGTATATCTTACACTAAGCTTATTTCTAATCTGTTTAGTACTTTTGCTTTTTCTTGTAAAGCTTTCTATACTATACTAGAGACCTTGTTTAACTGTTTTCTAAGCTTCTGTTCTTTACTAGTTTGATAAGATAATTTTTGTTAGAACACTCTTAACTCCTCTTACTTGTTAGTTTCTGTTAACTGATAGGATACTAGATTTATTCTCTTTACAGACAGTTCTAGAGTTCCTAACCTTCTTTTCTTTATAGGTGGAGGTGTACTTCCTGTACTTTCTCCCCTTTTCCTTTTAACATATTTATTATATAATACAATGTTTTGTATTTTCCTTTTTACCTTCTGTATTTACTCTTCTCCTAGTCTTGTTTTATTCATTATGTCTAGGTCTGCAAATTTCTTGTCTACTTTAAAGGTAACTACTCTTACTTCATACTAAGAAAGAGTAGGTTCCTAGTATTAAGGTACTCTTAATAGTATTACTTTCTCTTCAGAAATAGTTACTTTGTCTAATAAAGTAGTTATTTCTTTGTCTGTATCTATATCTTTGTCTAATGAATATAGTCTTATACTAGATTCTGGTTATATGTCTAGTATAGTTCTTGAAGAGCTCTATTACAATTCCTGTATTGTTAAGCTTTTAATAGGTGTTACAAGTGTTAATACTAAAATAAGAGTTATAGAAGCTTTTCCTTTGCCTTTATCTTCTTTATTGTTTGAAAACCAAACACTTTCTAATCTACTACTATCTGATTCTGAATCTGATAGTATAAATGGTTTGTAGGATAATTTCTTTGTTTTGGTTTTCTTCATACTTCTAATTTGAGAGTATTCTTTTACATTTTTCTCTCTGTTTTGGTTCCTTTTCTTTTCCCAACTTTTACCTAGTAGTTTAATCTTTCCTGTACTACTTCTAACTTCTCCTGTTTAGTAATTAAACAAAGGCTTTACTTTGTTTAAATAGTTAGATCCTAATAAACACTTATTATTATAAGTGTCTATTATTACAAATTTGAACTATCTATTACTAATTCTAGTATTTAACCATGCCCAAATATTATACTTCCATCCTCCTTTATTAATTGTACTATTAGCATTTCTAACAATTACCCTAGGTTTGTCATTCTTCATAAGTTTTAACTTGAGGGCTTTAACTATTTTTAGTAATAAAGTGTTTAATCCTGTACCTGAGTCAAACATAGTCTTAATTGTTACTTACTGTCCTCTGTATAATATAATTGCTTTACAGGTAGAATAGAGTACTACTTGTACTGTCTAGTAGATTTTTGTTGGTTACTTTTCTTATAGAGTTTCTTTTACCTTTTTCTCTACACCTGAGTTTAAAGACTCTACTACCTTTAAACTCTGGATCAAAAATCCTCTCTACTTGATCCTTCTGTTTCCTCCTCTTTCTTAATGTAAGCTTCCTGTTCTTCAGGGATTACTGTGTTCCTTTTTGTGAACTTTCTGTTAGATTTATACTTTGGCCTTTTCTCTTAAGGATTTCTTCTAGTACAATTTCTGGTCATATGTCCTTTCTGCCTACATTGTATACTATTTCCCTACTTTTTGTTATCCTGTCAATTTCTATTAGTACTCTATAATAATTACTAGGAGGTTTGTATTCTTGTCTAAATGTTTTTGTGTGTACTATTTCTCTCTCTAGACTAAGAGCTGTGTCTGTCCATTTCTTGAATGTCTATTCTGTATAACTAGGGATAGTAACCAACTGTTGTAATTTGCTAGAGTTTAATCCATTTTTGTATAAATGAATTGTGACAGGATTGTTTCTAAGTGCTCCTAGTTTATACTCCTTAGGTAGGTAGGCTAATATTCTCTTGAATGTTTTATTGTATTCTATAATTGTTAGTTTTCCTTGTCTCAAATTGTGTATTTGAGTTTAAGCTGTCTCTATAGAATTATAGTATTTTCTACTTACTTCTCTTAGATCAGTTAAAAATGTTTCATAGTCTTTCCAGATTTCTGGAACTAAGCTTTTTCCTTCTGTCACAAATAATATAGTCTTTCTATTTATGTAACTTACTATTTTCCCTCTTAAGTATAAAATTACTGTTTCTACTTTATCCAAATCATTTGTAATGTTGTAATGTCCGAAGTGTATTGCTAGATTTGTTTTAAACACTTTTAAATCTTCCCCTTTCTGTCCTAAAAACTTTAGTAGTTTAAGATTAATTTTCCTTGTTCCCTCCATATTACTCTCTTTCTAGTTACTAGATTCTGAATTTAGTGTATAAGAGTCTGATAAACTTGACTCTAAACTGGTACTACTTTAATAGGCCTAGTACAACCAATTATAATAATCCTGTGTTAGTATTCCTTCTACTATAAAGGTATCTAGTAACATAGACTGTTTAATTTCTTTAACTATCTAGCCTTTCTGAGTAATAACTTCTGACTGACCTTAGAGGCTTCTAGGGGATCCTAGTAGACTATCTGGATGTTGTGTTTCAATTCTACTATACTCTTGAAATGTTTGGATTCCTCTCTGTATTGTGTTAACAAGCTCTTCTTCTTCAGCTAAAGAACCTAATAGTTCACTTTCTTGATTTTCTTAGATTGTGTCTTTCTAAGTAAAATGTTCTTGTCTCTAAGAGTATTGAGTATTAGAAGTACTTCCTTCTCTCCTATCACTTTATTGTTCCTCTCTACTAATATTTTGTAATATAGTAGTTAGGTTGAATTGTGACTATACTAACCTATTTAGGAATACTTGTACTATTCCTGATTCAACTAGTACTTCTTGTACTCTGTTAGTAAGGTTCTGTATTTTGTCCAAGATTTCCTGTAACTTTGTATAAATATTAAAAATATTCAAACTCTGTGTATCCAAATCTGATTGTATCCCTTCCAGCTTTTCTCCTTGTTGTTCTACTTATATAAGACTAGACAAGTATGTAATTTCCTCTTGTATAGTCCTATAATGTAAGTCTTAACTTTGATTAGACTTAATTATTCTGTTAAGACCTAAGAATTGTTATATTCAAGCCTTTGTCCTTGTAACTCAAAGACTATAATAAGTCCCTAATTTGTTTGAATAGGAGTAGCTAGAGTATGAACTTGTTCTCTGAGCCAATCTTGTACTGTTCCCTAATTGACTCTTCCTCCTACTCTAAGAATATATAGTAAAGAGTGTTCCTACAAGTAGTAGGAATATAAGAATAGTTAAGAGATTTGATAATAAAGGACTGTATAATAATAGGCTTCTGCCTGTGTCTAGTACTAATTGTTGTATGTATAGTGTTCTAGTCCTTTCCTTAATCTAATACAAAGCCACTTTTATAGCTTGTTAACCTTGTTTAGTATTATATTATAAAAGTTACTTACTTTTACAATATCTGGATATTCTTGTTCTAGTGTAAGTAATGTACTGTGTAACAAATTACAATGTTGTTATAATGTGTATAAGTAGCTTGAGTATCCTTGGATTTGTTCAATCCAAATTTGTTGATTGATAGAAGTGCCTATTATATAAGTAACAGTTAATACTACTCTTCCTTACTTGAAAGAGTCTAAGAGAATTTCCCCCTGTATCCAAAATAGTATTCCTTTAATACCTCCTAGTATTAACACTTGTTCCTGTGTGTAAGCTACTAAGTAATTAAGAACTAGTAGCACTTTTTAATTAATCTTTCTTTTCTTACTATAAAAGAAAGTTACTTATCTTAACAACTGTTCTAAGTAGTAGAGTAACTTGTCTACCTACTTTGAATACTAATTATTAAGGTTAGTTAATATTATAAAGTAAGTATTAGAGTTTATATACTTGTGTACTAGCTCTAGGTTTGAGTTCCTCTTAGTAGACTAGAGCTTTACTAGAATAGTAAAGATTTGTAACTAAGTTGGAATTTTATTAAAGTGTAAGATATACTTACTTTACTAGTCCTAATTCTTAGGAATAGTAACAGAATAGAGTATAGAGAGTAAGACTTGTAGACTTGTAAACTTGTAGACTTGTAGAGTGAGAGAGTAGAGGAGTCCTACTTTAGTCAAGCTATAAGTGTAGACTAGTAGATTAGTAGTAGAGTACTTCTAAGTACTAAGTAACTTAAGTTAATAAAACTATCTTTTGAGGGCCAAACTAGCCTCCTTATATACCTTTTACTAGAGTAATGTTACTCTAGTAACTTTAGTAACTCTCTTTACTGTTGTTCTTATAAAGTAGAGCTGGCTAATTCTTTAGACTGTATACTACACTAGTTTGTATCTTCTATTAATCTTCTAACACTAGTTTGTGTCTTCTTGTATTTTAGATTAATCTTCTAATGACTCCTTTACTGTATTGTTATATCTTCTATATTTCCTCTTATATTTCTAATAACTTCTTATGAGTTCTTCTGACTAGTTATACTGTGTAAGCTGTATAATACTTTTCTCATAAAGTAGAGCTTTCTATTATTCTATAGTCTTCTTATAACTCTGTCTGACTTGACCTGTACTTTCTATATACTAGTTTGTAATACACTTTCTTATAAGGTAGAGTATTATAACTTCTAATGACTCCTTATAACTTCTGTAATATAAAAGGCTGTACTTCTGTACTGTCTCTAGAACTTACAACCAAAGTTCTAGACTATCTTATGTATACTCTAGAACTGACAACTAATATTCTAGATCTTTTCCTAAGTCTTCTTTAATAGACTTAGTTTAGGAGACAATTATCCTTATTAACTTCTAGCCTTATCTTTATACTTCTGTATTCAATCATAGAACTTACAACTAAAGTTCTAGATTGTCTTGTGTATTCCTCATATTGTCCTCATATAGTCCTTATGTTTATGACTTCATTACTTTCCTATCTATATAGACAAAGTGTATATAAGAGACTACTTTCCTATAGCCTCTCCTTAGAGCTCTCAGTTCCTTTCCTTTACACTAGTACTAGTTCTCCTCAAGTATAGAGCTTTAGAGTACTAGCTCTAGCTCTTTACTAGCTTTAATAGTCTTTTGTCTTTGTACAAAGAGTTTCTAACTAACTATAGTTTCTCTTATAAGTAAGTATAATATTTTCCTTTATCTCTTTAGGTTTTCTCCTAGTCTTTCTCTACCATTCTCCTTACTTTAGACACTATACTCTTTCTAGATCCTCTCTCTATACAAGCATTCTAAATGACTTGTCTTTGGTTGAGATTATTAAGTAATATAGTGTTAGAGTATGTGTTTGACCTTAGAGAGATAAAGACCTTGTTTACAGGTTTTGTTACCTTTTCCTAACTGACTTAGTACTTACTCCTTCCTGTCCCCTCTCTCTACTAATGGATTGATTACTCATTAGTAATAATTAGAGGTTTATAATACTGAGCTGGAGTTCTTACTAAGTAGGACAACAAAGGTAGTCTAGAGATCTGGCCAATCTTTAGACTTGTAACTAATAGAGTTTTGTTTATAAACTACTTGGTTCCAAGTCTTAAGTTAGGCTTTCTAAACTTAGTTACTGTATTTTACAATTCCTAAGAGACCTTAGAATGAACAAAGAATGAAAGGGTGGACAAAGGAAAGGAGTAACAAGGTAGAGAGGGGTAGTAGTAGGAGTCACTGTAGGAGTCAACCTGTATTTAGTCTATATACTGTACACCTGAGAGACAGAAGTCCTGAGTTTCAGGACAGAAGGGTACAGAACTGGCAGAACTGAGGGTGTAAGAGTAGCAAACCATAACAATATGTACACTATTATGATTGCCCTGCTCTAGAAATAAGCTAGCAAAATAGCTCAACAGCTATTAGGTATTCAAATACTATTATATATGTACTCACTAATATGTATACTCATCTTTCATATCTTTTTTTATTTTATCATTCTACCCTATCTAATTTTTGCAAATATTAAAATGCAAGACAAATATTATTTCTAATGATTTTATCAAACATTCTCTTATCTTCCTAACTATATTAACTTCTTTGCAGATACAAGAGACCTTAGCAGAGAATGTCATTACTAGCTTTCTAGTACCTTATAAATAAGGTCATATCTATAATTACAGTTTCAAATGTCTGTTACATGTTCTTTCAAAGCAGTCCTACTAATACTATTACTTTAGGTACTTTAAAGTAAGTGCTTCATCTACAATTGTACTTATTGACTTAAGGAGTGTCAAAATTTCTGATGATTCATCCTCAGAGAGTGTGATAAGGTTTTGTATTTTTGTATCAATCACGTTTTCTGCTTTCTCTATAAGTTCTAGTTGGCTTGTCATGGCATTAATAAAGTTTGAGACAACTGTAGGGTGAACAGTGGCTTGTGTCTTGTCTTCTGAATGCTCTGATTCAGCCTTCGGATTTTCTGGCTTAGCTGTCAGCTTCTCTAATACCTCATTCAGACGATCAACAAGGCCTTTGACTTTCTCGTGTACACGTTTCACCTCGGCAAGGACGTCTACGTCACTCCGAGCTTCTACTCGCTGGACCGGTCCCTTCTGATTTAATTTGTTTACTGCACTATGAACCTTTTCCCAGAATTGTGCCATTTTGTCATCAGTGCTAGCATGAGCTGTAGAAGATGTGCTGGGTGCAGCATTGCTGGACGTCGACATTGTCTTTTCAGGGGATCGTTTAACTGATCTGGAGTGATGACTACGGCTTGTACGATGATGAAGAACTCCGGACTTTGACGGCCTGGAGCGCATGCTTGCCATATCTTCTATCAGTCAGAGGATTTCTCAATTGCAAATGTAGCTGCACACCAACATCATCACAAGATCTGGCTTAAATATCATCCCGGGGGCAGGCTCTCACAGTACAACTTTGCAAGCACATGCAATCATTTATCTAGTGCATTATTGTTGCTGAGTAATTCAGCCAAGCAGAGAAATCATAAGTAACTTGGCAGTCTTTAGAAACTGATTGACAAACTCTCATATGCGCACCATTACGATGGTCCTGCTCTGGCAATAGGCCAGAAAAGTAGCTCAATGGAACTGAATATCCGAATTGAACAAAGACTCATATGGGCTTGTTAACTGTTCCAGTGACTCATCACCATCAATGCCACATCTATGCGTCGTTTGCTCCAATTAATGTCCTTCCTTTCTTGACAAGGTGCATATTCACATTGCGAAGTAATATTATCAACTTGCTTCATATGGCAGGCATTGCAAACAACATGTGGCGAACCGTTTGTTACTTGGTTGGCAAGAGCCGAGTGGCACTTGTAACTTGTCTAAGGTATGGAACTTATTAAGCAAAACGATTGAACACTGAATTGAGTTGTCCTAGATATAACTTATACGTTTCCAACTTAGTTCATGTGTAAAGAGGAGCACAACAGTTACCAATGACTGACTTTTGTATGATACGATACGTCAATAAATACGTATTTTGGCGGATGAGCTGGAAATGCAATCTCGTCAACAAGAGCAGGAAAGATTATATGCAATGGAGGCAAGCAGTTTTCACAGTGAGAAAAAGATTAGCACGTTGAGTATACAGGACGCCGCAGAGAATGTTTGGATAGAAAAAAAATCTAACGGTCAAATGGTGCTACGGAAATGGATCTAGACAACTTGTTCTGTAACACCTTTCAATATCGCTGAAAAAATCAACAGAAGCAGTTTGTCTTGACAGTTTGAAAAAAATTTCAGTACTTGGGTTTGAATGGAAAGGCAAAGATTTAGACTTACAATTCAACAAAGTTTCGACCTGAAACCAGTAAAGATGTTTCACGTACGAATCTGCGAGGCATTAATGCCATCTGTTTTACCAGGTACAACGTCTTCGATGAACTTCACAAATTGCATCTTCCTAGTTTTCTCCAAGTCCTCATAGAATCGATCTACAGGCTCGCCCTTTGCATGACGCGGTGTCGCCATTGTACCCGTCTCTGGATTATACACAATCCAATCAAGCTTGTTCTGATAAACGGTACCGATAAGCCCATTAGAGAACTTGGTTATCTTGACGCATTTGAATAGGATGACATCGCCTTCGGAAGGGCCAGGCAGCTCGCGACCCAGACGAGACTTAGAAGTGAAGCAAGTAAGTTTGAACCCTCGGCCGGAGGTGTAGCTGTATGCGTCCGCGAGCGTCATGGTAACACAGAGATCTGACAGAGATATCCATGTAAGTAAATGCAACGGGATAAAGTATACTATACTATGAGTATGAATAGAAGACATACCACCGCTGACAGCTGTGGTCGGCGGCCTAACAATTTCAACAATGCCGACAACGGGTGTTGTCATTCCTTCGGTGAGTGTAGTGAGAGGAGGGCAAACATCGAACTAAATTATGGCATAAGTCAAGCTGAAGCTCGAAGTGGAGGTTTATTAAGTTAAAATACATGATCAACGTCATCCAAAGAAACTTCGTTTGCAGCCGTAGGGCTTGGTGAGTATGACCGTTCTTGGTCGTATGCTGCAGGCGTTGGATACGGCACACTCTTCGTAGTTCTGGGCGGTGTCATTGGGGCAGGGACTCCAGTCATGAATTCCTTGCAGTAACACCCTCCAAAGTGTTGTTGACCTATCGTTCATTTACACGTCATATATGTGAATAGGGGCTTGAGTGCATAAGTGGACGACGTACTTTGTCTGGTATTGATGACGATGCCATCTGGAATGCACACTCCACCACGAACCACTTGCATTACCATATCGCTGCTGAATATCAAAGAGAACGGCAACAAGGGCCCTCCACGTGAAACGAGTTCAGGAACAAGACGCGCATATTTCAGCGAGATTTTAATATGCTGATCAATAGTGAAGACAAAACGCGAAAGCTGGGAGCAGGTTATAAAGATTCGGATGGCTTCATCATGCTGCTTGTTGGACTCTGGCAGTCGTGCCAGTAGGATTTCAACCTCTTTCTGCGTACTGCGGGTCTCGTGCACTCGTCCCTCAATCCAGCCAATTTCAGTTTCATTGTCGTCCTTATAGTTTGCCGACGTGATAGCGAGCGTTACCTCAATTTCCGACCATGCTTTAGCAAATGACGGATCGTCGAAAAAGGCGATCGGTGATGCTTGCTTTGCTTTCATTGTCAAGTTCGCGATGGTGGATGGGGGTTAACAGACGAAGATATCTGCATAGGGGCGTTCTTCATCGCGGTTTTCATGGAAGCCGCAGCGCCAGCACAGGTACGTCATCAACGCGCGCTTTCACTCTTTACTTCGTACCACTACCCTCTCTGCTTCGAACTTGGTCACCCTGTATGTGGATACGTAGCCACAGCGCGTCATCAGCAATTCGATACGCCACCACGAAATTAATATTGGTCAAGCGTCGATATATGTACTTTCTGGGCGGCAGGACTGACAGGTACAAGCGAATCGTCTAGTCTATTTAGTGTGCCGCTGGCCAACAAGCGCCTTGCCTCTCTTTGTTCTGGCATGAAACGCAAATTGGGAAGACTCCATTTCACTGATAGGTGATCTTTCAAGATAACTACACTAGAGGGCAAACCTTTCCGAAAGGTGTCTAATAGGCCTACTGGAGAAACGACTATTTGGCTCAATAGACCGCCGAGTGGATCGACGGCTGATTACTGCATGTTCCTGGAGATTTATGATTTATTCGAGCACGATGACATGTCGGTTCGTCACCTTTGGCTGAGCATACCCGCTGGACAAACTCAACACGCTAGGCGCGGTAATTTAGACTGCCTCGTCTTACTTACAAAGCAGACTGATCGTATAACTCAGCTAGATTCCAGATGACATCCGTATATGGAACCTTCAAGAGGAAGACACAGATATTAGCTTCCGAAATTGGAATTTTAGGTGGCAATATTAACAGAACTCGTGAGCCTTGTTCTTCTCGTTCATGTGGTCTTGCAGAAGGAGTGTCTGGGCTTCTGAGCTGAAGTGTCCGCATGATTCGCGCGTCGTTATCCGCTCTGCATCACCGACCAGAATTGATTCGAAAAAATCGAGAATATTCAAAATCTGATGCGGCGCGGGTGCAATGGTCGACTAGGTGCTCAAAGTTCGTGAATTTCAATCCAGGCTGACTTGATTGATGTAGCAAAATGCCTAAGAAAATCAAGACTTTCTTGTGAATCGTCATATTGGATATCGACTGATGGGGATCCATTACGACTTAGACCCTAAAATGCAACAAACATTCCTAATTCTGATGAATGGGCGAGCCCGTTTCCACTTTGCTTACGTACGAAAGTACTAAACACCATGATGCAAGCTTCTTTTCTTCCATGGACAGCATGGCCTCAAACTCTTGCACTCTCTAACTCATAGAAATATGAGCGAGGCGCCTAGTATGACATTTCCCTCCCACCAACTCTCTGTTATTCGCGAGACGCAGCAGTTGACCTGAAATTTTGCAACCGCTGGCCGGAATCGGCTGCGGTCGTCGTGCGAATAAAGTGGGTAACTGCAAACACGAGTCGTGGAATTCCGAGACGCGTTCAAGCGATTGCCCTCGAAGGTAAGCGGAACCGGCACGGCGACATCGCACGAACCCCGCCAGATCAAGATCGGGCGGTAGAATCAGACCAAGTTGTCAGGGTTCCAGGCAAAATATAAACTGCACCTCAAATTCTTCTCCCGGTTTTCGTTTCTTCTCGTCTCGCTTTCGCCATGATGGTGGACAACACACTGCTCGAGGCTGCTATCTGCGGCGACGAAGAGACGTTCTGTCGGCTAATTCGTGGAGGCGAGGACGCGAATGCCGTCATTGGGGCGCTCGTCCTCGGTGCGGCAAGGTTTGTTTGAAATTTCAGTGATAATTGTCGCGTGCATTGACGCGTCGTGCATTGCAGTCTCGATGAACTAGACACGTCGCACGCTCAAGCCAGTGTTCCTGGTCGTCTGGCAATTCTATATTTCCTACTTGAAACACACGCTCTTTCCTTGTACGTGCTAAATGCGGCTCATACCTCTCTGAAGGGTTTGACGCCCCTGGGTATGGCGGCGTATCTTAATCGATTGGACTTCGTTACACTTCTGTTGGAGAAAGGTGACGGTCTTGTACTCATAGATGCGGTGGACAGCCAAAGGGCTACTCCAATCATGTGTGCGTCTAGAAGTAAACTAACTATCCACGGAAGGACAGCAAGACTGATGTGTTTTTGCAGACGCTGCTCGTGATGGCCATACCGAAATTGTGCAATACCTTGTGAGTCTCTCCGTTATCACGAACGTCTTCAGGGGAGCTCACCCCTATTTCGTTTGGTCGCTCAGATCCGTCATGGAGCGCGAATAAGTGCTACGGATTGCTATCATCGTTCCGTTTTATTCTGTTCTATAGCCTCTCCACAGTGTCTATGGTTGTGCGAGTCAAATATCCGGCTTGAGAGAGCGCAGTCTTTATTAGTGAGTCCCTAAACATGCCTGAAGATAAACTGCTGACAGCAGTGTTCGTTATTAGTCCCATAAAACAAAGCGGCACTTGAAGCTCACGTTACAGCTCGACGCCAGCGAATATATCTCCCTTGCATGCATGTACCAACAACATGATAGTCGACCATTGGCTCTCGATATCGATTCCCAAGTTATACACCTGGTTACTGCCGTTGCTTCTTCCGATCCTTCAGCTGTACACTCCTTACTCTTTCCTTCATATTACTCTCAGGAGCCGTATATACCAATTCCAGCTCCTGTAAACCTCCCTGACGAGAACGGGTGGTCGCCAATACACTACTGTGTCGTAGCGCCGCGGCCGAGCACAGCTGTGCTTGACGCACTATATTTGGCTGGCGCGGACCTCACGCTTTATACGGTTGACAATACGATGACACCGTTGCATGCTCTTGCTCGGTTCGGTGGTGCCATAAGTAGTGGCTCATCTCGTCTGTATGCGTTCATTATACATCTCGTACGTGACCTCGGAGCCCGGCTCGATGCTATCGACCTGAATGGCGAGACATGTATTCATCTTACCGCACGTTATGGTCGTTGCTCGGATGTCCTTATGGCGTTCCTGGAGTGCGACCCCGACGGGACAACAGTTAAGATAAAGAACAATGACGGGTAAGAGAAGATTAAAACATCTTGCTAAAAGATAATGCCCTTACAAATGCGATAGGAAAACCGCATATGAGGTAGCGAAGCCCGAGTTTCGATCAATTTTCGAGCGGGACAGTGATTTGCTGCGTCCTGATTCGGCTGCATCCTCGAGGACCGTTAGACCATCCGATTCAAGTTCTTTACTGGCAATGAGCCGGTCGACCGATTCATCAAGTTCTCCAGATTCGGACGAGGAACACATGCCAGAAGAACAGTTCCCTTTCATTATTTCACGCGAAAAGGAGAACTTACGACGCACGGTTATGAATCCCATTGGCGCGCGACAACTCCTTGATGATCTGGACTGCCTTTCTGAGCAACTGCAGGTAATGCAGATGCGAGAAACAGGCAGAACGGCCAAATTGAAGGAACGTGTTGACGTTGCCGAGCTAGACGAACTTCTGCATTGCAGCCGTCAAAATGGTTCAGAACTTCTGGAGCGCTTCCGACAGCTCATCGATGCGGAAATTGATGATTTACATGCTGCACAGGATGTCCATACTTCTTTGCAGCTGCTTATTTCGCGCCTGGAGCAGAGGATATACGAGGACGAGGAAGGAAGGCGTGCAGCGACCCCGTCATTGGCGTCGGTTCGAAGGTCATCTGGAACACCCTCTCTCACCATGTCAGGTTCATCATCGGCCGTTTCTTTGACTTCACTTGCGGATCTCGCTGCGCTTGTCACTCCTACAGGTTCTCCTCGTGCTAATGCACATGATCTGTCGACACCAAAGGCAGAAGCTGTGCAACGGAAAAGTATTACTGAGGAGTCGGAGATCGACTTTGCGTGTGCGCTTTCGACGGGGAATAATCCACGCATTAGGCGTTTGTCGACAATCTTTTCCGTGGCCCCGAATACGTCCTCGCACATCGAAGTAAACTCGCCGTTAGAGGCCGGCGTTAACCTTGTCTCTATTCCTCCTGTACGCGCTCCTGAAGTACGAGACGCTGGTTCGCAGCTACAGACATTGGGATCCTGTGGGTATGAATCATGGCTTGACCCGTACGTGCGACGTGCGAACTCGGATATCTTAAAAGCGCATCTCGCAAATCTTCTGGAGATTGAACAGATGTTATTTGGAAAGGAAGACAGGGAACGAGAGGAGGTGCCCAGCCCTGGATCTGTAGGAGGTGAAGATGACAACGCGTGCTGGAGGGAAGGCGTTGAAGGCGTCGAGACCTTGCAAGAGGAGGATGGAAATTTCTTGGAGATGTTTGATGGTGATGAGGAAGGGCTGGGTGGAGTGGAAAGGAAGGGAAATATGCACGATGATGCTGACGAGTTCTTGGACCTGTTTAGCTCTCATGAAAGCAACGACTCGGATGTCGAGTATACTCCAACGTTTAGGGCAACGCAAGAAGCCAAAACTTGTTCGGACGCGAGTTCTTACTCTGCTTTAGACATTCTGGAGATCGCCAGGCACGAACTTTCCACAGTGGAAGAGGCTATGTTTACTGTAAGTGGATCATTTCTTCCATTTGTATGACAAGTCTTCATGTCTCGTCTTAATGCAGGCTTGTCGTTCAATCGAATCTGCCCAGCGATATATTAGCCAAGCGGAATGCCTCACGAGTAACATATTCCAGAAGATGGAGCATACGGCACAGGCAACGCGTCTTGCGAATGCTCTGAATGATCTTTGCATCGATGAGATCACCACGGACTATAGTCGAGAGCGAGGTGGAATGCCAAGCAATATAAGCCACGCGCACACTCCTACGACCTCGCCAGTCTTACAGCGTAGGCCAGCTTTCTCCAACATGAATTCAAACACTTTTACAGACTCGCGTGCATTCCCTCTTCCTCCACCTCCGTCTCGCTACCTTCGAGAGAGTGATCGTAAACCATCGGTGCAATCACTCATGTTGATGGCTTCACCCTTTCCTACTCCAGATACACCTGACGATGAGATACTCGCCCTCCGCCGAGTTCTAGTGCGCAAGATTCCTCTCTGGCTGGATGCAACGGCGTACGACGTGGATAAGGCCGGATCGTGGGTCGGAATTGTCCAGGCCATCGTGCATAACATCCAACGTAATCGGCTATGATTTATTTGCCAGGCAACCGGCTGCCACTCTGCTTGCCAACTGCTTCCGTACCTTTCGTTTCGGATTTCTCGTTTCCGGCATCTTCCTTCGTGTTCCGCATGGTTTTTCCCGGATCTTCATTTGCCCCCTGTATCTTTGGAAACTTGCAATTTGTATCTCATAACGTACATATGTCTTACAACTTGGCGCTTTGTCATTCCTTCTCATGCTCTCATATTCGCTTTAGCGTTGTCCAGTCGCTCGTTTTTTTTATTACTTTCAACGTTATTGGATCGATGCATAGTAAAACAAAGTAGTTTATTTGCCATGTAATTGTTCTTGGAAAAGTACTCATTCTGCTAGTACATTAGTGTACTACTAATTATCTATCGCATTAGACAGATGGGACACGCTTTTGCAGTATGTTGTTGATTGTTGTAGGGGTATTAGCTAGCTAGAAAGGACATGTTCTGCATTTGATTTTTGTCTGGGTGTGATGACGTGGAACGCCATGCTCTGTGTTGGTTGGGTAATGCAGTGATCGGCAATTCATGTGTGCGTCACGGGAACTCACAATCACATGCCAAGTGATGCTCCTCTCTGGATCTTGACCTGAAGACTGTGATAAATAGACAGGCCAATCGGACACCCGGCATATCTTATTCTTAACCTTCATCTTCACCGCACTCTGTCTCTCTTAAACATTTAGAAAGCGACTGAGCAGTCTCATCGACTCGACATCTTTGCAACGCAATGGCATCTACTGAGCTCAAGACGTTCACCCGTGAGGAGGTCGAGAAGGTATGTTCTTCTTGTCGTCTCGATAAATGCCTCGTGCCTGACTGGACGTGCGTTGGGATAGCACAACACACCGGATGATTTGGTATGTTCCTTGTATGGGTGTAGACGTGACGCTGATTACTTTGTTTTGTGGCACTAGTGGGTCATCATCGACTCGAAGGTGTACAATCTCTCGAGGTTCAAAGACTTACATCCAGGTGGTATCTCCGTCTTACTGGACCCAGAAATTGGTGCGTGTCGCTTTTACTGTCCCACCTTGCGGCATCTTAAACGTGCACTGATACCGTGCTCTTCATTTTCCTAACCATTGATCAGCCGGACAAGACGCAACAGAAGCGTTCTTCGGGCTTCATCGCCACGAGGTGCTTCTGCGGCCGCAATATAAGCGATTGCAGGTTGGTGTTATTGGAGGTGAGGAAGAGCAAATCACGCCGCCCGTCGCTGGTGCGCTCAGCAAGGTTCCGTATGCGGAGCCTGCGTGGTTGAGTGAGGGCTTTCATAGTCCGTATTACAAGAAGGTGCGTCAGTTCTTGATAGATTTTGGGGAGTAAATCTGACTTGACGATGCTTCATGGCAGTCGCATCGTGAGCTGCAAAAGGCGATGCGGACGTTCGTTGATGAGATCATCTTTGAGGATGGACAGGTGCATTGACAGAAATTCATTGTTAAATACCTATCCAACGTGTCTTACTCCTTTACACTTTTCCCTTTCATTTAGGCTCGGGAAGCCGATGGCAAACGACCTAGCCAGCATGTAATTGACAAAATGGCGTACGTTGTTTCACCTTACGTAACTGCTCGATGATTGATGTTTTACTTTAGGGAGGTGGAGCTCCACGCAATGCGAATGGGACCTGGGAAGCATCTGAAGGGTCGCACATTATTCGGCGGCGTTGTAAACCCAGAGGAGGTAGGAATCTACAATTATCAACCATACAGGGTTTTGATTGAATTTTTGTGATCGTAGTTTGATTATTTCCATGAGGTATTTTTAATTTCATTTACTTGTTCAATCTTGTTATCTAATATCCTTATTTAGCTTATTATCACCCAAGAACTTGTACGAGTTGGTGCACGAGGATATGGAGATGGTGAGTTCTGGGCTTGCCATGTTGTTATCGCGTTTTGTGCTTATGCTTTCGATTAAGGTCTTTTGGGAGGCAAAGTCATTGGCTTGCCGCCGGTACTCAACTTCGGATCTCCTGAGCTGAAGGCCAAGGTCATTCCAGAAGTATTATCTGGAAAGAAGTTCATCTGCCTCGCTATTTCGGAGGCTCATGCAGGAAGCGATGTTTTTGGGCTGCATACTACGGCAACGAAGTCTGAAGATGGGAAGTTCTGGATTGTGAATGGAAATAAGAAGTGGATTACAAACGGAGTGTAAGTCTGGTATTGAAGCTTCCGATGAGCTGCTTCTGACCTCTTTATTTGTCAGGTTTGCGGACTAGTGAGTTCTATTAGAAAAGCAAAAACTACCATAGTTGCTAATGCATTGCCCCAGCTTCACAACCGGATGTAAAACAGACGTGAGTCGATTTGGTAATTCCTGTACCATTTATGATCCTCACCTTTGTCTGTGTCCTTCAGAACGGTTTCACTGTCCTTCTCATTCCACGAACTGAAGGCGTTGAGACGAAGCAAATCAAAACGAGCTATTCGTCTACAGCGGGGACGGCGTACATCACATTTGACAACGTCAAGGTTCCCGTAGAGAACACGCTAGGTGAAGAGGGTGCAGGAATCTATGTCATGCTCAGCAACTTCAACCACGAACGTTGGGTGATGTGTTGTAGTTCTGCTCGTAGCCAGCGACTTATTATCGAGGAGTGTCTCAAGTACGTTACTATACTTCCTTGATTTGGCCTCTGTCTTTTAACTAAACATTTTTTCGCAGATGGGCAACTCAGCGCAAGGTATTCGGCAAACCGCTCATTAGCCAAGCTGTCGTCCGAGCAAAGATTGCTGGCATGATCTCGCGTGCGGAGGCTATCCAGGCATGGTTAGAGAATGTAACTTACCAAATGTGCAACATGGCGTATAAAGAGCAAGCGCAGAAGCTCGCTGGGTAAGTCTCATTGGACAATACTTTCCACGTGGTGGATGATGCTTACTGAGGCTATTTCTTGTTCCGTGTTAATGTAGACAAATCGCGTTCTTGAAATCGTTTAGTACACGCTCCGCACAGGAGACCGCACAAGATGCCGTTCAGGTCTTCGGAGGGCGAGGGATTACGCAGACTGGGATGGGCAGGTTCATAGAACACGTAAGTTTACTTCGTTTCCCTCTGTAATCGTAATTGGATTTACTCTGTTATGACAGTACTACCGCACCGTTCCATTCGACGCACTACTTGGTGGTGCAGAGGATGTACTTGGTGACCTTGGTGTTCGCCAAGCAATCCGTGCCATGCCCAAGGACGCGAAGCTATAGTCGAAGAAACATGTCTTACAATTGCAGACTAGCATATTCTTCGAGCTAAGAGCTGAGGAGCAGGTAATCGTATCTGTATTTTTGGATTGGTATTGTTGGCACGAACACGAACATGAGGTAGAGTTTTCGTACCTTACCTTACAGTACTTTTGTGTTTTTATTATTACGTACATATACAAAATAGCTTAAAATGAATTCTGTGTACAACTTTGGAGGACAATCGCCTGTTCTTGCAGTAGGGGAAGGTGAGAGTGAATTATGCTGTCCAATTTATAGCGCGTAATTTGCTGGACTGGATCAGTGGTTGCTAAGGATTTATGCCACCTTCATCATAAATGGAATTTGGAGGTTTGAGATAACCTGTTCTTTTGCAATCATATTGTTATCTGTGTCAGTTATACAAGTAGCCAAGTTCGTGGGTTTGCTCTTAAATTGAATTTTTCTATATGACGAAGATAATTCATGCGTTCTTGTGTGATCAGGCATCTGGCACCAGAGCTTTTCTCAATTTTATTTTGTTTATCCAGTATGAACGCCGAGACTATAATGGATCTCGTTGTTGGTCTCTACAATATCCAAGTTTATAATGTGGTATCCTTAAGATTAAAAAAGACAAAACATTTTCTTTCCGGCAAAGTCTGGTCCTTACGCCACGTGATACCAAATTATAATGCGTGAATCACGACGACAGACCAGTTCTTCTGGATGGACTTAAGTACATACCAAATCGCTCAAGTCCACAACGCGTACTAATTATTCCCACTGATGTATAGCGTTCCAACTCTCACCCGAAGACATTACGTTCTAAACATTGATTACGCGTTACAGGATAAACCAATCGACAATGACATAGGAGGCATCCCCATGTTGAAAACGTGAATATTCTTCAAAGTCATCCTGTCGTGCCAAACATGTACGTAAAAATTTTCGAGAAAGAGGTAGGGAACCAAAATAGGAAGCTCAAATTCTGCTCAGCAGTGCCACTGCGAAGGGTATCGCCAAAGTTATTCCAGGGATGCTATATCTTAGGGAACTCGCGCTGGGTAATCCACCGAGGCCGGGAATCGGAACGTCTCCAGACGAAGGCAAATCGCCTCCTGAGGCTTCAGTGGGCTCGGGAAAAGTGGCAGTTGTTATTGCCGAACGGGTCGTTGTCCGACTTGACGCCGTTACTGTACTTTGTGGCAAGCTTCCAGGAGTAGCACCAGCTGTGCTCACGATAATCCCGGTATAGCTTAGATCTTGAGTAGTAGTTTCAACTCCTACACCGAGACGCTCTGTGCAGATCATGTCGACGTTGTTAATTCCGCATTGAACTTCGTACGATAACGTGATGGACCCGTCAACAGCATCGCCGCCTTTAGAGATGTGCGTCGCGTCCTGGGCCACCGTTACTGAAAGATAGGTAGTAGCCTCAGTATAGGATTGGAACAGAAGAGACTGAGAATACGTACAGGTATAACCTGTGTCAAAACCATAAAATGTGCCGGAGACGAGGTACGTCGTGCCCTGTGCACCTGTTCCAATTACTAGGCCTTTCGCGCTAGGTTCTTCGAAAAGGTATTCGGCGTCGACCAATTCAGCAAGGGATACTTGTGCCCGTGCAACTGTGAAGGAGTTGGGCTTGTGAGGATCAGTAATCCTTCTCCAACACAGATCAATCTCACCATTAGCAACTCCAAGGAATAGCAAGAGCAATGCGATCATGTTTCTTTCTACGCCTAGTAAGCAAGTTCTCGCGTTCATCCAAGCTCGTACTGTAACATGATCCCTCTTTTCAATTTTTTCACACAGACACAACCACACATTATTTCAACTATAAAATCAGTATATACGTAGATTACTATATAAAAAACGTACTTCTCTTTTCAAAAAAATTTTTACGATTTTTTTTGAGGTAGGAAGGGTGGGGATCCCTCTTTTCAATTTTTGTCACAAAATGTCACACATAATTCAATACGTGCAAGCCTTGCAAATGCACTGCATTGCTGTATCACTTCAGCACAATTGTCACGTTTTTGTCACTCTCAAACAATCTTTCTACAATTTTAATTCACAACAACCAGTATACTACTTAGAAATTATACTAAGAGTACTCTTGTATATACATAAGAAATACATAGTATAACTGTAACAAGAAGTGCACTAATAAAATTAACAGAGCTAATTATAATTGATGCTACCATTGTAAAAAAGTGGTATTTACCAATTTTTAATTCCTTCATTGATTTTTTTTCAGAAAAAAAGACATAATATGTTTTCTATAGTACAAATGCACTTTCTTGAATTTTTTGGTGGTGTCAGGTACTATGGATGGTGTGCAAATGCAAAAATTGAAAAGAGGGATATCTTGAAAAAAATTGAAAAGAGGGATCACGTTACAGTACTCTTGCGTAGGTGTCGAAGACGACTCACGGCTGGGGGGCGCCGACTGCCGTGTGCCTGAGGCGTCTAACAAATGAGGCTTTTATCCAATTGCTTGTTTTTATCTTGTTATAGATTCCATGAAA
>NW_006760387.1:1439894-1455643 GCF_000271605.1 Fomitiporia mediterranea MF3/22
TACTACTTAGAAATTATACTAAGAGTACTCTTGTATATACATAAGAAATACATAGTATAATTGTAACAAGAAGTGCACTAATAAAATTAACAGAGCTAATTATAATTGAACATTGGAAAAAAGTGGTATTTACCAATTTTTAATTCCTTCATTGATTTTTTTTCAGAAAAAAAGACATAATATGTTTTCTATAGTACAAATGCACTTTCTTGAATTTTTTGGTGGTGTCAGGTACTATGGATGGTGTGCAAATGCAAAAATTGAAAAGAGGGATATCTTGAAAAAAATTGAAAAGAGGGATCACGTTACAGTACTCTTGCGTAGGTGTCGAAGACGACTCACGGCTGGGGGGCGCCGACTGCCGTGTGCCTGAGGCGTCTAACAAATGAGGCTTTTATCCAATTGCTGTTTTTATCTTGTTATAGAATTCCATGAAAACGATTGATCTCAGCTATGGATCTCCGCAAATGAAGTCCTGTCAACGCATGCTGGTATTGCATCTGAAATGAGAATTATCACAACCGGAGAATGGCCTTCAAGTGCAGCCCACAGTCGCCTAATTAAAGCTATGAATAAATGAATAAACTGAAAAATTTATAAATAAAAATTTATGTTCAGCAGAAGTCGTTGGAGAAAAGTTGAAGAGTGAAGACCTCTACGGGGCGCATTGCCCGAACCTAAGACTGCACAGCCTCAATGTGATTCTTTCTCATCAACAATCAGGGCGGCTTTTGGCTTGGCACACCAGATGCAGACTAGTACCAACAATATTTTGACATATATCAGAAACTTATATTAAGTACTGTCAAGCCCACTGATGCTGTGCCAATAATTGTCACATCCAACGAAGAACTTCAACTTTGTTCGCGACTAGTTGGAGAACGGACGCATTTAGTTTGATTCCTTGAAGAAACGTGACGGGCAAGTTTTGGTATTTTACAATATGACAGCAGTTAACTGTGGTGTCCAGAGGCTCAACAATGCCAGAAAAGCAGGGATCCCGAAAATTAACATTCTACCAGGAAGTCCAGTTCTCGTCGAGCTGCTCGCTGTAGGTCCGGGACTTACCAATACACGAGTAGCGCTCATCCTCTCAGTGTAATGGGTCGAAAACTGTTCAATATTCACGGTGCAGATAGCCACGCTCTGCGACAGGCCGCATCGTATTTCGTATGGTGGTAAGTTGTACGGTGGCATTGCAACGACCGCGTCCCACGCGCTACCCATGGAAATGTGAGTCGCATCCTGAGCAACCGTCACTGGAGACGTCAGAACGTGTCAATGAAAGTGAAGTTTGTACTACGATAGGCTAATTTTGCGCATACTGGTATACGGCCTATCGATCAGGTCTGTCCCAGAAAGTATAAACGTCGTGCCCTCCGCGCCCGTGCCAATGACTATTCCACCTTGGTAATTTACTGGAAATCCGACATCAGCTATAGTGGCCGTGGACACCTGTGCATGGGCAACTTCAAACAGGGAAGCATTCAGTATTCAATCTGGATGTAGCTTTCATGTACACACTATTCACGATCGCGAGAACAAGCACTGCGAATGAGATCATTTCGTCTCCACACCAGGGGAGAATGACTTTGAGTTCCTTTAATGCGTGATCAACAAAGAGGATGAGGTTGCGACCATGACAGGAGGGCGGACTTGGCCAAGATGGCGGGTATTAAACGAATATATGTCCGTGGACCGTGGCCCATACGGTGCATATTGGATCTCAGCTGCGGATCTCCGCTTGTGTATCGAAAAAACGATCTAGCCATCCTAGAATCCTAAATATACATAGCAGAGATGGCTTGGCAATATTCGCACTACAACAGTGGTCAACAATAATTGCATTCAGAAGACACTCAACACCATCAGGAAAGCGGGTATCATCAATAATAATATTTTACTGGGCGTTCCAGTTCTCATCGAGCTGCTCGCTGTGGGTCCCGGACTGACCAAAATACGAGTAGCGCTTATTCTCACCGCGTACGTAGTCGAATATTGTTGAATGGTTTCGGTGCAGATAGCCGTATTTTGCGAAATGCCGCATCGTAGTTCGTACGGTGGTAAGCCATATGGTGGCTCTGCAACCTCTGTGTCCCATGAGCTAGCCTTGGACATGTGTGTTGCGTCTTGAACAACCGTCGCTGAAGATGTTGGTGAGTGTCAATGGAAGCACATAATGTACAGTGACGAGATAGTAAAAACATACCGGTATATGGATTTTCAAGGATGTCTGTCCCGGAGATTATGAATGTTGTGCCGTCTGCGCCGGTGCCAATGACCTGTCCACCCTGATAAGTTTCTGCTGGAAAGCCGACATTAACAATCGTAGCCGTTGACACTTGTGCACAGACAACTTGCAACGGAGCATTCTTTAGTATTTGGTATGGACATATTTTTGAGTGTACTACGCACCATTCGCGACTACGAGAACAAGCACTGCAAATGAGAACATTGTCTCTGCACCAGAAGATTATGCCTTGAGAAGACAGAGATAAGCGAAAGTGATTTCCATTCAATTCAAGTTGTTTTGGACCATATTTGATCTCAGTGGCAGATCTCCGCTTGAAAGCTCAGAAAAGCAGAAGCGGCAGGTGAGTAAAGTCACAAACATTGAAACATCTTTGGTAAGCACTGCATACATTCAGTATGTAGTGGAAATGACTGCAAGACTACTTCACAACCCTTGTTAAGTATGGCAAGATTCATCAAAGAAGAGTTACAATTGTACACTGACAAGTAATCTTGAAAGACACAGTTTGGTATTTATACAACGCGAATGTGTTACTGCAAGATCGCACCTACTATGTTGAATTCATGAAATTTTATTGAAGGAAAGCGATGCCCGCCTTTAAATTACCGTTCTTTGTTGATGAATTAGCACCAACATGCATGTCGAGTGTGTAAACTGTCTCGGTGGAAAAGGCAAGAAGACTCACGCATGCCAAGCTGACATATTCTGGGTTTCAATCGAATCAGATGCGTTATCCGATGCAAGGTGGCTTTAAGAAAGGATCGCTCCATTGCCAATCAATCTGTTTGCGCCAGCTGCGATGTATTTGCTCACGTGACATAAAGTTATGTAATCACGGGTCGTTACAGAATATTTATGAACCCCCAAATCCGTTTAATTCAACCTTGGAAGTGATTCTATATATTATTGTCTCTCTGGGTCAGTGAATTGTACATTTGCATTTAAGAATTGCCATGCATAATGAATACATTTACTGTTTGATATCTGAATATATTTTCTCCACATACTAAAACCTGTCCTAAAGCAAGTCTCTGAGTCATGCAGTTTATTTCAATAGGTTTGTTGCTCATATCTTGAAGTGGCCCACTGTAATGCAAATTAGCTCAGCTACCTTCTCATTGCTGGATCTTTGCAAAGTATACATGTTTCAGATGTTCCATCAGTCACACTTTGCAGTCTGTACTGCTTATTTATCCTGGGATATTTATAGATGAGAACGGATGTTTGCATGAGACGTAAACTCCAAAGTTGGTCGTTTAATGTAGCCCTTATGATCATATATATTTGCCAACCTACCTCAATCCATCCAATCATCACATATACATAGCATTCCACTGAGTCAGAGACAGCCATCCTATGTGCCATTAAGCTGAGCGTAGGCTACTACCTTGCGAAGCTGACGAAGTATGTGGAAGCGTTCAGCCTCGCCGCGTCATCAAAAGAAGGGTACAACTTCTGGCCAAAATGAGCAGAGGGAACCTACAATGCATTCAGAAGGTGCAGACAACACGACGCACGTCAAATTTGCACCTGAACCGACTAAAATAAATCAAAAAGATAAGCGGAGTCAACCAAGCCACTATCACAATCGCCGAAGACACATTGAAAGGCCCGCTCATAGCCAACGGAAGGTAAAGTCTGACAAGTACGCAGGTAGCAAACATTCAGGATCGACTGCATCGAAACCCTCTCGACTCAGGCAGCTTGCAATGCTGATGATGGGATCACGAAAACGGCCGAAAAGGCATTCCAGAATGCAAAGCAAAGGAACGGCTACGAGCAGAACGACCAAAACAAGCAGAACAACTGAGGAAAGCGGAACAACTAAAACAAGCGGAACCGGTGAAGAAAGCGAGGCAGCTAAACCAAGCAGAACAACTAAAGCAAGCGGGGAAACCAGAACTAGCAGGAGCGGAACTACTAGTGCAGGTGCAAAAGTAGGACAGAAGCCAAAAGTTATAGGAGTAGTCAGGCCAAATGTCCATAAAACAGTCAAGACAAGGACCGAACCAACAAGGACAGGTGGAACTGGCAAAGTGCACACAACAAAAGGCGGGTTTGCACGGGAACGTGAAACAGCCGAAGGTACAGAGAGAAACAGACATGGAAAGAAACAGTCAGATCAGAATGCTGAGGTAACTGACCTGGTAAAACTAGGCGGAGGCACAGTTTGGGTGAGTGCATTGTGCAATGTAGCTCAAACGTCTGCAGCATTCGTTTTGATGAACCCTTGCTTCCTTTTCTTCATGGCATCAGAGAGGCAACCATTCAAAACTTGGAGTCGTAGCTTTTAAACGTGTAATAGCCTCAGATCCTCGGGAAAAGAAGGAGGCCGAAAAAGAGTTGCGGCGGTCGAGAGAAGTTAGTGGTCATCCGAATATAGTAAGCGTTTTGACGGCACTCGTGAGAAGTTTAGTATTCATGTAATATCTTTAGATTCAGTTTCATGAGGGTTTCAATCGGACTATGGAAAGTGTGCCTTATGTAGTTTCAATATTCCAATATGCTGCCGGGGGCGACTTGAAAGGAAGGATAGAGAGAAAAACATTAAACGAGGACAATAAAAAGGTTGTAATACGGTAGGTGACCAGTAGATTTCTCAGTTATTGAAGTTGATAAAAGCTGATAATTCCTCGCAAGAGGATCATTGAAAGGGTTGAAACACTTGCATAACATGAACCTTGTACACGGAAATCTAACGTGAGTATACATGAACTGTCTGAATTTCATAGAAGACAAGTCGAACTTGCTCCACTCAGGCCGACAAATATTCTGTTTCTGAATCCCGTAGATAAAGACGTAGTGGAAAATGATATAAAACTGACAAATTTTAGATTGTAGGTCTTCAGAATCTAGATGAGCTCCACGTTTCTATTAAAATAACTTTCTCTCTTAGGACAGAACGCATTCCAAAAGACAAAAGTGTAGTCAAAGTCAATAGTCTGTGCATAGAAGAACATTATATGCCACCAGAGGGTTTGGACTGTGATCTAAGTTATGCATTGGATGTGTGGACGCTTGGGTAAGTGCAGTCTCATTTACGACTGTGGGGGGAACTATTCTCTTAAATGCACTTACAGAGTCACATGTTATGAAATGTACAATGGATTGGAGAGTTTCCCAATAATCAAACCTCAGTAAGCAGTGGATTTTTTAGTGTTGGGTGAAATGGCTAACTTTGTTCATGCGTGCAAATTTCACAGTCCAAATGATAAGCGTTCGAAAGATGAAGTTGCACAGGCAATACTTCGTCTGAAGGAAGTTTGGAATCAACCTGGCTGGAGCAATTACGAACAGGGTATGTGAACGTACAATCAGTGCTTTGCTTTGGTTGACAAGGTCTTTGTACAGCTAAGTCTCTGTGCCAGCAGATGCTCGACACGAAGTTTGCATCAAGAATAAGCGTTGAAAAAGCGTTAAACCATCCAGTAAGTAGTTCTCTTCACTAGTCGTACTGTTATGTCACTCAAATGTACAAATGATAGTGGTTAAAGGAATAGAATTTGAATTTCCTGTATTCGACAGTTTGAAGTTAAATGCTACATGTTCAATCGGAAGCCTTCTTTCTTAATTACTCTCTTCTTGACATTCATTGTTTGTGTTGTCTGTTTCTAATTTGGTATTTGATAAGCCAAGCTTGAAGCGTGCTAAGACATGCAGATCCATCCAAGGGGCTGCGTCAAAGATAACATGAGCATTGCATGGCGTTCATCTAGATCCTCTTTCCTGACTCCTTCGAATTGATTTGAGTAGCGTGCATAGTAGTGTATGTCATTCCTAATAAGTCAGCTGGACTCTCGAATCAGATGGTAGCAAATAAACCAGACGTAGACCTGCTGGTATCGGCTTCTGTCCCCACGTTTCTGTCAAAGTGTCCTCGAATATGCCGAGAACTTCTTGCCATATGGATATGCCCGGATACGTCCGATTGTCTATTTGTATTTGTGAATGAATGATATTGGACAGAAATGCAATCACTCTGGAAGGCAATCTCCGAAAACTATTTCCTGTCTACGTCCTAGAGTCATTATTCTCATTAGAACCATGATTTGCTAGCCGAAGTTCTAGTTTAGCATAGTGTTTACGCTCTACGTGGGAAAGACAGAATGAGTTTAAAAAGAAAGTCTGTGTATATGCACTTAAAATATGAAGTGATTTCAGGAATGTCCACAGGGGTACATTTTTGGGATACAATTCTACCCAACGTCTGGTGCTGAAGTCGAATTTATTTCTGCCATACATATGTGTGATAGCTCCAGGTGAATGTTTGGCTTTGCTTGTGTGATTTGGGGAGAATTAGCAGAACAGTGATAGGCACTCAGTGTGTTCACATTGAATGCAGTCAAGTGGAGAACAAGAGAAGAATCATAAATAGTTAATTTTTTTTGTTTATTATTATTATTATTATTCTGTTTAAAAAATAACACGGATTCTGATTTCACCAAGATAGGTTCCTTCCTCCTTACTTCCTTTTATTCTAGTCACCAGTCACAAAAGTCAAGAGTAGGTCATGCTCAATGTTACAGTACTATGAGGCTTAAAATATCTAGCTCTCACATTCCTCTGACTCTCGTTGCTTCGATTTTGTTTGGCATGGAGCTTTAGACAGTAATAATAACACATTGAATACTGATAAGGTCATCCTTGAAGCCGGTTCAAGAATATTCGGTCTCAGATTCACATTCGAAGCGTGTTTAGGATTGGATACGAGAATAAATTGGAGTAAATCGGAGTAAATTGGAGTAAATTTCGGTGCCACATCAAGACTTAGGTCTGTTTTCTCATTGATATCCGGCGGTAATTTGGATCGTTGTCAGCTAGATATCGGACTCTAATTGTAAGGCACTCACATCGGTGCAAAATAAGAGGAGATAATAGAAGTCATCTGGAGAAAGGTAAGTACGTACGACAACCGAGCCGAAATCCTGTGACCACTCCCTCTATCTAGGGCAAGACGGTGTCTGAATAATTCCCACCCCTGATTCAAGATACAGTATCGGTAAATACTAAAGATATTTCCACGTTGGGCAACATAGTATATACATTTAATTAGAAATTGAGATATTTATGTTTCATTTGCTTTACGTAACACATAGAACTTATTTTTGACTAAAATGCACTTTACTAACTGATATCATTGTCCTAGTAATCCAAAAACAAAAGCATAAAGCCTACAGTTTTCTTTTCCCTTTTTAGTAAGCGAGGACGCCTGTAACTTTTAATTACTATGTTTTAAAAATATAGATAAAGGCTTTTTAATACTACACATCGAAGTGATAACAAAATGTCTTACTTCTGATAAAGTTCTAAAAATAAACAAACATTGCTTACGTTGTAAACGGAAAAAGGAGTGGAGTGAACTATGAAACAGGGGACCTCAAGAGAACTCTACCTAGGCACGAAAGAAGACGAAGTAGCTCTCTCCAAACTATTTTTTCAGCAAGAATATTCAAATTTATCACATTCTATTCTCATCTCAAGTGTGCGGACGGAAAGTGGACCGTGCCATCCAGGTAAGAGCGGAACGGAACGGCTTTAGACGGGGACGGTTTAGCATGGGAGTATTGGTAATGTATGGGAAATTAAAACGGGAACAAGTCAGGTCGGCGCATATATTCAGGTTATTAATATTATTATCTCACATACATTCATTCATAAAACACTCACTTTCGCTATATTGGACGGAACAAGCTTAAAATGCACTAACGTTAACGGGTCGAACTCAAGCCTTGTGAGCAAAACAGGTTATAGATAGTAATAGACATACTATCAATGCGAGAAGGGGTATTGATTTTGATACAATGATAGTCGGGGGGTGCCAAACTTGAAGAACACGGAACAAGCTCAGTGTATGCATTACACGAATGAGAAAGGAGTATGTGTTTTTTTTTACCGACGCGGAAATTGGTCAAAGTCAAGTATTAAATTTATTGCAATAAACAGAGATATGAAGTAAGACTAAGGAGCGTACAAGGCAAGGAATACAGACGGATTTACACGATGACGGGGAATACAAGGAGCACAGATAGTTGAACAACACAATGCAAGGAAAGCAACAAAGGAAGGGAAGGGAGAAGAGGTATACAGAAGATGACGAGTAGATTTTCGAGGTACATTTCGTTCAGATTCAGGTCGTTTCAAAGTTTTCTTCTCAAGAATAATCACTGCGCGTTGCGGCGCAGTTGAGGAAAACAAAGAAGGATGGAGACCCGGGTGAGAGGTAAGGAGAGCCTCGGGAAAAAGTGAGATGTCAGAACCAGTAGTGAAGAAAACCAGGACGATGAGTAAAAGGGAAGAGGCAAAGAACGGAGTTCAGAGAGCGTGCGGTGGGCTCTCCCACGTCTCAACCTGTCGTTCCACAACAACTTCCACACCTCTTACCTTCCTCTCTCCCTTCCTCTCCTTTTCCCTCACCTTCTCATCTCCATTATCACTTGTCCGCTCCCCAAGCTCCCACTCACCCTCCATCTCCGAATCCGCCTCGTCCATCTCCCCCTTCCCTCCCGAACCTCGCTTAAACTTCGATAACGGAGGGAGGTACACACTCGCCGCACGAGGTGGTAACGGCGCTCTACTCTCAGGAGCACTGAAAGTTGAATCCAACATCCCCGCACTTCCTAACCCACTCGTCGCACTCCCATTCCCTCCACCAGCAGTCGAAATCGTATAACTCCTCCTCCACGAAAGCTTACTAGGCGTCATCGCACTTCCACTAGTCAACATCGCTTCTCTCGAAATCGCTTGCCCTCTCGCAACGCGCCACATGATTAATAACGGACTGACAGCTTGTACTTGTCCCAAAACGGGTAGTACGAGGTTTTGTACGTTACTGTTTCGGGCGTAGGTGACGATGAAGATGAGTGCGGTGATTGAGTAGAGAGCGGCGGATTCGACGAGCATGGCTGCTACGGAGGTGTATGTCCGTGAGTGGTGGGTGGAGAGTACAGCACGTGTACGTCGACGAATGAGGAAGAGTTTCCCGACGATGAGGGAGGTGACGAGGATGTTGAGTGAAGCAGATATGGACCAGTAGGGTATACCAAAGTTGACAGTTGTTTTCGTCCATAGATTCGCATTGGGTTGAGTTAGTTGGAAAAGGAGGATCACGCCCATCGCTGAAATTGCAAGACAAGACAAGTCAGTCAGTCAGGAACAACGCTTCTCTCTCTGACGTCTGAAGTGACAGGAATCAGGCAAATACGTACTGAATGAGCCGAGGAGGAGCATGCATGGTAACAATGCGATCCAATAGTTAAAGTTGTAGATCAACCAGAAACGGTAGATCTGCGGGCGCGTGCAAACGGACAAAGGTCCAGACGCCGTAAATGAAACACGCATTTTCACAAGATAAAAATAAGTCACTCTTTCTTTGCAAAGAAACGAAACGGAAAGTGACAAGTGACGTACCACAAGCGCATCCGCAGACCAGTTGAGAACAATGTATGCAGCCGTCCCGAACATATTGATTAAGTCGCCATATTGCGAGCTGACAAAGGCATTTGGTCCACCAGGGAAGTTACGAAAGTCGACGTAGGTGAATTCATTGAAGCGTGCTTCGGCTGCGATGCCGAACGTGCCGAGTATGAAGTTCCAGGTGATATATGCGACGAGTCCCCAGGAAACGCGAGCGCGTGCACCTGTGCCGACGCGCTGCGAAGGGTGCTTTATGAGATGGTGTAGGACGAAAAGATAGAGGGTGAGGTGGACGCCGTATGCGACGCTGGAAAGGACTACGCCGACAAAGTTTGAACGCTCTTCCCAGAGATCAGATGCAGATTCGCCAGGTGGAGCCCAGGTTGACGGGTCGGTGAGCGAAGCATTTGTGGCCGACAGGCCTGCTGCAGCGACCGATGGTGCTGGTGATGAAGGGTAGATCGCCGACATTTGCGGCTGCGGGTGGCGATGGTGATGGCGATAGGTTGCCTTATGAGCGAATTGAGAGAACGGCGGGATGAAATGAAGGAAGGGCTGAGGGTGGGATGGGACGAAGGGACATGTGTGACTGGAGCGGGAGAGAGTATAAGAGGGCGACAAAGAGACGCGTCCTCGGGATCTGCCAGCGAGCAGGAGCAGCAGGAATTGCAGGAGGGAAGGACGGGAAGGGACAGAAGCAGCGAATGTATGCCGGTGTCAGTTACAATTCTGTTCCACGTCCATCCACCGCGCCTCTCCCACACGATCGCCATTCGCGTGCCATTTCTCGCCCTTTTATCCCCACACTCGTCTTCTGGTCTTTATTACCGGCCTGTCCAAGCGCGTTGCGCAGCGGACATAGTAGCAGATCATCTGGTAGCACGACAGGAGTCACAGTACCAGTGGCGCGACGACGGAGGATGCGAGGCCCGGGGAGGCGAAGACGATAAGCTGTGAATAGAAAGAGCGGGTAACCGTCCTGCCTATTCTTGCCCGCGTGCCTGCCACTCAGCACACACCTCCATGAGGTCAGCATGTCTTCGCTGAATCTCGGACAAACTCTAGCCGTCTTCTCGAGTGCAACCTTACATTTCGAGCAGCCATTCGCAAATAAATGATACACTCCGCGGTTCCGCGTGAGACAGCCAAGGGCAACATAGCTCGCTCTTCTCTAGCACTAGTAATTATCCCGCGTCGACATACTTGAGAACATTCGTCCGTTAGCAACAGAGTCCGCCCGAGGCAATGAAAGAGATTCGTAGATTTGTGCACGGTCATTAAGGACATTAAGGACATGCACGTTTCCGTAGCTGTCAGTTCTCAGGCAGGCCAGGTGGCAAGAGAGTCACTGGCTAAACTCAGGAAGACCCACCCGCGATTTCATAAATATAAATAATGCCGGAAGACGATCCCACGCCAGACTCGCTCACGTCACGGGACGTTGGCTCGCGATTTCATTCTGCCTCCGAGTGAAAATCCTCTCCAGAATCCAGATTACTACTATTATCTCCTCTTATTTTACAACGATGTGAACACTAGCTCTCCCCGCATCCCGCAAATATTGGATTATAGTTCAACTCCCCTATCGGCTTCATGACGACCCAAAGTACCGCCGGATATCAATCCCGACGCGATACCGAGATCGTCTCCTAAACTCATCCTTGAGTCCAGTCCCAATCCTACCGAATATTATTGTGGGTCCGCGTAGTCGTGTGCCGGAGTCAAGAAATCCTTATCAGTATTCAATGCGTTGCCACTCATATCCAAGTCCGTTGACAAAGGTCAGAAGAATGTGAGAGCGTACAGACTCAGAATGTTAAGAACCTCATGATATGTTGTGCATGAACATTGTGTGCTTTACCACATATGAAGAGACGTGTGGATACAGATGAGAAGCCGTGGACCAATTAACGCATTGGAGGGAAAGGATGTTCTTGTGCTTCGCGATCAAGAATAACCAGGTGCAGAAAGTGGAACTCGAGGGAATAAACATCTACTCTATCTACTTCGTCAAGAAGTACTAGCCCTCGAGGACTGACTGGAGCGCGGATGGCCTACTAATGTACCGATTTTCTCTCAAGCATGTACAAGTGCAACGGAACAATACATCTAGGGTGGACACATATTGTGAAAGTGGATTCGATTCCAATTCACCCATTTTTGCGTACCAAGCACATATATTCAGACTTTTCTCTTTGTTTCTTCCCACCTACCATCTAGGACGTAGAGACATACTAAACTCGGACAGATATCGACTCACAAAGCGTGGTTCTGATGAGGAGAAAGACACTACGACGTGGACAGCGAATTTTTGTTTACTAATAGGCGTCCTTCCAAGGTGCTTGCATTTCCGTTCCTTGTCATTCATTCACAAACACAAATAGACGATCGCTCACAAAGTGTGGTTCTGATGAGAATAATGACGTTTGGACGTGGATAGATATTATTTTTATCATCAGGAGTCTTTTCAACGTGATTGCATTTCCGTCCAGTGTCATCCATTCACAACCACATTGCAAATAGACGATCGGACATATCTGACATATACATATGATAAGAAGGTCTCGGCATGTTCTCAGGACACTTTAATACAGTTGAAAATGTCTTATTGCATCACATCATAATGCATAAATGGCATAATGCATAGACTTTTGGCCAGACCAAAATTCAGGTCCTCAGCCAAAATGTATTGTCATAATGCATAAATTGTATAATGCATTGGGTTTAGCCCTCTCCCGACGTTATGCAATAAGACATTTTCAACTGTAGGGGGGCAGGTCTACAGGAGACATAGGAGCAAAAGTCCGATATCAGCGGGTCTCTGGCTTGTCCGTTTGTTCAAATTGTCGCTGTCTGATCTGAGAAGTCTGTTGTCTTGGTTAGGGATGACATACGCCACTACGCGTGCTACTCAAGTCAAAGTGATCGAGCCACGAGAGAAGATCCTAGACGGATGCCATGTCATGTTTATAGTAGTTTTGATACATCATATAACTTCCTGAAGGGATCTGCGTGTACCAATGAAGTCCTACTTTTACCTGGGCACATTAAATACCTAGTTGGATACGGTACTTCAAACTGACAAATACTTACAAAAAAATTGAGTTCTACACCTTTAACCACTAGTATTTGTACAATTCAGTACTGTCATTATAATACTACAGTATTACTGAAGGATACAACTCACCGGATGCGATAACGCATCTTTGACGCTTATCCTTAATTCATAATTCGTCTCAAGCATCTTTTGACACAGAGATTTAGCTGTGTGAGGATCATGTTAGCCAGAAACAAAGTAAAATTGCAATTAATGTATATACCCTGTCCACTGTCGCTCCAACCGGGTTTATTCCAGACATCCTTTAGACTAAGTATAGCTTCTGCAATAACATCTAATGGGCGGTGATCATCACGACTGTGAAATTTATGCACGTGAAGAGAGTCAGACACTTCATCCACACTAGAAATTCACTGCTTACTAAGGTTGTGTAAATGGGAAACTTGTCATCCCATTGTACATCTCATAAAGTGTGACCCTGAATGTGTGTTTAACAAAACATTTATTGAATCTTGAACAAGACTATGCTCACCCAAGAGCCCACATGTCCATAGAATAATTCAGTATACAATCCCAACCCTCTAGTGCCATATAATGAATTTCTGCATGTATTCCACTGACCTGTACTACAGTACAGCCTTTTGGTATACTTTTTGTCCTGAGAAGACAATAAGTTAATAGAATTATAAGACTCAAACCGAGTCTGGAGCCTTACAATCCAAAATCTATCAGTTTAACATTGTGTTCTGTTATGTCTTTACCTTTAGAGCTCATGAGTAGAATATTTTGTGGTCTGAGCAGTACAGGTTCAAGATATGTTCTATGAACTCAGAATACTGCTGTGCACTCACTTGATGTCACTGTGCACAAGGTTCATTCTGTGTATATGTCTTAACCCTTACAAAGAACCTCTTATGAAACTTATCAGATTATATCAATCCTAGTACTTTAGGCCACCTACCAAATTATAAACTTTTTATTGTCTTTGCTCAATGTTTTTCAATCTATTCATTCCTTCAAGTCTCCACTAGGAGCATATTGAAATATTAAGACTAGGTAAGGCACACCATCCATAGTCTGGCTGAAACCCTCATGAAACTGGATCTAAAGATATTAAACAAATATATATATTGAGTGGCTGGGCTCTGAATTTACATCTTGGTCAAGTACTTACTATGTTAGGGAAAAGTCCATTTTCTTATATAGCTTTATAGTTCTTATATAGTAGAATACACATTATTTATAATTATATAGTAACTGTAAGAATTTTAATAAGGTTATAAAGTAAAGATAATTCTTATACATCTTATAAAGGTTCTAAAAGTATTATTAATAAATATAATACAGTATATGTATTATAATAGCTTTAAATATTGAGTAAATATATTTTAACAAAAATATATTAAGAGTAAATACTTTATTATAGTATTTTACTTGAAGAAAAAGACTTGTGTCTACTATATAATATAATATAAAAGCATTTTCTACACTTATAATGTGTACTAAAGTTCTATTAATGTTTATAATAAATAGAAGCTCTGTTTGAGAGGTTATAAACTTAATAAATGTATAATACTCAAATGTAACATGTATATTATAATAGTATAGTAAATATAAAGTGAGTTACTTAGCTTATGTAATGGTTGAATATTACATAGGACTTTACTTAAATCTTGAGTATTACACTCACTCTTGTCACTTCTTGCCTTTGACCTCTTCCTACCCTCAACCCTCTACCCTGTGAATAGTAGTACTTGTTACTTTTGTTCCCTCCATTCCAGTCCTCTGCTTGCCAGCAGGCATACTGTCTACAACTATGTAGGTAGACAATAAACATTGCTACACTTGTCTCTCTAATCAGTTGTTGTAATGCCTGTATTAAGCTCAGATCCTGTAACAATACAACCCAGCCCTAGTGTTTTATACTAGTAATATACTATACTATACTATACTATACTATACTATACAGCTGACTTTAGTGTCCTCTTCTGCCTTCAACATACAGTGTAAGTAGCCAGTCCATTTCATAATAAGTACTATAATAGATACTTATCTCTCTCTCCCTAACTTTTTTGTCTCCCTTCTACTTCTCTACAGTTGCCTTTCCTTTGTTGTCCTCCTTTTTCTTTTTGTTCACCTTCCTTTTTGAATGTGTATTTGTGTATCTGTATTGTTTCTAATACTGAACAATTTCTTGAATAAATTCAATACATTCACATACTTCTTCCCACTCTGTAGCACAAGTAACAATTAGTAAGTACATACTTACAACAATGTCCATGTACAACCATTCCTAAGGTGTAATCCTCTCTCTGACCCCTTGTATACTTTCCTTCCCTACTCACCATTCTATACTTGACATACATTTACATTACCTAGTACTGTTCATAACACTGTTTTGAATAACAGAAGTTGTTACAATTCTCTACTCTCTTACCTTCAGTTCTAAGGGTTCTGCACCCTTCTGTACTGGAACTCAGGACTTCTGTCCCTCAGAGGCACTGTCTATGGACTATATGTGTGCTGACTCTTACCACTACCCTTCCTTACTTTATCATTCCATTCCTTTGACCACTCCTTCATTCTCTGTTCATTCTATAGTCTCTTACCCTTTGTCCATCCCTTCATTCTTTGTACCTTTATCTTTGACATTCCTTTCTTTCATTCTTCATGGCTTATCATTCTTAGTGGCTCATACTCCCTGAGTACTCTTGTGTAGTTTAGTATATATAGGCATACAAGATCAGACTGGTTCTGTAGTCTTGATCTTGTCTACTCTAGGTAGTCCTGTACTCTTAGGCTTACTCTATATACTCTACTCTTGTCCCACTCTCTCTCTCTGCCTGTTCTGTAAGTTCTGACTACATTCTGGTGCTTGTGTTCTGTATTTCTGTTGTGTAGGATAGTTGTAGCCTGGGTCCCCTTACTGAGCCTTTGGGTCCCCTCTACACTGTTACTGACATCAGATTAAGACTACCCATTACCACCCTACAACTCTCCTACATTTTAGGCATTGGTACTCAC
>NW_006760387.1:1456401-1461758 GCF_000271605.1 Fomitiporia mediterranea MF3/22
CCACCCTTCTTCTATTCATTACCCCTTTTAGTTTAGTGTTGACTCCTTTGTAGTGTAAACATGGACCCTACTATACTGACTGTCACCCCTACTGTCCTGCCAGATTAGTAGTTACAAGCAGAGCTAGCTCAATATGTACAGACCTTCATTCAAGAGGCCTTTGCCAACTATGTGCCCCTAGCCCCTTTAGAACCTGTTCTGATTGTTCCAGAAGTTGTAACCTGCTCTGGAAAGAAAGTGCATGTAGCCTGCCCTTCAGACTTTAATAGGTAGCACTTTGAGGACTTCTAGTACTAAGTCAAACTATATGTAGCTACTACTTTGACCAATCTATCCTTAGATCTTGATTGTATCCTATTTGTCCTCTCCTTCATGAAGGAAGGCAACACAGCCACCTAGGCCCAGAACTGGATTGAAGGCTATCAGATCAGAAGCCTGATCTGACTTTAGAATAATGAGTCATACTCAGAATTCATAGAGCAGCTCTGTGCTTCCTTCATTAATCTGAATGAGAAGTATAATGTACAGAACAAGCTTGTGTCTCTGTAACAAGGCAAACGTTCCACCAATGCCTTCTTTCAGGAGTTTGATATCCTGGCCCAGAAGGCAGGATTCATACTTAGGTTTGATAATGTCCTTATTAGAATGCTTGAAAAAGCTCTTCACCTGGAACTGGTTGATAAAATTCTTAGAATGATACTAGAACTAGTTACCTACACTAAGTGGAAGACACACACCATCTCCTTTGACCAAGCTGTGGCTTGGATGTATCAAGTCTGTACAGAATGCCTGTACATGTGTTTGGCTCTGACAGTTCCAAGCCCTTAGATTGATCTGCCTGTAATTCACAATCAATCTGTTCTAATAGACATTAGAGAAGCCTGAAAGTAAGGAGCATACTTTGCCTGCAGAAAGTCAGGGCACCAAATTAAGGACTGTCTGTAGAAGTGACAGTATATCTGTCAGGTTATTAGAGTAATGATGAGTGACAAGTAGGATTTGTAGCAAGAAGCCTTTTCTACAAATCTAGAAGTCACCTCAGAACTCCTAGACTCTAACTATGTACTCTAGGATTTTGTGGAGGCCTAACAGTGAATGTAGCACTGAAGGGCTATGACTTGGATTTTTTAATGACCACTTTTGATTTAATGGACACTGTAGGATTAGAAGTAAATAAAGTAAGAAAAATAGAAAAAGTAGAAAAAGTAGAAAAGATAAATCAACAAAATTATTTATTAGAAAGAAAAAAGTTGAAAACAAAAGTAGATAGTTCTCCTATTTCTTCTGATTCTTTTGATTATTCTCTTTACACTTTATCCAAATCTAAATTCACACAATCTGACCTACTACTTCTGTGTTCTAAGATCTTAGAATGTTTGGAATGTTACTCAGCCCTATTCACTACTCAGTAGTTTGTCTGTAGTATTAAGTAGGGATGGTCTCAGCTGAGTTTACAGCTGAGGACATGAGTCTGTCCTTGTTGAAAGAGAGAGGTTAATAAGGAAATGTTAGTACATATACTCACCCTCTTAGACAACAAGGCTGTACAAGCTGTACATTCCCTTCAGAACAAGTAGTAGTTCATCTGAGGACATTCTAGACACTAGCTCCAGGTCCCTGTCCTCTTGGCTCCCTTCTCAGGATCCCCCCAGATCTGAACAACAGCTCTAGTAGACAGTAGATACACTAGTTCATACATTAATAAGACCTTTGTGTAGGAACACTACCTCCCTACTTAATGTGTTCCTCTTCTGATCCTAGTATACAATACAGATGGAACCCTGAACCAGAATGGTTGGATCACTAAGTTTGTCCAACTACAGATGACTATTCAGAATTATGAGGAAAGTATTGAGTTCAGAGTCACTAACCTTAGAAAGACAGACATCTTTATTGGATTCAAATGGCTCAAGGCTCACAACCCTACTATTAACTAGTTGGAGCAGACACTTGTGTTTAATCAGTGTCCTGAGTCTTACAGCTACCTTGTACTACTGTTCTGAGTAGATGTGAACACTTCTAATGTTACTAACAGTTCTAATAAAGATGACTGGTTGTTCTTCTTTGACTAGGATAGATATGTGGATACATATTCTAGTCAAGGCAGAATAGAGTCAATCTGAAGGATGTCTGAGACAGAACCAGTCTGGAACCCTCTCAGAACAACTCTACTCTAGAATGTACACAGACCTAGCCCCCTGGATTTTGTCTGAGAGTTCCCTGAAGTCTTTAGTAAAGAGGAATTTGACTAGCTTCCTGAACACTATCCCTAGGACTATGTAATTGAATTGACCAAGAGTTTCTAACCTAAGGATTGTAAGGTCTACCTACTCAACAGAGACAAGTAGGAGGCACTTGACAAGTTCCTTTGGGAAAATCTTTAGAACAGCTAGATTCAACCCTTAAAGTCCTCTATAGCCTCCCCTTTCTTCTTTGTCAAAAAGAAAGATGGGAAGCTCTACCCAGTCTAGGATTATTGTTGTCTCAACAAGGGTACTGTCAAAAACAAGTACCTACTCCCCCTGATTCAGGAGCTCATTAATAAGATGCATACATCCAGGGTTTTTACTAAGTTGGATGTTTGATAGAGATACAATAATATTTGGATCCAAGACAGAGATAAGTAGAAGGCTGTGTTCTGAACCAATTACAGATTGTACAAACTGACTGTAATGTTCTTCAGACTAACTAACTTGCTTACAACATTCTAGTCATTCATGAATCACATCCTTGTGGATCTGATTAACTTGGGGCACATTAGTGTGTATCTGGACAACATTCTGATCTTTACCCAGACAGTTGAGTACTATTACTAACTGATCTGAGCAGTTCTACAACAGCTCTAAGATAATAAACTGTTCCTCTGAGAAGCAAAGTACTCTTTTGTACAGGAGTCAGTAGATTATCTAGGCTTTGTGATTGGTGGAGGAGAGGTCTGTATAGATCCAGCAAAGGTAACTACAGTTTGGAACTGGCTACAACCTCAGAACCTGAAACAGGTCCAAGTGTTCCTTAGGTTTGTAAACTACTACTAATACTTTATTCAAGACTTTAGTACTATTGTCTAGCCCCTTCACAATCTCACCAGTAAGGATGTTCCTTAGTAATAGGATGATCAGTAGCAATCTGTGTTCAAGTCCCTCAAGTAGGCCATCACTAGCAAGCCTGTATTAGTAGTTCTAACAGTTGTAGACAAGTTCTGAGTTGAAGCCAACTCTTCCAACTTTGCAAATAGAGTAGTACTGTCCTAGTTCATTAACAGAAAGTAGTGTCTGATAGTGTTCTGATTAGAATCCCTCTCTGTAACAGAACAGAACTACCTTATCTATAACAAGGAACTCCTCACAATTGTCTGTTCCCTAGAGGAGTAGCATCAATATCTCCTCAGTACTGTACAGAAGTTTGAAATTTAGAGTGATTACCTTAATCTCTAGTACTTCTAGGCACCCTAGAAGCTCAACTGCTGCCAAGCCTGCTAGATGTTAGAACTGTAGGACTTTGACTTTGTACTAACCTACAAACCTGGAACACAAATGACAAAAGCTGATTTACTCTCAAGACAAGCAGGTTATGAAAGGAGGGAGAATGATAACAAAAATCTTGTTCTCCTAGACAATTCCTGTTTCATGTCTGAGACAATCTGAGAGATCCAACTCAAATCTGAGGATGTTGACTTTGTCACCTGTATACAGTAAGCTCTGAGACATATACAGGACCAGGTTGTAGTAAAGCAACTAAAGAAGCAGGCTAGAGATTAGGAGGAGGATGAGGATGGACAGGTTTACTAGGAAGGCTGACTGTACATTCTAAAGGATTGGAAACTGTAGGAGGACATTGTCTGAGCTCATCACAACAATCTGACTGTAGGACATCTAGGCTGACACAAAACATAGGAACTCATTATTTAGAACTACTAGTAGCCTAGAATACAGAGGGAAATCCTAAAGTATGTGACTAGTTACAATACATGCTAACAGACTAAGGCCTACCAGACAAGGGTTCAGGCTCCCCTACATCTGTATTGGATTCTGGATCACTCTTAGGAAGAAGTCTTAGTAGACCTGATTGGCAAGCTACCTGAGTCTTAGGGTTACAACACTATTTGTATGATTGTTGACTAATTCTCTAAGCAAGTTTATACAGTTCCAACCTGAACAGAACTCACTTCTGAAGGTATAGTGTGCATTTATCAGGATCATGTCTTCTGGTTGTACAGACTCCCTCAGAAGCTCATTCATGATTGTAGACTGTAATTTGAGTCAAAATTCATGTAGGACTTATATATGCTTCTCAGAATTCAAGGGAACCCTTCTACTACCTATCACCTACAGACTGACAGTCAAACTGAGTGAGTCAATCAGGAGATCAAGCTCTACCTCCAGATGTTCATCAATCATTAGTAATCAGATTGGTCTAAATAGCTAGCTCTGGCAGAATTTGTGTACAATAACTAGTAACACTCTACAACAGAACAGTCCCTGTTCTTCCTCAATCATGAGAGACATCCATACTAGGGGACAGTTCCAAACTGGAACAGTAGTTCTGAATCTGTAACAGACTTTGTAGAACAGATGTACAGAACTAGGGAGGATACACAAGCTCTTTTGGAAAAGGTAGTGTAGGTTATAAAGCAGAACTATGATTAGAAGAGGTCTGTAGCCAAGGATTACTAGCCTAGTGACAAAGTTATGCTGGAAGCCACTAACCTGACTACAGATCACCTAATGAAGAAGTTGAACAACAAGTGCTTTGGACCCTTTGTTATTAAAAAGAAGGTTGGTACCTCTGCCTACAAACTCCAACTTCCAGCAACATGGAAGTGCATATACCCAGTGTTTAACAAGGTTCTACTGTCTCAATACTACAATCCAGGTTTTCCTTTACAACAAAGACCCCTACTGCCTCTACCAGAACTCATTGGTTCTGAACCAGAATACAAAGTAGAGTATGTAGCAGATGCTAAGCTAGTGTGTAGAAAACTCAAGTTCCTTATCCACTAGAAGGGATACCCAGTTAAAGAACACACTTGGGAACCTACTGAGAATCTCACCTATACTACTAAGACAATCTGAGACTTCTATCAACTTCATCTGAGTGCTCTGTGTCAACTCTGCCTCATAGATTTCCAAACCCTACTGTTCCAACCTATGCCTGAGCTACTAACTGAGCCTAATGTTCACCAATCAGGACAATTGGTTTTAGAGGGGGGGTGATGTTATGATTCTCTACTCTCTTACCTTCAGTTCCAAGGGTTCTGCACCCTTCTGTACTAGAACTCAGGACTTCTGTCCCTCAGAGGCACTGTCTATAGACTATATGTGTGCTGACTCTTACTACTACCCTTCCTTACTTCTATC
>NW_006760387.1:1471163-1479331 GCF_000271605.1 Fomitiporia mediterranea MF3/22
TGTTTGGTGCATGCAAGCTTTATAGCTTCAGTAGGAGGTTTGTAGCATTCCTTAGAGAAATGTTCTGTTTTTCCACAATTGAAACATTTCACTTTTGTTGGATTGAACAGATTTGGCAGATTGAATTTCCTCTACTTATTAGCTTTATACATTGTATTAATGTGTGTATTATTCTTTGTCTGATCATTGGAATCTTGTGCTTGTTTAGCACAGTAATCATTGTAGGCATTCTGTAATGTAAGGATTAGTTGCTTCAGTTCAACTTTCTTATGTTCATTGACTGGTTTGCCTTTGTTTTGGGCATCAGTAGATTGTATTATTGTATTTACTATGTGTGTATATTGCTCAGGAGTGGTAAGCAATATTGCTGCTTTGTATGTAGAGTCACATGGTGGATCACTGTTAGTAGACAGAGTTGTGTATGCTTCCTCAAGTCTGTCTAATGTATGTCTGAAATGTTTTACATGGTCTCTACAAATAAACAGTGCCAATTCGTCAATAGCCTTTTTACATGCTGTCTAGGGGTTAAAGCATTCTTCAAGCACTTTCATTAACTGAGGGATAGATGTATCAAAGTGCATATAGTTTGCCAATATTGTGTCAGCAATGTTATTGACTATGCATGTATGAATGGCCTTAGCCATCTCCCTCTCAGCTTCATTCTACAGTTCATCCTTTAGTAAGTGTTCGAAGCATGTAGCTGCAACACTAGAAACAATACAGTAGTGTCACATCTTGTAGTTTGCTTCAGTCTTAAGCATTGTGATGTTTTGACCAAAGTATTTAGGTACATCAGCTGGTTTACAGTGTGTATCTGTATGTGGGGGAACCATGATGCGAATGTGTGCAAATGTATACGAGTAAAGAGTTTAGAGTGTACAGTGGATGTGTGTATGTAGGGAGCTCAAGGCTCATAACCTGTTAAGAGGGAGAACTTAAGGGGGGCACGCATAGACAAGGGGTGAGGTGACGATTGACTGCTCAGTGTCTCTCGTCCTTATATTGTATGTATTCTAACTGAGACATTATGAAGTCATTGTCTCGTGGTTCGTCTGTTGATGAACTAATCATCTCATAATAGCTTTAGATTTTCTTAGCCTACTATGACTAGAAGATATGTGTCTCCGTCGATGAGGACGAGCCGTTCGCACCCACATTACTTGTCAGATTTAAATAGAAGATGGCTGTTTACAGCAACAATGGCATGCTATGCTTATGGCATGGTTGGACTGGTTGTGGTAGGTTGGCGGGTATATATGATTATTAGAGGTATATCTAAGGGCACACTTCGAAGTTTGCATCCTGGTCAAGCGGCAGCCTCCATCTAGAAGTACCCGTGATAAATGAATAAAACACAGGCTGCAAAGTATGAGTGATGATATGTTTGAAACATATACACTTTGCACCAATTTCAGTTCCAGCAGAGAGAAAAAAGAATAGAATAGGTTTGTGTCATAGATCCGCCCCCTCTGCACTCCATTAATATTGGACTCTAAACATGGCATGGTGCAAGTCCAGTGTCTACTTCATGACAACCTGAAGTACCGCCGATTATCAATCCCGACACAATACCGAGGTTTACTCCCTACTGATCCTTGAACTCAATCTGAACTTGCTTCATGTGATCATCAGTGTTCAACAGGTTGTCATTCCTATTCAGAGTTCATTGACGAACACAAGCACATATGACAAAGGGCAAAAGATTGTGAGAGAAAATAGAATTCAAGTTCGTCAATGAACACGAACACATATGACAAGGGTAGAAGAACATGAGAGAATGCAGAATTTCATGTTATGATGCACACAACCAATGTGCTACGTTACCATATTATAGCATATATGAACGCGAGAACCAATACTTATCGGCAGTGCGTGGATGCGATTCCGAGTCGTGACAAGGATAAGCGGGAGCATAAATTAATCCGGAGGTAACAGACTCCTACTTGGATATTCTCCGTTGAGAAGTAGCAGTAGTCGAGGACTAATTGAGTGCTAACTATCTAATAATATATCAGTATTCTCTCAGGCAGAACCAAGCGCAACAGAACACTCGTCCAGGCTTAACATGTCTTTTGAAAATAGATTCAATTTCAGCATTAGTTCCTCCAGAGTAAAATCTCGTCCGAAAAGTTATATGCACCGACTTAGATGATGAAGAGGTGTTCAGGTACTGTCCCAAGGCACTCATTGACATATTCTAAGCGCATATACCCAGGGGTTTTTCTCACCTTTCTCCAATGTAGAACGTAAAGGCTAAAATGTTCCCTGTCCACGTCTTAGCGTCACTGGCCTCATTAGAACCACGCTTTTTGTGAGTCACTGTACGAGCTTAGCATAGGAGCACACCTTTCTAAGATGATTTTATTTTAATATTTTTGTCCAGTGTCATTCACTTGCAAGCACATATGGCAAGAATTTCTCGGCATGCTCTCAGGACACTTTGCAGGAATAACGGAGGGGACACGCACGGAAGGAAGGGAGTGAAAGCTGATATCAGTGAGTCTCTGGCTTGTCTGTTTGCTCGAATCGTTACTGTCTGATCTGAGAAGCCAGGAGACTTGATTAGGAATGCCATACGCCACTACGCATGCTACTCAAGTCAATGTGATCGAGCGCGGGAAGAAGATCCTTGACACGTGCCATATCAAGTTTGTGGTAGTTTCGACGTCGACGTAACTAGTACTTCTTGGATGGATCTGCGTGGCCTAATGGAAATCGTGCTTTTGCCCCGGCGCGCTAAATACCAAGCTGGATGTAGAGAATGCGGATAATTAACGTAAAGGACATGAGAGAAATCTCCAATGATTCTCCGGATTTACCACCTAAAGTTAATGTTGAACTGTCAAATATGATTCATATTGTGGTGCTAATTGACTTCTATACGTTTAACCACTAACATTCGTACATTTGAGTAACAGTCATGTATCATTACTAAACTGACCACTGACCGGGTGCTTCAATGCTTTGCCAACAGTTATTCTTGATATATAACTTGTTTCAAGCATCTCTTGACACAGAGACAAAGCTTATTCAACTTATTGTCAGTCAAACTGGAGTATAGACTACGTTATTCTATACCTAGATCATTATTATACCAGGAAGGCTTATCCCAAACTGTCTCGTAACTAAGTATTTTCCCTGCAATTATGTTAGGCTGACGCCTGTCATTTTCTCTGGAAAACGTGCATATATAAGCAGAGCTCGTCAGGTTTATTTATCAGAGAAAGTCGTTACTTAGGCATGGTCACTGGGAAGCTGTCCAACCCGTTGAACATCTCATAAAGTGTAACTCTGCAAGTATTTGTATGCTAACTCTCCTGGTCCCCAAAGAAGTTAAGGCTTACCCTAGAGCCCAAACGTCTAATCCGTAAGTTAGATTACTTTCCCAGGCCTCTGGCGCTATATATGATACTGCTCCGCCCAATCTACTGACCGATACTGCGTATCGGTCCTTTGAAATGCGCGACGTCCTGATATATAAAATGGTCTATTAGAGAGATACATAAACCATAGCTCAAGCTATGAAACTTACATTCCAAAATCTGATAACTTCACATCACTTCCTATTACATCTTCGTTTTCGTATCCCATAAGTAGGATATTTGATGGCCTACAGTGTACACAGAACAGGATAAAGCATATTTTTCACAACACAACTGTGCACTCACTTGATATCCCCATGCACAAGTTCAAGACTATGCATGTGCCTTAGCCCATTCAACGAGCCTCTTATGAGACAATATTATGGTCGGCAGTAAAGAACTGGGCAGGTCACTCACTTTATTACAATTATTCTATCAGCCTCATATAGTGTTCTCCGCTTGATTCTTCCTTCCAAGTCACCCCCAGGGGCAAATTGAAATATTAGTATAACATTAGATACACTGTCTATAGTTCGACTGAAGCCATCACGAAGCTTAATCTAAAGTTATCAAACAAATACTTCCGTTGAGTTACCGGGTCTGAAGTCTGGAAGTCAAGCACTTACTATATTAATATGACCACTAACTTCTCTTGACAGTTGTAGTTCCTTTTCGGCCATCTTCCTTATCTCATTATCTGAGACTACCATGCGTTTGATGGCTACAATCCCATACACTGAATGGTTGGCTCTCTGAATACATAAAGAAAGAGAATTAAGGAGTTTCGGAATGAAAGACAGACATGTAATCTCCAATCCCCACTTACCCAAACTTCGCCAAATGCGCCTTCTCCTATTTTTGTTTCGTTAGTAATTTTGGGACGTTGATTTGATTGCTTTTCTGGATTTGTGCTTGGATTTGCAGCTCTAGACGATCTTTGTTTTCTTGCAGTCTCATGTTTCCTCGTTTGACTTGTGCTTGTCGTTCTCGAAGTTGTGGTCCATGTGTCAGCTGATTCATTGGTCTTAGGTCTGGCTGTTCGTCTAGCTCTATGCATCGTGCCATCTTCTATTTCAACATATGTTGGCTTGCCTCTGCTTGTTTTGGGCGTTTTAGACGTTTTCCCCCTCTGCCTTCTTCCGAAAAAGGACATTGCAATTTTCTCGAGTCCAGTCAAGTTCGAGACAGCCTCGTTTGAATATTTGCTACCTGTGTGACTTTCAGAGTGTGGGTTTCGTTGCCTTCGAACGCGTCTTTGATGTTGAGTTCTGTGATGATGGCTATGATGTTGTTGACCACTGTGCTCACCATGACTTGCCTCGGGTGCAAATGACGATTGTCGCCCTTTACTTGTAGGTCTATAATTTTCTCCAGGTTCCCTCTGTTCTGTTTGGCTAGATGATACGCATCGTTGTCGAGGACGCGCAGCTGGACGCACCCACATTAGATGTTAGACTCTGCAATAGATAACCTAGACTTGGCTCAATGAGATAGTAGAATGCCACCTGCTACAATACAATAACTAGTTTATACGACGATTGGATAAATGGGCAGCATTGGCAAGCATATATAGTCATCATTGCTGTATGTAAGGACTCAGACTTAGTCTGCATCTTACTCAAGGAGCGTTCTCTCAATTACAGTATGTAATAATCTGATATGCAAAGTTCAATTCATGATATACTTGAAACACTTCTACTTTGCACAAGTAATTGGCTTTGGTGATAACAAGAATAGAATCAAGTTATGACAAAGTAGTCAATTTAGTATATATCTAACAAATATAATGAATAAACCAAAATAGACTGTAGGACTTAGTAACCTACTGTAAAATAGATCTTAGTAATAGTATGCTTGACTTGACAAAATATTGTGTTTTACTATACATTTAACTTTAGACAAATATACTGTATTCTAGTATGTACTAAGTATATAACTTATATAATATATTATATAGTTGTGAGTAGATTTCTCTTTAATATTATACTGTCTACTATCTAGAGCTATCTCTCTACTTAATTGTTATAGTAACATGTATAGTAGAACCTCTCATTAAGTATACTTGTAATTAAGTATAACCTTTAATTAAGTATGAGATTTTGAGTCCACCATAATGGTAGGCAGGGAAATAAGGGTCCATTAAGTATAAAATACATTAAGTATTAAGCATTATACTTTAGAAGTGTAACTATATAAGAAAATGCTTAATTAAAGGAAATCTTTAGTCATGTGATTGTGATTTTCAGGACTGTATATAGCTACTTTTTTTGGATGAGCCACTGTCAATTGGCCAAAATAAATGTGTCTTTCATTGAGAACCAGGCTAAAACCTATCAAAAACCATGTCTAAAGAACTTGGATGTGCTCAGAACCTAGACAGAACTCTTAAGGATGCTAGTGAAATTAATTTCTCTTATTCCAGAGATACTTCCCCTGTTAATCACTCAGCTCTGCTTCTAAATATCTATGCTTCTACTAGTATTTATCCACAAATAAGTACAGTCAACAATACAACTCTACTAAGGGAGCCATCTTATGGAAAGTTAGTAAAATTGAAGCAATTGAAGCTCCAGAAATTAGACAAGCAATCTAGTACTATAGTTGTATAATACATTCTATAGTGTGTTACATACACATTTAGAGACAAATTAGAGATCCTCAACTTTGCTAAAGGACCTAGAAAGTTTTAGAGCTAGGAGAAAATTGTAGAGCACTTTAGAGACTGTTTTCCAAAGCTGTATTAGTCATCTGTGTATACTATTGTTTAGAATAGAGAACAAATTTAAGAGACTGTAAGAAGGAACCTAAACCAGATCTTTTACAAGTGTCTTCTTACTAAGGCTATTACATACTTAGAGCTTGAGGATACACTCAACCTCTTTGTTTCTACTACTCAGGAACATTTTAGAATTACTAGAGCTGTTCTCAAACTGAAAGCCAAGTAATTTGCTAAAAAACTTAGTATTCTAGAAGGTAAGTAGCTCAGACTTTCAAATAGTTAGGTTGACAAGTATAAAGAGCAGAATAGTATTAAGAAGTATAAGCTGTATAGTAAAGCAGCTTCTGTCTCAGTTCAGACAGTAGCTAATACTTGTAAGTATCTTTAGGAGCTACTTTTAATGTATAAACCTTAAGACATTTACAATTTTAATAAAATCAGTCTGTACTATTATATGCCTCCTAATTGTTCCCTTACTATAAAGCAGCTTTTAGGAGATAAGGGAGACAAGACACACATATTACTAGGTTTTATTACAAACTCAGATAGAACTAATATTAAGAGACTATTTGTAAGATATACTTACTTTACTAGTCCTAATTCTTAAGAATAGTAACAGAATAGAGTATAGAGAGTAAGACTTGTAGACTTGTAGAGTGAGAGGGTAGAGGAGTCCTACTTTAGTCAAGCTACAAGTGTAGCCTAGTAGGTTGATAGTAGAGTACTTTCAAGTACTAAGTAACTTAAGTTGATAAAACTATCTTTTTGAGGGCTAAACTGGCCTCCTTATATACCTTTTGCTAGAGTAATGTTACTCTAGTGACTTTAGTAACTCCCTTCACTGTTGTTCCCATGAAGTAGAGCTGGCTAATCCTTTAGACTGTATACTACACTAGTTTGTGTCTTCTATTAATCTGCTAACACTAGTTTGTGTTTTCTTGTATTCTAGATTAATCTTCTAATAACTCCTTTACTATATTATTATGTCTTCTATACTTCCTCTCATGCTTCTAATGACTCCTTATGAGTCCTCCTGACTAGTTATACTGTGTAAACTGTGTAATACTTTTCCTATAAAGTAGAGCTCTCTATTGTTCTTATGACTCTGTCTGACTCAACCTGTACTTCTTGTACACTAGTTTGTAATACACTTTCTTATAAGGTAGAGTATTATAACTTCTAATGACTCCTTATGACTCTTGTAATATAAAAGGCTGTACTTCTGTACTGTCCCTAGAACTTACAACCAAAGTTCTAGACTGTCTTGTGTACACTCTAGAACTAACAATTAATGTTCTAGATCTTTCCCTAAGTCTTCTTTAATAGACTTAGTTTAGGAGACAATTATCCTTATTAACTTCTAGCCTTATCTTTATACTTCTGTATTCAATCATAGAACTTACAATCAAAGTTCTAGATTGTCTTATGTATTCCTCATTTTGTCCTCATATAGTCCTTATGTTTATGACTTTATTACTTTCCCATCTGTATAGGTAAAGTGTATAAAGGAGACTACTTTCCTATAGTCTCTCCTCAGAGCTCTCAGTTCCCTTTCCTTTACTAGTACTAGTCCTTCTCAAGTATAAAGCTTTAGAGTATTGACTCTGACTCTTTACTAGCTTTGATAGTCCTTTGTCTTTGTACAAAGAGTTCCTAGCTAACTATGTAGTTTCTCCTTAAGTAAGTATAATATTTTTCTTTTATCTCTTCAGGTTTTTGTCAGCAACAGTATAGAGGGGACCTGAAGGCTCAGCAAGGGGACCCAGGCTACAACTATCCTACACAACAGAAATACAGAATGTAAGTACTGGAATGTAGTTGGAACTTGTAGAACAGGTAGAGAGAGAGAGTGAGACAAGAGTAGAGTATATAGAGTGAGCCTAAGAGTACAGGACTACCTAGAGTAGACAAGATCAAGACTACAGGACCAGTCTGATCTTGTACACCTATATATACTAAACTACACAAGAGTACTCAGGGAGTATGAGCCACTTAAGAATAATAAGCTATAAAGAATGAAAGAAAGGAATGTCAAAGATAAAGGTACAAAGAATGAAGGGATGGACAAAGGGTAAGAGACTATAGAA
>NW_006760387.1:1479675-1484824 GCF_000271605.1 Fomitiporia mediterranea MF3/22
AAAGTGTATAAAGGAGACTACTTTCCTATAGTCTCTCCTCAGAGCTCTCAGTTCCCTTTCCTTTACTAGTACTAGTCCTTCTCAAGTATAAAGCTTTAGAGTATTGACTCTGACTCTTTACTAGCTTTGATAGTCCTTTGTCTTTGTACAAAGAGTTCCTAGCTAACTATGTAGTTTCTCCTTAAGTAAGTATAATATTTTTCTTTTATCTCTTCAGGTTTTTGTCAGCAACAGTATAGAGGGGACCTGAAGGCTCAGCAAGGGGACCCAGGCTACAACTATCCTACACAACAGAAATACAGAATGTAAGTACTGGAATGTAGTTGGAACTTGTAGAACAGGTAGAGAGAGAGAGTGAGACAAGAGTAGAGTATATAGAGTGAGCCTAAGAGTACAGGACTACCTAGAGTAGACAAGATCAAGACTACAGGACCAGTCTGATCTTGTACACCTATATATACTAAACTACACAAGAGTACTCAGGGAGTATGAGCCACTTAAGAATAATAAGCTATAAAGAATGAAAGAAAGGAATGTCAAAGATAAAGGTACAAAGAATGAAGGGATGGACAAAGGGTAAGAGACTATAGAATGATACAAAGAATGAAGGGGTGGTCAAAGGAATGGAATGATAAAGTAAGGAAGGGTAGTAGTAAGAGTCAGTATGTATATAGTTTATAAACAGTGCCCCTGAGGAACAGAAGTCCTGAGTTCCAGTACAGAAGGGTGTAGAACCCTTAGAACTGAAGGTACAAGAGTAGAGAACTGTAACATCACCCCCCCTCTAAAACCAATTGTCCTGATTGGTGAGCATTAGGCTTGGTTAGTAGCTTGAGTATAGGTCAGAATGGTAGGGTTTGGAAATCTGTAAGGCAGAGTTGATACAGAGCACCTAGATAAAGTTGATAAAAGTCTTAGATCACCTTAGTAGTATGGGTGAGATTCTTAGCAGGTTCTCAAGTGTGTTCTTCAACTAGGTATCCCTTCTAGTAGATAAGGAACTTGAGCTTTCTGTACACTAGCTTAGTATCTGCTATGTACTCTACTTTGTATTCTGGTTTGGAACTGATAAGTTCTGGTAGAGGTGGTAGGGGTCTTTGTTGTAAAGGAAAACCTGGATTGTAGTATTAAGACAGTAGAACCTTGTTAAACACTAAGTGTATGTGCTTCCATGTTGCTAGAAGTTAGAGTTTGTAGACAGAGGTGCCAACCTTCTTTTCAATAATAAAGGGTCTGAAGCACTTGTTGTCCAACTTCTTTATTAGGCAATCTATGGTCAGGTTAGTAGCTTCTAGTATAACTTTGTCACTAGGCTGGTAATCCTTAGTCACAGACCTCTTCCAATCATAGTTCTACTTTATAACCTATACTACCTTTTCTAAAAGAGCTTGTGTATCCTCCCTGGTTCTGTACATCCATTCTGTAAAGTCTGTTACAGATTCAGAACTACTGTTCTGGTTCAGAACTGTCTCCTAGTACAGATGTCTTTCATGATTGAGGAAGAACAGGGATTGTTCTGTTATAGAGTGTTGCTAGTTATTATACACAAATTCTGTCAGAGCTAACTATTCAGACCAATCTGATTACTAATGATTGATAAACATTTAGAGGTAGAGTTTGATCTCCTGATTAACTTGCTCAGTTTGACTGTCAGTTTGTAGGTGATATGTAGTAGAAGGGTTCCCTTGAATTCTGAGAAGTGTATACAAGTCCTGTATGAATTTTGACTTGAATTACAGTCTGTAATCATGAATGAGCTTCTGAGAGAGTCTGTACAACTAGAAGACATGATTCTAATAAATACACACTATACCTTCAGAAGTGAGTTCTGTTTGGGTCAGAACTGTGTGGACTTGCTTAGAGAATCAGTCAACAATCACACAAATAGTGTTGTAACTCTGAGACTCAGGTAGCTTACTAATCAGGTCCACCAAGACTTCTTCCTAAGAGTGATCCAGGATCTAATACAGATGTAGGAGAGTCTAAACCCTTGTCTGGTAAGCCTTAGTCTGTTAGCACATATTGTAACTAGTCATGTACTTTAGGATTTCCCTCTACATTCTAAGCTACTAGTAGTTCTGAGTAATGAGTTCCTGTGTTTTGTGTCAGCCCAGATGTTCTACAGTTAAATTGTTGTAATGAGCTCAGACAATGTCCTCCTACAGCTTCTGATCCTTTAGAACATACAGTCAGCCTTCCTAGTAAACCTGTCCATCCTTATCCTCCTCCTAATCCCTTGCCTACTTCTCTAGTTGCTTCACTATGACTTGGTCCTGTGTGTGTCTTAGAGCTTACTGTATGTGAGTGACAAAGTCAACATTCTTAGATTCAAGTCAGATCTCTTGGATTGTCTTGGATACAAAACAGGAATTGTCTAGGAGAACAAGATTTTCATTATCATTCTCCCCCCTTTCATAACCTACTTGTCTTAAGAGTAAATCAGCTTTTGTCATTTGTGTTCCAGACTTGTAGGTTAGTACAAAGTCATAGTCCTATAGTTTTAACATCTAGTAGGCTTAGTAGTAGTTGAGCTTCTGAGACACTCAGAAGTACTAGAGATTAAGGTGATCACTCTAAATCTCAAACTTCTGTACAGTACTAAGGAGATATTGACACTACTCCTCCAGGGAACAGACAATTGTGAGGAGTTCCTTATTATAGATAGGGTAGTTCTGTTCTGTTACAGAGAGGGATTCTGATCAGAACACTATCAGACACTACTTTCTGTCAATGAACTAGGACAGTACTACTCTATTTACAAAGTCAGAAGAGTTAGCTTCAACTCAGAACTTGTCTACAACTGTCAGAACTGCTAATACAGGCTTGCTAGTAATGGTCTGCTTGAGGGATTTGAACACAGACTGTTACTAATCATCCTATTACTAAGGAACATCTTTGCTAGTAAGATCATGAAGGGGCCAGGCAATGGTACTAAAGTCTTAAATAAAGCATTAGTAGTAGTTTACAAACCTAAGGAATGCTTAGACCTGTTTCAGGTTCTGAGGTTGTAGCCAGTTCCAAACTGTAGTTACCTTTGCTAGATCTATACAGACCTCTCCTCCACCAATCACAAAGCTCAGATAATCTACTGACTCCTACACAAAAGAGTACTTTACTTCTTAGAGGAACAGTTTATTATCTCAGAACTGTTGTAGAACTACTCAGATTAGTTAGTAATAGTGCTTGACTGTCTGGGTGAAGATCAGAATGTTGTCCAGATACACACTAACATGCTCTGAGTCAATCAGATCTGTGAGGATGTGATTCATGAATGACTGGAACATTGTAAGCAAGTTAGTTAGTCTGAAGAACATTATAGTCAGTTTGTACAATCTGTAATTAGTTCAGAATACAGCCTTCTACTCATCTCTGTCTTAGATCTGAATATTATTGTACCCCTATCAAACATCCAACTTAGTAAAAACCCTAGATGTATGTGTCTTATCAATGAGCTCCTAAATCAGGGGGAGCAAGTATTTGTTTTTAATAGTACTCTCATTAAGACAATAATAATCCTGGACTAGGTAGAGCTTCCCATCTTTCTTTTTGACAAAGAAGAAAGGGGAGGCTATGAGGGACTTTGAGGGTCAGATCCAGCTGTTCTGAAGATTTTCCTAAAGGAACTTGTCAAGCACCTCCTACTTGTCTCTGTTGAGTAGGTAGACCTTATAATCCTTAGGTTAGAAACCCTTAGTCAATTCAATTGTATAGTCCTAGAGACAGTGTTTAGGAAGCTGGTTGAATTCCTCTTTACTAAAGACTTTAGAGAACTCTTAGACAAAATCTGGCAGGCTGGGTCTATGTGTGTTCTAGAGTAGAGTTGTTCTGAGAGAGTTTCAGACTGGTTCTGTCTTAAACATTCTTTGGATTGACTCTGTTCTACTTTGACTAGAATATGTATTCACATATCTATCCCAATTGAAGAAGAACAACTAGTCACCTTCATCAGAACTGTTAGTAACATTAGAAGTGTCTACATCTACTTAGAACAGTAGTGTAAGATAGTTGTAAGACTTGAGACACTAATCAAACACAAGTGTCTACTCTAACTAGTCAATAGTAGGGTTGTGAGTTTTGAGCCATTTGAATCTAATAAAGATGTCTGTCTTTCTGAGGTTAGTGACTCTGAACTCAATACTTTCCTTATAATCCTAAATAGTCATTTGTAGTTGGACAAACTCAGTAATCTAACTATTCTGGTTCAGGGTTCTGTCTGTATTGTATACTAGGATCAGAAGTAGAATGTGTTGAGTAGGAAGGTAGTGTTCCTACACAAAGGCCTTATTAATACACAAACTAATACATTCACTGTCTACTAGAGCTATTGTTCAGATCTGGGGGGATCCTAAGAAGGGAGCCAAAAGGACAGGGACCTAGAGTTAGTGTCCAGAACATTCTCAGATGAACTACTACTTGTTCTGAAGGGAACATACAGTTTGTACAGCCTTGTTGTCTGAGAGAGTAAGTATATACACTAACATTTCCTTATTAACCTCTCTCTTTCAACAAGGACAGACTCATGTTCTCAGCTGTGAACTCAGCTGAGACTATCCCTGCTTAATACTATAGACAAACTACTAAGTAGTGAACAGGGCTGGGTAGTATTCTGAACATTCTAATATCTTAGAACACAGAAGTAGTAGGTCAGATTGTACAGATTTAGACTCAGATGAAGTACAAAGAGAAGAATCAAAAGAATCAGAAGAAATAGGAGAACTATCTACTTTTGTTTCTGACTTTTTTCTTTCTAATAAATAATTTTGTTAATTTATTTTTTCTACTTTTTCTACTTTTTCTACTTTTCTTACTTTATTTACTTCTAATCCTACAGTGTCCATTGAATCAAAAGTGGCTATTAAAAAATCTGAGTTATAACCCTTCAGTGTTACATTTACTGTTAAGCCTCTACAAAATCCTAGGGTACATAGTCAGGGTCTAGAAGTTCTAAGGTGACTTCCAGATTTGCAGAAAAGGCTTCTTACTACAAATCCTACTTGTCACTCATTATCACTCTAATAACCTAACAGATGTACTGTCACTTCTGTAGACAGTCCTTAATTTGGTGCCCTGACTTTCTACAGGCAAAGTATACTCCTTACTTTCAGGCTTCTCTAATGTCTATCAGAACAGATTAATTACAAATTACAGG
>NW_006760387.1:1490520-1503396 GCF_000271605.1 Fomitiporia mediterranea MF3/22
TTTCTCTAATGTATCCTTTCTTTAAGTTTTCCTATATAAATTCCTCTACTACTTCTTGTTCTATAAGAGTTAGAGGATATACTAGACACATTTTAGGTAATTCTGCTCCTTCCTTTAATTTGATATTCATGTCCCATTTGGAATGTTTTGCTAATCTATCTGCTTTATCTTTATTAAACCTGTCTAAGTAATCCTATAATTCCTTTAACACTAATTCCTTTTTATCTCTTTCTAGACTTATTCCTAATCTGTTTAGTACCTTTGCCTTTTCTTGTAAAGCTTTCTGTACTATACTAGAGACTTTGTTTAACTGTTTTCTAAGCTTCTGTTCTTCACTAGTTTAATAAGATAATTTTTGTTAGAGTACTCCTAACTCCTCTTACTTATTAGTTTCTGTTAACTAATAGAATACTAGATTTATCCTCTTTACAGACAGTTCTAGAGTTCCTGACCTTCTTTTCTTTATAGGTGGAGGTGTACTTCCTATACTTTCTCCCCTTTTCCTTTTAACATATTCATCATATAATACAATGTTTTGCATTTTCTCTTTTACCTTTTGTATTTACTCTTCTCCTAGTCTTGTTTTATACATTATATCTAGGTCTGCAAATTTCTTGTCTACTCTAAAGGTAACCATTCTTGCTTCATGCCTAGAAAGAAGGGGTTCCTAATATTGAGGTATTTTTAGTAACATTACCTGTTCTTCAGAAATAGTTACTTTGTCTAATAAAGTAGTTATTTCTTCATCTGTGTCTATATCTTTGTCTTGTGAATATGATCTTATACTAGATTCTGGTTGTATGTCTAGTATACTTCTTAAAAGGCTCTGTTACAATTCCTGTGTTGTTAAGCTTTTAATAAGTGTTACAAGTGTTATATATTCTAGAATAAGAGTTATAAAAGCTTTTCCTTTACTATATCTTTCTTTTTCTAGAAACCAAAGACTTTCTAATCTACTACTATCTGATTCTGAATCTGATAGTATAGGTGGTTTATAGAATAACTTCTTTGTCTTAGTTTTCTTCATGCTTCTAATTTGAGAGTATTCTTTTACATTTTTCTCTCTGTTTTGGTTCCTTTTCTTTTCCCAACTTTTGCCTAGTAGTTTGATCTTTTCTATACTACTTCTGACTTCTCCTGTTTAGTAATTAAACAAAGGTTTTACTTTGTTTAAATAGTCAGATCCTAATAAACACTTATTATTATAAGTGTCCATTATTGTAAATTTGAACCATCCATTACTAATTCTAGTATTTAACCATGCCTAAGTATTATACTTCCATCCTCCTTTGTTAATTGTACTATTAGCATTTCTGACAATTACCCTAGGTTTGTCATTCTTTATAAGTTTTAACTTAAGAGCTTTAGCTATCTTTAGTAATAATGTACTTAATCCTACACTTGAATCAAACATAGTCTTAATTGTTGTTTACTGTCCTCTATATAATATAATTACTTTACAGGTTAGATAGAGTGCTACTTGTACTGTCTAGTAGATTTTTGTTAATTGCTTTTCTTGTAGAGTTTCTTTTACCTTTTTCTCTACACCTGAGTTTAAAGACTCTACTACCTTTAAACTCTGGATCAAAAATCCTCTTTACTTGATCCTTCTGTTTCCTCCTCTTCATTAATGTAGGCTTCCTGTTCTTCAGGGATTACTGTGTTCCTTTTTGTGAACCTCTTATTAGATTTATACTTTGGCCTTTTACCTTAAGGATTTCTTCTAGTACAATTCCTAACTATATGTCCTTTCTGCCCACATTTGAAGTATGCCATTTCCCTACCTTTTGTTATCCTGTCAATTTCTATTAGTACTCTATAATAATCACTAGAAGGTTTGTATTCTTATCTAAATGTTTTTGTGTGTACTATTCCTCTCTCTAGACTGAGAGCTGTATCTGTCCATTCTTTGAATGTCTATTCTGTATAACTAGGGATAGTAACCAACTGTTATAATTTGCTAGAGTTTAATCCATTTTTATATAAATGAATTGTGACAGGATTCTTTCCAAGTGTTCCTGGTTTATACTCATTAGGTAGGTAAGCTAATATTCTCTTAAATGTTTTATTGTATTCTATAATTGTTAATTTTCCTTGTCTCAAATTGTGCATTTGAGTTTGAGCTGTCTCTGTAAAATCATAGTATTTTCTACTTGCTTCTCTCAGATCAGTTAAAAATGTATTATAATCTTTCCAGATTTCTGGAACTAAGCTTTTTCCTTCTGTCACAAATAATATTACCTTCCTATTCATGTAACTTACTATTTTCCCTCTTAAGTATAAAATTACTGTTTCTACTTTATCTAAACCATTTGTAATATTGTAATATCTAAAGTGTATTGCCAGATTTGTTTTAAACACTTCTAGATCTTCTCCTTTCTGTCCTAAAAACTTTAGCAGTTTTAGATTAATTTTCCTTATTCCCTCCATATTACTCTCTTTCTAGTTACTAGATTCTGAATTTAGTATATAAGAGTCTGATAAACTTGACTCTGAACTAGTACTACTTTGATAAGTCTAATACAACTAACTATAATAATCTAATGTTAGTATTCCTTCTACTATAAAGGTATCTAGTAACATAGACTGTTCAATTTCTTTAGCTGTCTAGCCTTCCTGAGTAATAACTTCTGACTGACCTTGGAGGCTTCTAAAGGATCCTGGTGGACTATCTGGATGTTGTGTTTCAATTCTACTATAGTCTTAAAATGTTTGGATTCCTCCTTGTATTGTGTTAACAAGCTCTTCTTCTTTAGCTGAAGAACCTGATAGTTTACTTTCTTGATTTTCTTAGACTGTGTTTTCCTAAGTAAAATGTTCTTATCTCTAGGAGTATTGAGTATTAGAAGTACTTCCTTCTCTCCTATCACTTTGTTGTTCCTCTCTACTAATACTTTTGTAATATAGTAGTTAGGTTGAATTGTGACTGTGTCAACCTGTTTAGGTATACTTGTAATATTCCTGATTCAACTTGTACTTCTTATACTCTGTTAGTAAGGTCCTGTATCTTGTTCAAGATTTCCTGTAACTTTGTATAAATATTAAAGATATTCAAACTTTGTGTATTCAGATCTGATTGTATTCCTTCTAGTTTTTCTTCTTGTTGTTCTAATTGTATAAGACTATACAAGTATGTGATTTCCCCTTGTATAGTTCTATAATGTAGGTCTTAACTTTGAGTAGACCTAATTATCCTGTTAAGACCTAAAAATTGTTGTATCTAAGCCTTTGTCCTTGTAACTTAAAGACTATAATAGGTCCCTAGTTTGTTTGAATAGGAGTGGCTAGAGTGTGAACCTCTTCTTTGAGCCAATCTTGTACTGTTCCCTAATTGACTCTTCCTCCTACTCTAAGTATGTATAACAAAGAGTGTTCCTACAAGTAGTAGGAATATAAGAATGGTTGAGGGATTTGATAATAAAGGACTGTGTGATAATAGGCTTCTGCCTGTGCCTAGTACTAGTTGTTGTATGTATAATGTTCTAATCCTTTCCTTGATCTGATACAAAGCCACTTTTTATAGCTTGTTAACTTTGTTTAGTATAATATTACAAAAGTTACTTACTTTTACAATATCTGGATATCCTTGTTCTAGTACAAGTAATACACTATGTAACAGATTATAATATTGTTATAATGTGTATAGATGGTCTGAGTATTCTTGGATTTGTTCAATCCAGATTTGTTAATTGATAGGAGTGTCTACAGTATAAACAACAGTTGATACTACTCTTCCTTGTTTGAAAGAGTCTAAGGGAATTTCCCCCTGTATCCAAAATGGTATTCCTTTAATACCTCCTAGTATTAACACTTGTTCCTGTGTATAAGTTACTAAGTAATCAAGAACTAGTAGCACTTCTTAATTAATCTTTCTTTTCTTACTACAAAAGAAAGTTACTTGCCTTAACAACTGTTCTAAGTAGTAGAGTAATTTATCTACCTACTTTGAATGTTAATTATTAAGGTTAGTTAATATTATAAAGTAAGTATTAGAGTTTTATCCAGGCCTTCTTATTATAAAAATATTAGAACCTAAATACTAAGCCCTCCTTCTTGTTAAAGTACTATAGCTTTCTTACATACTTAATAAATAATAGTGTTAGAAATTGTAAAATACAGTAACTAAGTTTGGAAAAGCTTAACTCAAGACTTGGAACTAAGTAGTTTATATACAAAACCCTATTAGTTACAAGTCTAGAGATTGGCTAGATCAACTAGGCTACCTTTGTTGTCCTACTTAGTAAGAACTCTAGCTTAGCATTATTAACCTTTAATCATTACTAATAGGTAATCAATCTATTAGTAGAGAGAGGCGACAGGAAGGAGTATGTACTAAGTCAGTTAGGAAAAGGTAACAAAGCCTAAAGACAAGGTCTTTATCTCTCTAAGATTAAACACATACTCTAGCACAGTATTACTTAATAACCTCAACTAAAGACAAGTCATTTAGAATGCTTGTATAGAGAGGGGATCTGGAAAGAGTATAGTGTCTAGAGTAAGAAGTATAAAGGAAAAGACTAGGAGAAAACCTGAAGAGATAAAAGAAAAATATTATACTTACTTAAGGAGAAACTATATAGTTAGCTAGGAACTCTTTGTACAAAGACAAAGGACTATTAAAGCTAGTAAAGAGTCAGAGTCAATACTCTAAAGCTTTATACTTGAGAAGGACTAGTACTAGTAAAGGAAAGGGAACTGAGAGCTCTGAGGAGAGACTATAGGAAAGTAGTCTCCTTTATACACTTTGTCTATACAGATAGGAAAGTAATAAAGTTATAAACATAAGAACTATATGAGAACAAAATGAGGAATACATGAGACAATCTAGAACTTTAGTTGTAAGTTCTATGATTGAATACAGAAGTACAAAGATAAGGCTAAAAGTTAATAAGGATAATTGTCTCCTAAACTAAGTCTATTAAAGAAGACTTAGGGAAAGATCTAGAACATTAATTGTTAGTTCTAGAGTGTACACAAGGTAGTCTAGAACTTTGGTTGTAAGTTCTAGAGACAGTACAGAAGTACAGCCTTTTATATTACAAGAGTCATAAGGAGTCATTAGAAGTCATAATACTCTACCTTATAAGAAAGTGTATTACAAACTAGTGTACAAGAAGTACAGGTTGAGTCAGACAGAGTTATAAGAACAATAGAGAGCTCTACTTTATGAGAAAAGTATTATACAGCTTATACAGTATAACTAGTTAGGAGGACTTATAAGGAGTCATTAAAAGTATGAGAGGAAGTATAGAAGACATAACAATATAGTAAAGGAGTCATTAGAAGATTAATCTAGAATACAAGAAGACACAAACTAGTGTCAGCAGATTAATAGAAGACACAAACTAGTGTAGTATATAGTCTAAAGGATTAGCCAGCTCTACTTCATAGGAACAACAGTAAAGGGAGTTACTAAAGTTACTAGAGTAACATTACTCTAGCAAAAGGTATATAAGAAGGCCAGTTTGGCCCTCAAAAGATAGTTTTATTAACTTAAGTTACTTAGTACTTGGAAGTACTCTACTACTAACCTACTAGGCTATACTTGTAGCTTGACTAAAGTAGGACTCCTCTACCCTCTCACTCTACAAGTCTATAAGTCTTACCCTCTATACTCTATTCTGTTACTATTCCTAAGGATTAGGACTAGTAAAGTGAGTATATCTTACACTTTAATAAAACTCTAACTTAGTTACAAATCTTTACTATTCTAGTAAAGCTCTAGTCTACTAAGGGGAACTTAAACCTAGAGCTAGTACACAGGTACATCCAAACCCAATCTTCTAACTATAAGTAAATATAGGAAACTCTATACATACACATTCTACATACTAATCTACTCTATAAATTCCTTAATGATTTAAACTGTAACATAGAATAGTAAAAGTACAAGGTCTGTCTCTTAATTAATAATATACTCTTACATATCTTTGACTAAGGTAAGCTTAGAAATGTTAAAATTGTCTTTTTGGACCCAAACATAACTTTACACATTCAGCTAATAGATACTAGTATTATTTGTACATTCAAGACTCATTACTAAAGGCTATACATTCTTAGAGTACTCAGTTAGTATAAGGAGGGAGAAGAGAACATCTACTTTATTAATTAACTTGTAAGTATGAATCTAGTAGTCAAATCCTGGAAAAAGATTACTCTAGAGACAGTAGCTAACTGTTAGAAGTATGCTAGGATTCTTAAGGAAAAGAATACAGCTGAGGAGGCAAGTATTTCATCAATCTTATACATTCTAGTTCTAATATTATAATTATATAGGATAATATTCTTATTAATCCTACACTCAGATAGTAAGACTCTAGAGTCTAGTAAACTATCTCTAGCCTTTCAGCTACCTTAGAGAACCTCAGATTGAATAGTTATACTGTTTTACTAATAAACATTCCTATAGTAGAAGAACTACTTAACATAGTAGACAAGAAGATTATGGAAGCTGAATAGACTAACAAAGAAATATTAAAGTAGACAGAATATAATAGGAAGGAAGCAAATAGTAAACATATTCTAGAGCTCAAGACACTAGAACCAGAGCTAGTACTACTTATTAACTACCTAGAGGCTGTTCAGGCCCTCTTAAAACTAAATACACTCTTTTAAGGGGAAATAGGGCTGGAATTTACTAAAGTTAGAGCCCTTTTCTCTAAGCTTACTAGGGACTTGTGTAAAAAAATTAATAGTTTACTTGTATAGACTAATATTTGCTTGTATTTTACTTAGACTTTATTGTGAATGTATGTACAACAAATAAAGAAATTTTTATTATTATTACATAAATATTCTGAACAAGCATTACCTCTTGTTAAACATTACTCTATGTGTTTACAGAGCTTAATACTTAACAAGAGGTTCTACTGAATTACAGACAAAATAGTAATAATACAAACAAAATAATAATATTATAAGACATGTATTAGTACTACAAGACATATATATGACAAATGTATTAGATACTATATAATGGTTTGAATATTTAAAGAATACAACCAAATATAATTATAATAACAGGTCTATAGTGTTGGACACAATGTGAAAGGAAGACAAACACATTACTACAACTATATACTCAAGCATTATTACAGTATAGTAAATAATGTGCAAACAAGTTCTACTGACTCTGTTTACAAAACAAGACCTTTAAAGGGGACAGGTCATTCTTTAGTAACTATGTAACTTTGTATTAGGTAGAATCATATGAACAAGATTACCAGGCTTTACATTAGGCATTTCACAATTTCTTGCCTTAAAAAATAACTTACATAATGTTAAACATTATTTGTAATTTAATTTACCATTTCAGTTTAGTAGAAATTCAAAATAATATTTTAAGTTTTTTCTGTATTTGTATTAATTATGAAAGAAACTTGAAATTTTGTTTATGATTTCTATCAATCAAAAATGGCAAATTTAATTACAAATAATGTTTAACATTATGTAAGTTATTTTTCACAGTAAGAAATTGTGAAATGCCCAATGTGCTTATCCCTCAATTCATAGATCATGTGAATGTAAAGTATATTACTAAGGTGAGAAACAACTAGGGACTGTAGTCTGTAGTATTGTACTACAGTTGACAAATTCCTACAGATACCACATCCACAGATAACTTTCTCACAGTATCTGTGGTTTTTACACATCTATCAGATGTATATAGAAATCAAATACATTTACTATAGACATTCATAACTTCCAAGTATTAGTATTTATTAACTAAAAAAAGACAAAAAGCATTCTACTCTCAGAACTATACTCTACACTCCTTAAATTCAATATTTTTCCCATCTTACAATAATAGGTATGGTCAAACCTTGCAATTCTCTGTACAATTCACCTTGTGATTCTAGAGGGTGAATTGTAAGGTGAATTGTATATACAGGTTTGACTAGTACACTTGTACATGTGTGATTCACCTTAATATACCAACCCTTAATCTTAAAATTATATAATATAAAATTAAAGAAATAGTTTTTTTTTGTGCATATACATTTGGCCATGTCAAGAAGGACTTAATATGTGTGTAGTGATGTGCAAGAAGACAACAGAGCTTAGTAGTAGAGAACACAAGGATTTTTTACAGAACAGAGGACAGTATGTATACTATAGTACTCACAAGGAAGAGGCAAATCATTTTACTCTTTTTGGAATTTAGAGGTGAAAAGAAGCTTAGTTTTATTTTTGTAATACATGTACATATTTGGAAATAGATATGAGTAGAGGTGAATTGTAGGAGTGAATTGTAAGGTGAATTGTATTAAAGTACAATTCACCTTTTAGTACAATTCACTCTGAATTGCTAGGGTTCCAGGGTCCACAATTCACTTTGTATGAAAGTGAATTGCACAGGTGAATCACACACTGAATCATAAGGTTTGACCACACCTAATACAACATGTCCTTGCCTGACAAGATGTGAGTCATGTGACAGCTGTCTGCTTGTTTGTTTTTACAGAACCATTGACAAAATGCACTCTCTACAAGAGTAATGGTTGAAGATATTATGGCTCTGGCAAGGGTGTTAGAGTCATATGAGACATTGATCAGTAGAATGCCTTCAGTTATAACATACTGTATTGAGTGTATGCCTTCAAAGTTCATACTCTGAAGCTAGAGTAACAGAGCTGTACTCTTAATATTTCATGTACATTTTCTGTATATACTCTGTCCATAGTTTGTATTCAATGCAAATATTTGCTTCTTGTAAAAAAAATAGTGTTTTGTGTTGAAAAACAAAGAGGAAAAAATGAAAAACAAAAAAAGTAGTGTATGGAGTCAAACGTTGGCAGTGTAATAGTGTACCCAAGGAATCCCATTTGGGCATGTGGGAAACATAGATACCCACATGCTGATTTTCCAAGGCCTGTTGGTCTTGGTTAACCACATGTGGGTAATGTGGGTATCTGTTTTTAGTATGCAGCAATCATGTATTAGTTCAGCAATGTACTTTAAGGGTAATATAGTGCATATGTGCACTATTTACAGGTCAAAGCATGAATAAAACAAAATAACAGAATATATAAGTCAAAAAATCTATGTTTGTTGGTCAAGTAAGAGCCAAATGCTTGTCTAAGGTACATTTATACTAAGAGCATTTTTTAGATTCCAAAGCTTTTCTTCAAGTTCAGCAAAGCTCAGAATTTTGACAGACATGCTTGTATACAGTATTCAAACCAAAACTACTCAGTGAATTTTTTTTCTCCATTGCAAGGGTCGTTTACAGGGACAAATTACTATATTCATGTATTATCTAATATACAGTTACCAACATTACCCACACGGCCTTTTCGCACAAGGCTGTTGGTTATGTGGTTATCCACGTAGTTAACCACATGTGGATAACCACATGTGGGTACCACCTGAGTTACCTCGGGTACACTACAGTGTAACCGCGGTTACTGTGGTTACCGTGAGAATTTCAACTGTGGATAACCTATCCGTGGTTGTGGATTGCGGTTTTTGGTGATGGTTTCCACTACAGTCCCTAGAAACAACATTGCAGTCACCCAGCATGTCACTAATGATGTTGCACTTGTTTGCAAACAGTAGCATGGCCAATATCAGAGGCGGCACGGTCGCGCCACGCCTGTTACAACCTGGAGTGATATAACAGACCATGTGCCACCAGTGGTTATTTTGCAATCTCCCCAGAATAAGCTGTCATCTGAGCGCTTCCCTGGGATTGCCTTCGAACACAGTAAGGCTTTACCCTAGCCAAGGAAAAAGACGGATGAAATCAGCTCCAGGTTCCAGGCATCCTTCATTGTATCAATCCAGATATCATCCCACGAGAGGCAACTATAGACAAAGAGAAGAGAGACGTGCCAGCTCTGGAAGCGAATCCAACACTGGGTCGTCTCGGTCGCAACGTACAAGAAAAACCCCGTTTGTCTCGTTTTTGTTCCGATGGGCAGCCTCTTCTGCAGGACACAATCCTGAAGTATTTGACTCATTTGTCAAGGATGGTGTTGAGGGGGAACGAAGGGCATCAGGTACTGATACAACGAGCAAATCTGCAGACAACAGAGGTGGGATACTGTCAAGAACCTATAGACCAATCAGAGGACTAGGATCGGGAGATAATGGAGCAGTATTAGTGAGTACACCTCTGTGCAATAATTCATCTCAATGTAGAACCTCTGTTTAAATGGTCATTTACTTGACTGAATTTGAAATTAAAGCTGGCTGAAGTCCTGGACACGACTAAACTCAAGAGGGGTGAAAGCCCTCTCCGTGCAATAAAAGCAATGTATGAACCAGTGAATAAACAAATCAAAGACAGATTGGAAACTGGAAAACGAGGATTGCGTAGTGCCAATGAATGTCAAAACATAGTGAGCCCATACACTGTAATTTCAGGAAGTACTAGGACAACTAAAGCAGCTTCCAACTTTCTACAACTCGGAAACCACGGCAGATTCGTTTCTACACGTGTTTTATCGAAACTACTCTAGCTGGCAGCGAACATTTATTAGTTGTAACCGAATATGCGACGGGAGGAAATCTCAGCAAAAGGTTACTCAGCGAAAGGTCACATCGGAATTTGCTCAGCTCATCAGACAAGAAGGCTATCATTTAGTAGGCAGATACATTTAGCCTCTTAAACGCAAACTCACTCTTTGCATTGCAAGTGGCGTCCTGAATGGATTGAGTTATCTTCACGACGAAACAAGGCATGTACATCGCAATATCACGTATGTGTTGCCTTTGATAGGACTAGGAATTCGTTTCTTATCCATTATTTTAGACCAAACAATATCCTTATCATGAGCACACCTGATCAGCCTGTTAGGTGGCGTGAAGTTAAAATTACAGACCTCATGTTGTATGTTACTATACCATACAACTCTCTTGTTTTAGTCAAACACTAACTAATCTATTTCAGTGTAAGAGGTATAGAGCACGGAGATTATGAGAAAGTCGATGAAGTCGATGGCGCACTAAGTTTCAGGGCACCTGAAGTTTTCCACGGTATAAGATGTTTTGCTCAAGATATATGGGCATTTGGGTAAAGTCACTTTCGTTTATATCTCATGGAAGATGTGATAACTTAACTGATGCTTAAGTGTCATTACTTATGAGATGTATAATGACCCAGGAAACTTCCCTTGGCCAAGTACTGGTAACAAGTCAGAGTTTTACTTTGGAGAATGCAGCAGATACTAATCTCAAAACCCTTAGGTATACTCCTTTAGATTATGCATTAATGCTATTCAATAATGCACTAATTTGGAATAGGCCAGTTTGGGAAGGTAGTGATGGAGAAAGTGGTGAGAAAGATTTGATTTACAATAATTAACTATAATATACTGATAAATTTTACATTTAGCTAAAAGTCTGTGTAGAAAAATGCTTTATCCAGATTTCAAATACCGGAGCAAGGCAAAGAACCTACTTCAAGATAGAGTAAGTAACTACTGATAGTACTCAAATTGATTACAATTCAGTACTAAGGATTGCATTTTGATAGTGGTTTAATATTTATAACTATGATAGAGCTGCTTCTGGGAGGCGACTTATTCTATCAATATAACGTGACAGTCCAGCCTAGACAAGCATTAGCCTAATGCACAGCTTCGACTTATACCATAGTTTGTTTACACAGTATATGTTTATTTTAGAATGGTATTTTTCTTAATATAGAACTTAGGACAGACAGGGTCAAGTGCTTTGCAATATACATCCATTGATTAATGTTGTGTTATACAATACAATAAAGAAAGGATCCATCTCACAGCTCCTTATTGGAGCAGATTAGCCTTGTTTACAGGATTGTGTCTTTATGGATAGTGTAAGGGATTATTGAACAGAATACTATTTTGGGCAACAATTCCTTACAGTGTACAACAATACACCCTGAATCTTGACAGTACACAAGGAACACATAATGTAGAAGATGTGAGGCTCTGACTTGATACTAAGTAAATAAGCATTTACAGTTCTTATTAAAAATAAATATTGAAATGGCCAGATAATGTTTAGCAGCCTGGGCTAAAACCACAGTAAATGATATCCCTTGGTTCTTATACTATAATGAACGTGTCTAAACTAGGAATAAACTCCGAACCTCGAAACTTTTGAGTATGGGCATTGATTCATTGAAGGATACTATCATACGATATTACAAATGCACGTGCATTTATTCTCACAATAAATCATGCTATATTTTGTAGCTTGAGCGTTGTCTCTCCTACGTGTACTCACTGCTTGCATACAACGTGCTTCCTCATAAACGTAGCTCTACTAAGCTTATCTACATGATCACTGAGGATCCTATCGCTTCTAAACGTTATGAATACGACTAGTACATCACGAAAAAGTCTTAAGTATTATACTTGCTTGTAATCTTGTATATTTTATATATTTTATAAAATTTGTCCAATTACTTATAATCTTCCTGGGGGGTTAAGCAAGGAAAGTACAATGTTAAATAAGCAAGAAAAAATACTTTTAAAACTTGGCAATTTCCAATATAATTTTATAAATTGTCAAGTTATACAAGTGATTATAATATACTTTCTAAATTACAAGGCTAAGACATACTTATTAATTTGTGAAAGTATAATATCTGCTTATAATGTCTACAAGTCATTACAAGTGTTTGAATAGCTTGCTTTTGCTTAGTATACAATTTTATATCAAATAATTAATCAAATATAATTATATTTAAATTATAGAATACAAAAATAGGAAATAATACGCTATTTCTACAGTCCCAACCCCTACACCACCAGCTGCCTCTGCCTCATTATTCTGTGAGTAGGATTCGTGTTGGAAAAGGATGAACGCATCCTCAGGCCGTTTGATGTAGTCTTCGTCACCACGTTTGGTCGTCACTCAGGACCTGTGAGTCAAATTGCGTGTGCG
>NW_006760387.1:1505152-1538273 GCF_000271605.1 Fomitiporia mediterranea MF3/22
AATACAAGTATTATTTTAGAATGTAATGCTTATGAAATCATTTTATTAGATTACTTTTGCTATTATTAAATACATTTGTTGCGACTTTTTCGTGATGTACGTGACCTGCTTTGCTAAGTAATTGACTATCCTTCTTGTGCTGACAAAATAGATTTCACTTGAAAAAAAATCCACGAGAGAGGGTCTGCAGCTAGTAAGTATGGTAATAACATTAAATTATCCCTGCATTGTGATGATGTAATGTAACAGTAGCTCTGTTTGCATGCCGAGGCACGTCGGACAAAACGAGACGCTTTATTAATAACAGCTTTGCATGAAGTATGGTTGTACTTTCTATGCTCCCTCAGATTCATTATCACTATATTCTTTCATGTGTCCATATCCCCAGCATGATCTGGTACCTACATGGTATAAAGTTTTAAAAACAGGAACCTAAAATGCATGGTCTCTCCGCTGTCGCTACCCGAATTCGGGAGGCAACAAAACCCCGCCCCTTACGCTTGGTGGCGAGCTCCGCGACAATTGCCAGGCAATTGGTGGCAGCTGGCATGCACCCGTTTTCAACACTGCTTTAGCTGAAACACAGACGACTGGTAACACGTGCAACATGCGTTGTCTAGGTAAGCGTACAACATTGCAGTTACCCTGTAATCCTTCATTAATTCTATCTTATTGCAAAGTTAAAGTATTCAGACGTGACCATCGAGATCTACTACGCTTGAAGGCCTCTAACAGGCCGAACAAATAAAGCTGTCAGTGTGGCGTCAATAACTATTTTGCAGCATCTCTACACGGGAAGCCGTTAAGAGCGCGTCTCTTCGAAATTGCCAGAGTCAGGCACTACTTCAAACGAAGGTTCGTCAACATGTCACGCGCTAGATATCCTGAATCCACACGCTACAGACGTCACTCACCTCACACAAGACAACGGGTACAACCAAGATATGCACCATCTGCCTCGACTAAAAGCGAGTCCAGTGGCAAGTCGACGCAGAGAAAAGAGAAACCTTCGTTTTTCTTCCAACTGGCTGCATTTTTAGATGGCACAGACCGTCGTCTATTCGAGTCGGTTTTGAAAGGTGCAGAAGGTAGATCAACAGACGATGCAACAGACACTGGGCCACCAAGAGACTACGCAGACAGTGCGACAGGCAAGCACTATCGGTCAGACAGCCCCATGCCGAGAGAACCTGCAGACAACTCTACAGGAAGAGGTAGCAGGCTCTTAAGAGATTATAAAATACTGGGAGAAATAGGGAAGGGATGTAATGGAGATGTCCGAGTGAGTGTGCCTCTGCACAATGAATTATCGGGTTGTAATGCCTCTGGCTAAAAAAAGCTCTATTTGGTGAACAAAATTTGAAATTTCTAGAAGGCTGAAGTCCTGCCAACTGCGAGAGCCAAGGGAGGCAGATGTCATTTTCGTGCGATAAAAGCAATGTATCAACCAGTCGACAACGAAGTTAAGGAAAGATTGGAAGCTGCGAAAGGAGTACTACGCAGTCTCAATGATTGTCCGAACATCGTAAGTCCGTATGTTGAACTATCAGGTTGTGTCGGGACATATAAATCACTGGGACCTCAATAATAATGCTAGATTTATTTCTACACGTGTTTTACTGAAACTACAACAACTGGCACTGAACACTTGCTTTTTGTGAACGAGTATGCAGAAGGAGGTAACCTTAGCGCAAGAATAAAGAAGAACGATTCATTACATGAGAAGGATCCATTACATGAGCAAGACAAAAAGGCAATCATATAGTAAGTAGACCTCGAAGTGTTTCTGTGTATGATCTAATCATTCGATATGTAAGCGGCACTCTAAAAGGACTAAGTTATCTTTATGAAGTTGGAATAGTACATCGTAACATCACGTAGGTGAAAACTGTCCCTGATGAAATTCTGGAACTGATGTTTATGCTCTTAATCACAGACCCAACAACATTCTTATCTCTAGCAGACCCGGTCGGCCCATTGAGTGGCGCAGGGTCAAAATTTCAGATCTTATGTTGTAGGAATCTAGACTGTGTGAATCTACTTATTAAGGTAAATACTGACTATCATTTAAAGCTGCAAAGGAGTAGAGCACGGAGTTGCAATGAGAGTCGCCGAGCCACAAGGACCGACTACTTTCATGGCCCCTGAAGTTTTTAAGAGAAAAATAATTTACTTTTCTCAGGATATATGGGCGTTTGGGTAAGGAAGAAGATCGGTACATTAGCTATATAGGCCAGGTTGATTCAGGAAATGTTCTAGAGTCATTACTTATGAGATGTATAATGGTGAAAATTCCTTACTCTGGCCAAGCTCAAGCTCAATGTAAGAATCTCTTTTCTCCAACCTCGAGTCATGACTGATCAGGAATCGCACAGGTCTGATCAGGAAGAATACGCAAAGATTCTGTGGAGGTCATCAATCACCTGGACTACTCGGGGGTGGAAATCCATTTATAATAAAAGTGGCGAGTGATTCCTATTGATTGCAAACAAGGATTTCGCACTCAAACGAAGCCACATCTAGCTGTGCGTTTGTGTCAGAGTATGCTCAATCCAGATTTCGAAACTCGGGCTAAGGCAAGCAGCCTTATCGAGGATCCTGTGAGCAGCTATCTATAGTGACTACATTTAAGCACTAAGAGTTGTACTTTTGTAGTGGTTCAGAGAGTTTTGCGACAGGGGGTTCTCAACCAGACGGGTATTTGTGTTAGAATAGGTTTAACATGGTTTGCAGCCAAGATGTTCAAGCACACCTTGCATTTCCTTTGTGGGCAGAGATGAAATTTGTAGATAAATATGTATGTTCGGTCTTGCTACACATTTGTTGGCTGTTATCAAAGGTACAAGTTTATACGAGGTTGTTGATTTGTTTCCATTGTTGAAAGGAATGCACGAAGATTGCGTTCGAGCTTGCTGTAGCTCTTGAAGTAATACACAATGCACATACAGTACCAGTAATATAAAATCGAGAGTTCTTTGGTCGGAAAGGACGTCCATAGAGGGTTTCCTTCTATTGGGATGTGTATCATAGTTTAGGACACAAAGAAGAGTTTGCGTTGGACATTCGCACTTATCTTGTCTTCGTGCATCTGCTTTAGAGTCTGTGAATTAGAGAGAAACCATGCACGAGTGACAACCTGTCTGTACAGATTTACTGTACTTCCTTGTACTTCCTTGAGTTTGGTTGTAAGTTTAGGAAAATGGGATCACAAATGAACTAATAACAAACAGTTATGGCCTGTTACACACTTATGTTAGCAAACCTGGAACTTAACAGAACTTGTTTGTAACAGTGTTTAGTACTTCCCTAGTACTGTTCCAGACTACTCTCTATCTTGTGTTTACTATTTTCTAGTACTCTGTGTGTAGTGTATATGCTTACATGTGTAAAATTTCCCACATATACACATACACACATATAATTACAGGTGTAAACTGGGTCAGTAGGACCCATATACAATACACTACTTCTGTATACAGTGTATACAGTGTATACACTGTGCCAAATATAACAAGATACTTTACATTAAAATAGCTCATAAAAGTACACTATTATCTTTCAAAACAAATGCTTGATATTACTAAGCTAAGAAAATGTATTATAGTACTGTTTACACACAGAAATAAGACAGTTGAGTGTTGTGAGTTAATATCATATAACAGCTCTAAACCTTCATGTAATGTACTGTAGTAACTATACTAACTGTAGTACTCATACTAGTACTTTTTAAGTTAAACAAGGTTGTTATATAGTATTAAAATGATTTGGTATATAAATAAGTAAAGTAAATAAGGTTTAGAAACTCAAACTTAGTATTTAATTAGAGAATATGCTTAGTAATACTGTATACTCGTATACAGTGTATACGGAAATTTTTTACTTATGGTATACACATATGTGCATAAATATATGCCTGTATTTTCAGCTAAAATTTTCTCTTACAATACAGTGTGTAAGTGTATACACTGCAGGCATATCTGTAAATTATGCTACAGTGCAGAGCACTACTATTTTCCTTGCTACTAAGTCCAAAATATTACATAATTTCTTACATCACATTACTTTGCTCAAAATTGAAAAGTCTCATTACTTATACAAACAGGTGTAATGTATACAAAACACTGACAGAACAAAAGTATCTTTGTTACAGTCAGGAATAAGAACTAGTCTATGTACATGTAAGAACTCACCTTTGTTATAGTCAGAAATAAGAACTGGTGTAATAAAGGTGAAAGATCAAAACTATATATATTAGAAATAAAACAAAGGTAACTTATACTTAAAGGGGAAAACAATGCTAAAAAGAAAAGGAGAGTGTATATACTTAAGAATAAAGAGTATGTGACTCAGACAATAAGGAAACATAGTGTAAAGACAAAAGAGGAAATGTGTGTGACTCTAGGGTCTACACTAAGAAGGTTTAGGCTTAGGAGAAGATCTAGGTTTGAAAATATGGTTCTACACTAGGAGAGGTACAGAACAGTACAGAAGCTGTTATAAGCTATAGGGTAGGCTTACACTCTTCCCCCTTCTGAAAAAATAGTACTCTTGTGTAAGTGTAAGGTTAACTATACTTATAATACTTTAAAAGCTATTCTCTAGAGTTTAGACTTTATTTTCTATTTATATTCTTACTTACCCTATCCTTCCTATTTTACTAAATACTACTAACCTTACTCTCTATATCTTCTGTTTACAATCTATAATACTTTGTATACTTTCTTATCTCCTTCTATCAGACCTAGTTAGTTAAGAGTATGTTATAAAAATAAGGTATTATTATTTAAAATATAGTACTTTAGTTAACTTGTATAAAACTTAAGAAAGGTCTGATTAGAGTTAAGTAACTCTAGTATATATTCTGACTTGTCAAAGTTAACTATAATTATAAAGTATAATCTATTATAATATAGTATAAACTTTATAGTATGTTCTAGTGTTTGTACAAGATAATCCTAGTAGTAGTTATAAGTAGAGAGTATAATCTAGTCTTTTACTATAAAACAGTCTTCTACTATACAGTTCTAGTTAGTATAATGTACCTAGTGTGTCTTTACTATTAGAAGGGTGTCTTATACTTCTGTAACATTCTAGTATATGTAGGCAAGGAATTCTATAGCTTGTATCTCTAAGGAATCTACTTGTAACAGTTCTAAATGTTGTATAAGTAGTAAGACTATTTATAACAAGTACTCATATTATAATTAGAACAGGGAATAACTTATAAAAGTATTGACTGTGTTTATAAGACAGAATCATACTTATGAGAGCTAGACCTACTATCTTTACTGTTAGTAATCTATATAAAAGTGTAACAACTAGCTTACTATTTTGTTAGTGTACTTACTAGTACTATCTGTCTCTAAATAGTATACTATCAACATTTTCAGCTTTACACCTGTTTATACATGTAATACAGTCTAAAATTCAGAGAGGAACAAGTAGTCCCTATTAGAAACAATTTCCTAAGGTAAGCTGTTTTTACAATACTATTTATTAAAAAACAATTCTACAAACTCTTCTACTGTCATATTCATTCTACAAGGCTTAATTCTAATGTTTACTCTACTTAACCTATCTGTCATTATTACTATCCTATTCTATCTACTATCTTTTAGTAGTAGTCTAACAAAGTCAATTATAATACTCTTAAAACATACATTTAGGACTAGAAGTGGGTATAGTAGACTAACAGGTTTTATAGTCAGATTCTTGTTCTGTTAACACACATTGTATCTAGGAATGTAATTCTGCTTAAGATCCTAGTATATATTAAACTAATAGTATGAGTTGTGTAGGGTAAGGTATGTTTTGTCTGTACTAAAATGTTCTAGTTTATTATGTGTAAAGTAGTACAAGGTTTTGTAAACATTTCTAGTACTTAGAATTACTAACTAGTTGTTTAAGTATAAGAGCTTATAATCCTCCTAAACTCCCTCTATACTTTTAAGGTTGGTACACAGTTTATAATAGAATTTGTCTGTGTTGTAACTGTTCCTAATTGTTGTAAGAAGATCAGAATCTGTAGAGATCTGTATAACTGTCTCTCTTAAGGCTTTCTGAGTAGGACTTCTGTTTTCTGAGTTGGAGTTAAAGTCTAAGTAGTAGGAAAGTGTATCTGTAACTATATTCTCTTCTCTCTTAATGTAATGTAACTTGTAGTTATACTAGGAGAGCTCCTCTATCTACTAGGCTTGTCTTCTAAACAGATTCTATTGTGTATCCAAGTATTTAAGAGTACAATAATTAGTATAAACATAGAAATGTATTCTAAGGAGGTAAACACACTATTTCTTAAATGTACAGACAATTGTAAGGAGTTCCTACTTGTATACTAAGTAGTTACACTGTACACTATTGTATTACTTAGACTCAAATGCTATAGGTCTTACAGTTTTCTATAAGGATCTACTACTAAGAACTACTCTAGTCTTAGAGTTACTTATATTCATAGTTATATAAATTTGCTCACCTAAGTCATAGTTTATAAAGGTGAGACACTCTCTATTAGTAACAATTGACTTAATAACTTTGAAGGCCTACTAATGTTCTAGTTTCCATTCTAGAAAAACCTTGTTACAATCCTTACTTGTAAACAGGAAAAGGACTATAGTGTGTTCTACTAAGTATAGAAGGTATACTATAATATAGTGTAACAGTCTGAGGAATTTGTAGACATTCTTTACTCTCTAGGACTGTAACTATTGTAGAATGTTCTTAACCTTGTTCAGGTCTGCTTCTGTCCCCTTTATAGTAATCAGGTGTTTAAGGAACTTAACCTCTGTACAGAATAACTTAGTCTTCTTTTATAAACAGATAAGCCCTTTGTTACAGAGTGCTTGTATAACCTTTCTAATATTCCTAATGTATTCTACCTTAGACTATAACTAAATGATAATGTTATCCAAGTAGACATAACAGATTTTCCTGATAAGATACTCTAATACCTTTATAACCTACTACTATTATATAGCTAGTACATTGTATAACCTTATTAGTATGACTGTCTATTTGTACAACCTAAACAGAGTACTAATTATAGTGAGTAGAATATGTTCTGGGTTTATATGTGTTTAGAAGAACACATTAGTTATGTTAATCTTAGTATATATGTGTTCTCAGATAGTATCATTTATAATCTCATTAATACAGAGAAGTAGAGTATAATTATAGATTGTGTTACTATTTAGAGCCTAATAATTATATACTATTCATAAAAGATCTACAGGATCTACTTTCAGGATAAGAAACACAAGTGATACATACAGACTTTCTAACCTGTACAAACAACCTGTCTAAGTATACTAATTAATGAGTGTGTACTAAGTCTTCTAGTATTTTTGTAAACAAGTGTAAGATTGTGTAACTACTATCTTAGAAGGATCTTTAAACTGTATTTTATAAGTAACACTTTCAGGGAGCTCTACAACTAGTAGTATTGTGTCTAGGAAGTAGTCCTAATACTATTACTTTAGTTCCTTATCTAATGTCTTAAATCTCTCTAACTTAGCTAGAGTTTTCATATACTCTTAAATAGTTGTAGTTAAGGTTAACATAGGCTCTAAGGTTCTACAAGTTGGTTATAGAGTGTAAACTAGTTCTACAATTTCTACTTTCATTAGATTATAGTTAGAATCCTTTAGGATAACTGTCTAGCTTTCTATATTAATAATAATCTAATTCTTCTAAAGAAAGAGTATACTAAGAATCATTTTATTATACAAGTTATTAACTATACAAGCTTTTACAACTTTTAACATTCATTTCTGATCTACTAACTATACTCATAACTTTACTTACTCTATAATCTGTTTCCTTAACTCTTTTACTAATTTGATTGCTAGAGTTATAATAATGTGTTTCTTAAGTAGGAATTACTTAAGACTCATCTAGAACACTAGTTTCTTATTAATCAGAACTGTAAAACAATTAGAGTCAATTATAGATTGGATCTAGATTAGAGTAGAACTACCTTCTATAAGTATACAGTAGTTTAGAAATAGGAGAGAGTCAGAAATTAGAACATACTTAGATTCATCTCTACTTGTAGGTTCTAGTACTATAGACTACTCTGTTTGTACAGAAGTAGTAGACTTTTACTTTAAATGTAGGGACTTAATATATACTTCTATAATAAGGACTATGTTTTCTAGTTTAGACAGACTTGTAGGACAACTGTTCCTTCTATAATTTATAAAGGGTTTATAGTATTAGAAACATTCCTAGTTCTTTATTAGAAGCTAGTACTCTGTATAGGACAAGCTAATATACTTTACAGTACTTTCTAAGACAGTCTTTAGACTAGCTATTATAAGGATAACCTTTCTTGTGTGTTACTTCTCCTAATCCTTCTTCTAAGCCTGTTCTACTATGAGTATCACTTTTACACTATTACAAACCTTTATACAGTCTACTTCTAACTAGTTTACTAGTTTACACACATGTTCTAACTATTTGTAAAGTTTAGTACAATCTATTACTTCTTTTCCTAGAATCAGTTTTAGAGTTGAGAAATAATCTATAGAATTAGAGATCTGACTATTTACTAAGGTTATTATATACAACCTTTCTGTATATGTTATAAACTACTTAGAATGTGTTAGGACTAAATTTACAAGTGTAAGACAAAGCTTGAACTAAAGGTCTGAGTGTAGGTTAGCTTTAAGAAGTTTGTAAAGCTTATTAGAATTAAAGTACTAATCTTCTAAAAGACTAAAGTTAATCCTAGTAACTTGTAACTGTCATTCCTAGAAGTTGTAACTATCTTACTATATTATTAACAGTTTGTTCTAGGTTTATACTATTTAGTTTGTAGAGAGTATTTTATACTAAAGCTCTTAATAGAATGTATCTAGTATAAGCTCTTTAAGTCTTAACTAGTTATACTTATACTACTAACACAGTCTACTATCTTATAAACATTCTATTGTAACTGTAACTATACAGGTTGTAAGGATGGATTTAGTAAACATATACTTGTAGAATACAAAGATTTATAACTAGAGAGTGTATAGTGTTAGATTACTTAGAGTTAGTATTAGAAACTTTGTTATACTTTTCTAAACTATTTAGACTTTAGTTAATATAGTACAGAACATTATAACCTTTTAGTAGTTTAGAGTAGATAGCTCACTTGTATTACTTTCTAGTTTTAAGAGGTTTAAACTATTTACTAAATCTGAACTTAGGGTTACTATAAATAGTAATAGTATAAAGAAAGTAAATACAGTTTCTCTAGTTAATAAAGAAGCAACTATAATAGCTTCTAAAGATACCTAGTACTAGGAGAAATAAGACCTAATTATATACAGTTAGGAAGAGAGCTGAACTTGCTTTAAGACTGTAATAGTGTGTTTAAAAAGGTTAAAAAGTCTTACTAATAGTAGAGAGTGTTTAGAAAGGCTGGGAGAACTTTACTAATAGTAAAAAACATTTAGAAAGGTTGAGAGAATCTTACTAACATATAGTACAATAAAGACTACTTTGTTAATGTTAAAAAAAAAGTAGAACAGTATTAAGGAAGTGTTAAACACTATTATAAACAAGTTCTATTAAGTTCTAGGTTTACTAACATATATAGAATACTGACAGAACAAAAGTATCTTTATTACAGTTAGGAATAAGAACTAGTCTATGTATATATAAGAACTTACCTTTGTTATAGTTAGGAATAACAATTAGTATAATAAAGATAAAAGATTAAAACTATATATATTAGAAATAAAACAAAAGTAACTTATACTTAAAGAGGAAAACAATACTAAAGAGAAAAGGAGAGTGTATATACTTAAGAATAAAGAGTATGTAACTCAGACAATAAGAAAACATAGTATAAAGACAAAAGAGGAAATGTGTATAACTCTAAAGTTTATACTAAAAAGGTTTAGACTTAGAAGAAGGTTTAGGTTCAGAAATGTAGTTCTGTACTAAGAGAAGTATAGAATAGTATAGAAACTGTTATAAACTGTAGAGTAAGCTTACATAGTTTATCTTAATTCTGTTACAAATTATAAGTTGTAAGAAAGTTTAACTTTATAAAGAACTCTAGTAAGATTAAATACTAAAGTTTATATAATTAATTATACTTATGTTAACTATGTAAGATTAGTTTATTACTCTATAAGACACTTTATAAGATTAGTAAGAATATTATTAATAATTATTAATAAATTTATATTTAACTTATAAATTAAATACTAAACATTATAATAATACTTAACTACTAAACTACTAAACTATTATACTATTATAAATTTGTGTAATTTTATTAATTATATTATATACTTACCTAAACCTAAAAAAATGAGAAAAATATAATAATATACTCTTTATCCTAACTTAACCTAAACCTAACACAAAATCTAAACCTAACTTACTTACTAAACCTAATTAAAAAGTATAATCCTCTAAACCCTCTATCTATAGTATACAAATCAGACACTTAAAAATATGTTAAATATTTTTGTCATTATACACATATAGTAATATTATTATTAATATAATCTGATCAGATTTAAATAATCAGATTATATTATATAATATTTATATATAGTAAGAATCCAATTTATATATTATTTGTAATTATCTAAATAAGGTAATGAACTAATCTTACATAGTTGACATTGTGTAATCAATCATATAAACTTTAGTAATTAGTAAGGTTGATACTGAGTTTCCTTACAACTAGGAAGAATTAAGATAATTAACTTGTGAGTTTTGTGTTAATCAGATTTCTTATAATTTGAGTAGACAAACAAGTAAGGGATACAAGAAACATTATTTAATTTCAAAGTCTGACAACTCACAAGTACTCTAGAGTACTTGTGAGTTGTTGTTGTTTGACTACTACTTTAAGTAAGTATACAACCTGATCCTTATCTTAACCACCTAATTTTCATTTCAGTACTTTAGCATTTTTAGCATATTTCTTACATACTGTGTACAACTCACAACTTGTAAGAGAATTGAGATAGGCTAGTGAATGAGACATGTTGTGCCAGGAGTGTCTGAACACAATTCACATAGTGGTACAATGTGTTTTATACTTACAAATTTCCTCTAAGTCCAAATTGTCACATAATTTCTTACATTTTGTCATTTCTCCAAAAATCAGAAAGTCTCATTATATATGCAAACAGCTGTAATTGTTGTTCTATTCGAGTCTGCTCTTTGTGTTGCAAAGATTCAAAGAGAGCTCAACTGTCATGGAGAGGAACAAAAAAATGAGCATAAAATATTCAGCTGCTTTGCATTGATTAGCAAGAGTGGGAACGGATGGCGTCATTCTGGGTAAACACCATTTACCGTCCATGCTCCTTGTCCGTCCAATTTGGCATCAGCTATTTCATCCTTTGCTCCTTCTACTGCTTTCTTGCTGTACGATAGATCAAACGACGAGAAATCTGCAACGAAACTTGCCTGCAAGACCAGAAGAAATCCTGGGAAACGCAATGTAAGGCACATGGCGAGAACCGGATCTTACACAACGCACGGAATGCACGGCTTTTTTCTTCGTATCGAAGCCCTCTCCACATCTGCTCCTCATCTCTTCATCATCCTTGAATCCTCGTAATATAAGGGATATTCCCTCAGTCCAAGCTTTGTCTTAATAATTCTGACTCTCAATTGGCTCGGACGAAGGTCCAATTCCGATAACACCGCACGAAGTTGTAGGGCAGACATGGGCAAGACAGACGACATGGATTTTACACGCGAAGTATCCCATGCAGATGGCTTGATTGTACGGGGTGAAAAGCCTTTCAACGCCGAGCCACCTGCGTCTGCGCTCGTCGAGTTTAGGTATACGCCAGAGGAGTTGGTTTACTGTCGGAATCACAGTGCGTCTGGTCTTTCATTCATTCAGGTGGTTGCTGGTTTGACTGATTATCATATCTTGGGACGACTTTGTCGATTGTACGATATAGGCCCTGTATTTGAGTTGGATGAGGATGATTGGACTGTTACTATTGATGGTAGCGATGGACTTTTACCGAAGCCAATGGAATTCAATCTCAAGGAGTTGAAAGAAAACTTTACTTATGCAGAAGCTGTCGCCGCTCTACAGGTATGTATTTTCTCCCATGATGGACAGCTAAAAAGATATTTAATACTAAAAAAAAAATTATGCTTATTTTTCTCCGGCCAGTGCGCAGGAAACCGACGAAAGGAAATGGGTGCTATCAAACCCGTGAAGGGTATCACCTGGGATAATGGTGTCATCGCGAACTGTCGTTGGGGTGGTATTCGTTTGCGTGATGTCCTCCTGCACGCTGGAGTTGACGAGTCCATGGCGATGGACGACGATGTACATGTATGGTTCGCATCGCATGTGTCTACTTGTCAGGACGATTCGTATTATGGTGGTTCAATCCCGCTGAGAAAGGCGTTGGACCCAGAAGGCGATGTTCTACTTGCTTATGACGTATGTTCATTCTATAAACGTTATATTATATTCATTTCCTCGAGCTTACCTTGGTTATATAGATGAACTCACAAAGCATGTCTCCCGATCACGGCTATCCTCTCCGAATAGTCATCCCAGGCTATACAGGCGCTCGTTGGGTAAAATGGCTTGGGCGTATCAATATCGCGCGTGGAGAGTCGCCGAATTTCTACCAACAACGGGATTATAAGGTGCTTCCACCAGAATGTACAAACGCTGAACAAGCCGCTCCGTGGTGGGATAAAGTGGCTTCCATCGAATCGTTGCCTGTTAACTCTATCATTGCGAGTGTTAATGAGGTGTATGGAGAGGAAGGGAAGATACGTATTAAAGGATACGCGATGGGGAATGGTGGAGTTGGGGGGCAGATCGCGAGTGTGCAGGTTGCGATTGAACCTGACGAGGAAGGTGCTGAAGAACAGTGGGTGGATTCAGTCATCACGTATCAAGAAGGCAAATGGAGTTGGACACTTTGGGAATGCTTACTCGATGTCGGACCAATGAAGGCACGAATTGAGGGAAAGGGCGGAAAGCGAGAAATGAAGCTTGTGTGTCGTGCAAAGGATGGGAAAGGTGATATGCAGAAGAGGGAGTGTGCGTGGAATATGCGCGGTGTTGCATTTAATGCATATGGGCAGGGCGTTTGGCGGTGGTAAATTTATAGTTCCTCCTTTCATGCATGAACAAGGTGTATTATACTGTGTGTTTAGCGTCAGAAATTATTCCTTGTAAACCTCCCAAGACTTGCCCTGTAGAGTTGTCCTTAGCCTTCATTTGTTAAGTATTATGGATGCTATTTGTATTAAATCTTTACTCAGGCTGTTTCAAGGCTCATTGACAGACGAGGTCATGCACTGGAGGCAAGAATTACGTCAGCACATTATTTTTTAATTTCAGGAGGCTCACACCGTACCCAGCCTTTGCCCTCAAATTCTTCCCGGATCAGAACAGTACAGTATAGTCGATTGTCTCAAGGCTCTGACTCTGCTACTCTGCTAATGGACTCAGTTACCTCTGTCTATAAAGACATGGTATCCCAGTTACCCCCCCCCCTTTCCCTCTTACTCTACTAGCTCAGTTATTGTAATTCACACATCTAGACTAACACAACTTGAGCATACCTAAATTGTACCTTCTTCAAACTTGACATCCTATTTCGTTTCATAAGCATATTACTCACTCTCAGCCAAAAAGTGTACAGTACAACACTAGCTATGGTGTGTACTTTCTATCCAAACTCATACCTTCTAATCTAACACAAATATTCTGTAAAGGCTCAACAGTCCTCTAACAGTTGGTTCTGTACATCCTCAGAGTACTACTAGATAGTAGAACAGTGTACAAGGCTCTCAGATAGACTATATACTTATTGTATGTGTTCAAATTATAGGACTGTAAATAGGAATTTAATTATATATAAATAATAATAATAACAGTATTTATAATATATATAATACTATTTAATTTCTAAGACAACATACTCTCTTATACTGTCTCTACATTCTATCTCTATCTGTACTTGTTCTTCTACTGTTAACTGAGAAAGGACTAAGTACTTTTACTTTTATTATTATTACTAGTATTTTATTACTCTTTAAAATCTTTATAGTTAAAAGTATAATACTATTCATCTTATGTCTGGTAATTGTACTTACAAGTACTGTAAGTGTTATTATAACTATCAAAGTAGTAGGACAGAAACCTACTAAAAGGATAATAGTAGGATTGTAGATTATTATAATTGTGAGTCTATATTTTGTATATAGATAAACTATCTCTAATAGTTTTTTCTTAGTCAAGTCTGTTTCTAAAACTAATACTTAAAGTTGTTACAATCCTGTCCAAGTCAAGCAATCATAATTTACATATTACTTAAAATACATTCATATTTAGAGCTTTTATCCTCTCTACCTAGTACTTTTAGCTTTAAGTATTTAGTATTGTACTTTGTCTCTCTCTTAACTATAAGACACACTACACTATTCCTAACTTATTTAGTATGATTGTATTCAGCCTTTATATCTCAAGCATTGGATTCTTGTTTGTAAGCATTTTTGATATTTTGGAATTGGCACTAGGGATAGCTAACACTCTTGTCCTTCTAATTGTAATACTGTATTAATGAGCAAAGGTTTATCCTTAACAACTTCAGAACTTAGTTACTAATACTTTACAAGATTCTGAAAATCAGTCAGATAATTAATACTTCTTTAGATTGTCTTCTTACTAATATAAAATCTAAAGCAAATCCCTGCTTATCTAACAAAATCTGGTAGGATGATAATTGTAGTGTTGTGAGTCCAAGATGTTGTTCTATACATACAATTGGCACTGTCTGTGTGTAATTAATCTTGACTTTCTTAATCAAATCAGAGAATTTGGTGCATGTCTTCACGCCTATCCTGGTATCCGGTGTTACACATTGCACTACTGTGTTTTTCTAAGAACTGAGGAGTGTGGGTGTCCCTTGCGACCAGGACTTGGGCGCTACAGCTAGTACGCTTAGCAAGTGATTGCTTTATAGGCCAATCATTCCCTTTATCCGTCGAGCGTGTGTTGTCGACCTCTCTGCTTCCATTAAATCGAAAGTAGGAACCGGGTATCTCCTTCAGTTAGTGATCGATAAATTATCATGTCTTTTCCCGTGATACCCCTAACCAATGTTATCATTCATTTCTTTGTGGAAAGAGGCGGGCTGGGAGTAATAAAATAAGGTGTCGGGATGTCCGGAGACTGACCGAGAAGCGGAGACTAGCGTGGACAAGATGGACCATATGAGGAAGCGATACTTTCTTAAAATGAACTGAATTACATACTGGCATTTATTGCATAAAATCGAAGGGTCGCGTAGAGGCAGAGATTGAGCCAACTTGTTGGTTGGGAAGAGATGCTTCCAACCTATCCACCGTTCACAAAGTCTTCGAGACCGTACGTGTCCGTGCATTTCTCTTCTCTCCCCATCTGAACCACACATCCTGCTCGCGCTATGGGTAGCCTTGCACTCAATGTCACCGACCTCTCCACAACTTCGCGTTCTACCAACCTCCCAGCGCCCAATACGCCCAGTCCAAACTCAGCCCACCCCTCAGACTCCGTAGGTGTGCACAAGGAGGTTGGCTTTGAGATCCTTGAACGCGCGCGCGCGTGCCATCGCAAGCACGGCGAAGTGCCATATCCGCTCAGGTACAGCCACCAAAATCTCAACTTGTGAGTCCCCGGTCTGCGTACTTTTGGCGTACGAGAGCCCTGACGCTAGTACTTGCTCTTAACAGTGATGCCATCGACCACTTCCTCTTCTCAGATGTCGTCGGTGGTGTATCATTGCAAAAACTCGATGTACCGCCGAGACGTGTGCTTGACCTTGGCTGTGGGGGAGGGATGTGGATCATCGCTGCTGCTCAAGTCTGGACGGTGCGTCGAAGAATGCATGCATTCATCTCCGCGACCGCCGTTGTTGATAATGTTGACTAGGATACGACATTCGTCGGTTTTGACATACACAGAACTCAACCTAATTTGTGCCTAGCTATGCATAACGACCTTGCAAAACGCATAGAGTGGGTGCATGGCAACTTGTACGTATTTCCGCGTTCTACTTGGATCGTTCGCTTGACGTATGTGCAACCCCTGTCAGTCTTGAACTCCTTCCCTTCGCCGATGCGGATTTCGACTTGGTGCGCGTGCAAAGCATTGGACTCGGTGTACCAGAAGACGAGGTGGGTAATCTCGTGGAAGAAATCTCCACTCCAAAGCAAGTCTGATAGAGATGAATTTCGCTAGTGGCAAAACGTAATTGATGTGCGTATTTTTTTTTTGCTGCTGTAACGCTCCGTGGCGGCATCCCTGACAATGCTTCAGGAAATTGTACGGGTGCTAAAACCCGGCGGAAGCTTAGAAATCGTTGAAGAAGACATTTTATTCCCATGTCCTGAGACACCAATCACAAAAACACCCCGCGCATCCCCGACTTTGCGGGGACGGATGAATCGCAGCCATTCCCGCTCGACACAAGACACAATATATACTGAGGAGGAAAATGACGCTCTTTATGAAGAGTTTTTCGAAACTGAGAAGTCACGCAGTGTGGATACGATCTCTGATGCCCAACATGATCAGGTACTTATTCTACGTCATTTTTTTCTCTCATGATAATCAACGTGACCATAATTTTCTCGCAGAGAGATCACTCAAAAATAAAAGAAGCGTTCATGCAAATGCTAAGCGCCCGATTTATCAATCCGCAAGTCCTTATCGTTCTTCCATTTTATCTACAAGCAGCGTTCCAAGATGTGCAGTCCCTGCCCGTCATGCGATTGTTCTTACCTCCACCCAGTGGAGTTGTGTATAGCCCCGACCGATCGTCTGATTCAGACTATTCATCCTCACAATTATCGCTTGACTCTTCGTCATCAACACTCGTTGACTCGGCCTCATCTTCGGCTGCTTCCTCCCCAGCAATGAACCGTCGCTTCTTTGATACGCCGACGATCTCCCTATCGCCGGAGCAAGAGGCTCTGAAGACGCGTCTGCACTTATCGCGGACGATAGAAATGATCCGCGCCTGCAAAGAGTCTATTTGGGCGCAATATGAAGTAATCCATTCGCGTGAACGAAGGATGCCTAATACTCTTATGGACCGAGATGATTTCGAAGCGCTTTTCCACAACTGGGAATGGTACGGAATTTGTGCTTATCTGTCACAGCTAATAAAAAAAGCTGACTTATATCTGTATCATCTAGTGATATGCAAGATCGTTGCGGGATGCGGGAGCTAATTCAATCCAGTCTAGGGTGGCCTATCCCTGGCATGCTACCTAAGCCAGCTTGGCGAGACTGGCGCGAAAAAGGAGATACTGAAGACGTAGAGTCCTTCTACGCTTCTTCTCCACCAGAGCTTCTACGTTCGTTGCGAGGATTTGTGTGCAAGAAGCCGGTGCACATCATTCGTAGCGAGCTACCATTACCGGAAGTAAACCATCATTAAAATTCATTGAAGTCCGTTGTCCGCATTACCACCCAACTTATTACACAACTTAAATCATTCTATTTATCTATTGTCTAACGTCTATCGCTACATTAAGTTTCATCGTCGTTCTTACGCTGTGTTGCTTCGCTCATTTCAGCTGGTCGCTTTCGTTCATGGATTCATTGTTTCACCTTGTGGACTACATCTCTTCTTCGGATTCATTCATGGTTCTTGTAAGCATACTTCTTCCTTCACTTCGCAATTCATGTATATATCTCTGGCCTACTGTTTCACTGTTTCAGTCTTGATGCCATTATTACGACTGCCTTAGTTGCTCCTCACACGCATCATATTGGCACTCACCGTTCTCCACTTTCATCTTCTTTTCGGATGCAAATATTCTCCGTTTCATGTTCATTATTTCTGTCTCGGGAAGGCTTTTATATGGGATTTCATACGTGCGGCTCATCAGGACGGTTATTTATTGCTATCAGAGCTCTCTGTCTACTGTATTAGAGGATTTCTTTCTTTACATTTACTTATTTTCTGTGCCATACATTCTGTTTGATTTAAGTTTCTCTTTCGAATGAACATAAATTGTACATGCATCAATTGAGTGGTTGAATGACTCTTGTGATATACAGTACCCATTCGGGTCCGACACACCTTCCTATTCAGGAAAGTCAACGAAAGTCAACCTGCCTGAATCTAATTTCACTTCCGGCGAATCAGAACTCTTCCCTTCCCTTTCTCTTACCTCTTACCTCTTACCTTCTAACTTCATCCTCGAATTTGGATTGCCTACAAAGCTTTTTTTGACTAGAAGTGAACGATGTCGTCTGAGGAGATGAAGTCAAAGTCGGCGGAGGAAAAGCCGAGGTCGACGGCTGCGGAGGATTTCACGAAGTATAAGGTATGGGTTCTGTTGTTTGGTTTGTCGTGTGCTTGTGGTTTGTTTCGTTCCTGGAGATGACACCCTGATGAATTTTGTGTAACTCCATCCCTAAGGGGAGCTTTCATACCGATCATCTTTTTCATCCAAATTCACGATGAATTGAAGAAATGCTGATTTCATACCGATTTTTAAACTTGGTTGGTTTTTTAGACCGCTGCGGACATCGTGAACAATGTGATGAAGCAGCTCGTCGAGCTCTGCGTCGAGGGCGCGAACGTCCTTGAGCTATGCGTCAAGGGAGATGAGTTGATCGAGCAAGGCACGGGATCTGTCTTCAACAAACCGATCAAGGGGGTAAAGGTAGCCAAAGGTACGTCCAACTTCGACCAGATTCACTCTGAAATAATATATTATCCCATGGACATTCAGGAATTGCCTTCCCGACGTGTATATCGATAAACAACTGCGTCGCACATTTCTCTCCACTCGCGTATGTCGTCTACACATCGCATATACGTGCATATACGCGTCCCTTTCTAACAATTTGTCCCTTCTCCGCCACCATCTTGATTTCTCAATGGATGAATGATCAAACATAGATCCGATCCCGCATCGTCACAAACTCTCGCAAAGGATGACGTTGTGAAGCTTCATCTGGGCGCACACATCGATGGATTCGCGTCCATTGCGGCAGAGACGCTCGTCGTGGGTGCGAGTGCGGAGAACCCTGTTACGGGCCGTCGAGCGGATGCTATCAAGGCTGCTTGGCATGCAGCAGAGATCGCGATGCGTTTAGTGAAGGTTGGGAATAAGAATTGGGCAGTGACGGAAGCTGTGAATAAGGTTACTGCTGTTTGGGGGTGTAAAGCTGTTGAGGGTGAGTCGGTCTGGCGGCCTTCGTTTTGTTCTGTTTTGTTTTTTGTTTGGTATGATCTTTGATCTGAGACGATTTTTGAATTTTTGTGCGCGTAGGCATGCTATCATGTCAACAGACACAAAACGTCATTGATGGCAAGAAAAGAATTATCCTTAACCCTAGCGAGCAGCAAAAGAAGGACTTTGAGGCGATCACGTTTGCGGAGGATGAGGTGTGGGGGATAGATATCCTGGTTTCGACCGGCGAAGACGGGAAGGTCGGTCAACCTGCATTTATCTTTTGCCTAGAATTAAGTAACTCAACACACACTCATAACCTTGACGTCCTGTAGGCCCGCACCGAAGATACAAAAGCAACAGTCTACCAACGAGATCACACCATCACATACCAACTAAAGATGAAAACCTCCCGAGCGGTATTTTCGGAAGTCCAAAAGAAAGCCGGTGCATTCCCGTTCAATATTCGTGTATTGGAGGATGAGAAGAGGGCACGGATGGGTCTTCAGGAGGCGTGTCAGCATGCGTTGGTGAAGCCGTATGATGTGATGTGCGTCTGATCTTCTCACTTTTTTTTACCATCAAACTAAAATAAAATATTTAACTTGACCTTTCCTCCTTGCGTGCGTATAGCTACACCCCACCGGAAACCTTCGTTGCTGCGTTCCACTTCACCATCGCCTTACTCCCCGCCGGGCCATCGCTCATCACTCACCCTCCTGTATGGTACAAGCCTGAACTCGTGAAGACCGAGAAAGAGTTAGAAGATGAGGAGCTGAAGGAGTTACTTACGAGGAAGCTACGCGAAGATAAGAAAAAGAACAAGAAGAAGGCGAATGGAGAGGGCGAGGCGGAGTAAAAGGAGTAAAGGAAAGGACCTTGGTGTGAAGCCGGATGTATGCGTGGTGTGTTGTGTCGTGGTGTGTTGTGATGTGCTGACGGCGAAGTATAATCTTGTTCAATCTGTACATTGTGTAGCTACTGCACTCTATATTTTTGGAGTAACATGGAGAGTGGAAGACAAGCACTAAAGATGGATTGATACATGCATAAATGAACGTGATTATACAAAATTTTCGGTTAAGTATGGGAGACCAACTGCATATATGCACAAAACTGAGGTTCGTATGTATCAAAACGGAATGTAGAGGAATTAACTAGGGCTAAGCATCATCACGAAGCTTATCCTCCGCATCCTGACCAAACTCTCCCAAAGTCCGTATAACAAGCTCCACATTTTCCAAGAACGAGTTCACAGTCAAGCGTGCCAAGCGGATTGTCAGGCAGGAAAACGTCCTTTAAAGCAAAGAAAAACATCATCAAGCATACGTTCATGTTTTATTAGTTAATGTGTTAGACGCAGACGTACGCAACGAGTTCGTCATGCTCTACTGATAACGAGCGTTTGACGGCTTGAGGTTGTAATTCAGAATCAACTTCGATGGCTTGTTTCGCTACAGAGGCGTGTTTTGGTGAGGCAAACGGTATGCGTACGGTTCTAATAAATGAATAGGAAATTAAATGCTAGCTTCAGAAGTACGAAATAAAGACCGTTGTGAATCTGAAGCGCACACATTGTGCCATTGGTCTGCCTCGGCACTGGTATTGGATGTAGACATGATGGTTAAAAACAAGTGCTGACTTAACGCAGGCAACAAACTCGCACGCCTGCTTTAAGTCCCGAGTTCATTATTACTTGTTCTCCGATCGCCATATTGATTAGAATTTAACTATTCTTTGGCCGAGTTGTATCTTGTTTTTGTAATCACTTGCTCAGAAAAAATGAAGTTCAATTGAAGTTATTTATTAAAATATTATAGTCTGGCTCTAAGTACATGATCAAGATCAGAATTAGAGATTTTAGGTGCAATAGATACGTCGAGCTGAAGAAGAGCTCTCATGTCTAGAAGAGCGGAAGAGATAGCATGCTTGAAGGTTTCCGTTGAAGTGTCTTTACAGGAGAACTTTGATTCTATACCGAATTTGATTACGTCGGGTCCTGCTAAGTCTAGTTACGGCAAGAAAAGCTGATCAGTGGAAAGCAGTGGACAATGATGAGAGACGTAGACGTACAGTTGACCCCGTAGCCGTCATGATACGGTGCGCCGAATCTGTTCGGCAACGTAAGATTCCGAACTGCGTCACACAACGCGAAAGAGAGGAAAATGGTACTTACCCCGTCCCGCGGAAGTACGTCCCCGCGCTCAACCCACTCGTGCTAAGCTTCCACTCCTGACTCCTCGTGAAAAGCTCGTCGTCGAATAGAGGGGACGATTCACCGTCTTTCATGAGGAGGCGTAATCCGAGTAGGTGTCGGTCGATACCTTTTCCAGTCGCTGCTGCTTTCGTTAGGAGGGCGTGGGTCTTGACGGCCTGGCGTAAGAGGCGGAGACGGTCTTCAGTCTGGGTTCGAAGGAATGTCAGAGTGATATAGCGTGAAGATTGGTGGGAGGTGAGATGGGACGTACTGAGGTTGTTGGATTACACATCGCGAGGACAAAGTTCCTCGAGTCTGTTGTTAGTGTTCGAATCGTTTCCGTACGTCCGTGTTGGAATAGCCTTGTTAACACTGTCTCGTATGTTGCAGTGAACGATCCGCGCGTACGGTACCATGCAAGCTGCATTACCATCTGGATGAACGCGTCCGGGGGGAGAAGAGCTGAAGGCGCCCACAAGACCGAGAGAAGAAACCATTAGCGTTTTCCGCATCGCGAGAAAAGCTGTCAAGCCGTACCGTTGTTCTTTATCCAATCAGTTCCGTATTCAGTGAACCACATAACATCGTCATCCGAATCATTAATAAGAACTTTAGCACGTTCTTCCGCCTCCTTGCACTCCTTGATCAGCCGTTCGTCAACTACCCAGCCGAGCTGTTGCCAACGTCTCGGCTCCTCATTCTCAGATTTCGCAGCATCAAACGACTGCAAAGGCGGCCAGTCCACATCAGACTCCATATCTGCCGCAAGCGAATAATCCGCAACGATACTCGGCACAAGCGCGTCTACAGGGGAATGCTCGCCCATCATCCCCGCTCGTGCATTCCTCTCGACGATCAGCGTAATACCCTTATCGAACCACCTGTTTCGTGCGTTCATACCCGAACGGATATTGTGTAGGTGTGATTTCAGTTCGGAAGGATGTGGGTCGCGAGTTTCGTATGTGTAGTGGTCCAGGCTGACAGCCATCGTGCAGTCTTCGATTGTTTGTAATGTCTCGCGGTTGGTAGGAGATAGTTGGGAGATATATGTATAATTCTGCAACGCAGTCATATCAGTGTGAGGATAATCGCAGTTCATGAGTGGTGTAGCTTACCTGAGTCCAGTTATCTCTGTTATCAGAAGTCAGAACTCCAATCGGCAAAGCCCTCTCTCCAGAAGCCAGTCGTCTGTCCGCGTCAAGAACAATATCGCGAATCCGTTTCTCTAGCTCTATATGTCCGATATTTGTATTCCCACCATCGTAGACGTCCACGACGTAAATCCAATCGTGAAGCATGACCATTACTTTATTCTTTGAGGGTGCAGAGGGTTGCGAATGGGAAAGCCTATCACAGACAGGTCGAGGTATCCTGCACACGTTGAACATCCTCGGAACGGTATGTCGCATCCATTTGCCGGTGTGCGTGGTATCAGGATGTAATTCTTGCCTTTGATTCATCCGTTATTAGAAATTGGGGATGGTACAAAAAGAAATGAAGAGAAAACACTTACGATTCTATTCGCTCTCTAAATTGAAGTGTCCGGCTAAGTAGCCAAGCAGCTCGACGAATTTGCCAAGATGTTATTCCTGCACGTACATCTCCTGCATCGACTCCCTTTTGTACGGATTCCGGTACAGTGCGGTCGTCTTTGTACGCTAACCACCAATTCGAATTAATGAGCAACGGAGCGCGACATTCCAAGTATGCCTTCTTCAGCCAAAAGTTATCGTCTAGCCAGTTATATAGAGATTTCTTGTCGAGTTCTGTATTTTAAAAAATGTCAAGTAAGCGCGACATTAATATGACTTGATGGGAAAAGAAAGAACAGGCTGAACGGACAAACCTAAAAGTCGTTCCTGTAATGTCCTTCCTAGCCCACGTTCGAACTCATTTATCATATTCACCCTTGCACGCATTGCGTCTTTAAATGAAGCGCCTCCGCGTGCTTCATCCTCGAGAAGGAAAGGCTCAAGTGATTCGAGGTAACGGTCCAAGGTGCTGCGAAGACGAGGGACTGGGAGTCGAGGAAGAGGTCGAGCACTACTAGCACTTGAAGTGGAAGAGACATTTGGACCAGAGTTAAGAGCAGTTGAAGACACGTCTGACATGCGTCTTCTGGACATGAGCGGTAGTGGACGAGTCAGCGCCAATGTTCTTGAGAACATTATTGCGCAACGTATTTTATTAAAAGAAGCCGACGTTGTAAACCGGAACAGTCGGACTCGGATCAGTAATCACCAAGTTTTCCTCCTTACACCCCAGCGTCTTTGAGTCGGCCCCAGGCTAGATCTATAGCATCGTAGGTTGAATATATGCTTACGACCAGGCGAGATGAAATATGGTCGAACTTGAAGAGGAAGACAAGAGTGTAATGATCAAGAAAAGCCGAATTTTAAAATATTTCTTGATTCCGTCATCAAAAATTCCCTCCGGGTCATCACGTGCCTTTTCATTTCCGCTTCCTCCTCACTGACCAGTGACCTCAGTCATCGCACCAGCCTCCGCCCATCACACACTAGACCAAAATGGCCACACCTTTCCTCGTTGGCATCGGCGCCATAGGTGCAGCTCTCATCGGCCGCCAAGTCCTTCGTGCTGGTGCCAAATCCGGCGCTGAGCAATTCGTCAAGGGTGGGTTCAAAACAAAAATGGATCGGAAGGAGGCGATTGCAATCCTTGGTCTGAAGTACGTTTTGTCTTGTCTTTTGTCTACCTCCATTCTGCAACTACCTTTGAGCTATTTTTTGTATTTTGTGACATTTTACGTTAGTTTCTCGTTACTAATGTCGTGCTTTTAGAGACACCCCTCCTCTACGAACGAAACTCAAAGACGCACACCGACAAATCATGCTTGCGAACCACCCAGACCGAGGCGGTTCGCCATACCTCGCGAGCAAAATTAACGAAGCGAAGGATTTACTGGACAAATTGGAAGGAAGAGGGCGATAACCTTACCTTGCTCTGATAGGTGTGTACTTTACTCGTCGCTCGTAGTTTTCAAAGAATGCATCCGTCTTACTAATATTTAGGTTTCTTTAGAATCTGCTTTTCGTATTGTTCTATAATTCGTGCAATCCCCACTTTCGCCTGTATTTGCATTATGGATATATATATCTCTCACCATAATACACACAGAACAGCTCAGTGAAATGTACCCTAGTCATACGAAAGGGAAAATCACAAAACTACCGCCTCTAAATACCATTCCAGTGTGTATTGGATACAACACAGCAGGTATTCCATATACATTTCCACTTTTGTATAGCACTCTTCTCATCCTATACCTGACTTCAAACTTGATTCATTACTTTCCACCCATTTCCACAACCTGTATAGCCAGGGATAACTTTGGAGAGGGTGGTCATAGTTAGGAGACATACTCTGTGAGCTCATCTATGAGAATGAACCAAATGACTAGAGTAGGCTCAACAAAAATTACTCATTTCCTAGATGAATATATAGTAAAAAGCAAGTAAAGTATTCTCCCTCTAGGTCTAGCACCTTTTCTAGTAAATGAGACAAGTATAATATGAATTGTCTGACAAATGGATACATGTGCCAAAAACTATATATGTAACTGTTGTTTAACACTATAGTAGATGAACTCTAAGATGCTAGAGAATGTTGTATAGATGAAGGCATGTGTAAAATCCATATTGTCAGTCTTACTAATGTAGGTCTTACTACTTTATATAATGTTATCAAAATCAGGGATCCTAGCCAAGTAAAGATCCATAATTTTATACTAAATAAAGACTTGTGTTAAGAGTTCTATTATAGTGTTAAGTATGTAGGATCTGAGGCTGAGAGATACAGGAGAGGGGTAGGAGAAGAAGAAAGCTACAATACTAATAATAAAAGTTGTACTCTTTATGTACTGAGTAAGGTCCAGTTCTCTTGTAACAGATTCTAAACTGTTGTAAATGCTAAAATATGTCTTTTGTAACTTTACTACCTTTTTAAGATAAGCTCAACCAATTGCCTCTAAGTGAATTTGTTTACTAACTAAGAATAGTCAACTCTCTCTAATAACTTAGAAAACCTAATAAATAAACCTATTAATTTTCTGTATTCAACTTTAACAACTACTACTTTCTTACATATTTAAGACTTAGGCTTGTTCTTAAGTTGTAGAGTAATAATAAAGACTTAAAGAGAATAGAACAAAAATGAGTATTACCTGATTAACTTACAGATAGTAGAATAGTGTATACATAATGAATGTGTATTCAATCCAGTCTAGGAACATTCTAGTCAGGAGTGTCTAATCCTATAACCTGTACACTCATAGTTATTCAGGACTATTAGGGATTATAATAAAATTAACAGGATTACAAGTGTAAAAAATAGAAAAAGTAGACTGTTAACTTGAAATAGAAACACACTTTAGTGCTTTTCACTCATTACTGTTACATATAATAAAATAGAAAACAAAGAATATCAACTTAAAATAAAAATATACTTTAGTGTTTTTCACTTATTACTATTGTGTGTAGAAAAATAAATAAAAACATAGACTATTAACTTAAAATAGAAACACACTTTAGTACTTTTTACTTATTACTATTTGCATGTAGAAAAATAGAAAACATAAACTATTAATGTAAAATCAAAATACACCTTAGTGCTTTTTGCTCATTACTGTTTATAAATCAATTAGGAAGGTTTAATTATTACTAATTAAAAGTACTAGTTGAACTCTTTTAAGTAGACTTCTGTGTGTAAGAATACAATGTTTTGTCTTTTTCAAACTCTGCCCTCTGTAAACAGCCTGTCCTACCAATCTTACTCTGTTTATACAGGATCAGGTCTCATTGTTTACTGCTGGTTTGCTCTTGTTAGTTGCACTGAAATACAGACTTTCGTTTGCAATACTATATGTATTTGGATGTTGTAACCGGATTAGGCAATTGACCCGTGTCTGCACGAGATAATGATCCTCTAGACTTCTGCATGCCCTCTCGCTCAATCCAATGAATACGCACGCGCTTCGCCGCCTAGCCGTCTGGCAGCGCACTCTCACCTCTGTTCGTCCCGTAATACGACGAGAATATGCAACGCAAGAAAAAGATCCGCAGCTAGGCGATTACCCACAACTTCCAAACATCTCTCGGGGTACGTTGCCTCCACTGGGATGGTGGGATAACCAGATGCGTCGCAATTTCGGAGACATCGTGCGTCTTTCTATCCATTTCAACATTTACTTGCGGCTTTCTTACCTTTATTTGTTTTCGTTGGGTATCGGAATACGAATGTGTTGATATGAACGGATGGACATGGTCACGTACACGGGAGACAGCCTCATGAAAAGGACGAAATGTACTCGATGTGGGGACCGGATCCCCCTACTCTCGAACCCAGGACGGCGCTATTCAGATTCGGCCTCGGGGTAGCGATGTTTGGCGGTATCATGTTGTTTGCGTACGCTGCGACGCCAGAGTTGAAAGCTGTTCGGCGGCAATACCCGTTCGATGGGCTCGTGAAGGAACTTGGGGGTGTGGAGCAGAATAAGGTGTGTAAGCTACGAGTATGAGTTTGTGTCGTGCCATTGGACTTATGAAGATGCTATTTGTATAGGCCATCCCAGAGTCGCTAGAAGAAGATGCGGAGTAATGTGTTGTTTAGACCAACTTGAATCAACAACTCTTTCTTTCAACTTCGACGCGAGCTCGGTCTGAACGACTAATTCCGAAGCGTACAACAGGATAATAAATTCCGAAGAGAATGGAATAAGTTATTTAAACGCTATAAGCTAACATTCAAATATATACAAGATGAAGCCCATTTCCCGACCTTCCTAGATGTACGGTTTATTCTCGGTATTCGGATTCTTCAGACCCAGAGTCGAGAGCGCCGAGCATATTATCCTCCTCTTCCCCTTTAGCATAGACATTCACTGCTTTGTCACCTTTGAATGCAGGTCTTGGTTTGACGCGTTTCCTCAACGTCATTTCGCGTGCCGGGGCGTCGTCTGGTGCACCTCCAGGTACGAATTCCTCGCTGGTGTCTGAAGGAGAGTCTGCTGTTGACCTAGCTGTGGACTTTCCCTTCGTTTTAGCCCTCGACTTGCGTGTCCCTTTCTGTTTCGTTTCCGACGGTGTGCCAGACCCTTCTCTGTTACCGTCAGAGGCTCCTTTGGCACCACGTTTGCCAGGAGGACCATTCTTCCTTGTCCTCTCCTTCTTTCCTCGAACTATCTCACTCTCCTCTTCTAAGGAGGCCTTCTTCGCTCTCTTTTTCGCAGGCTGTTTCTCCTCTTCTTCACTGGATCCCTCATCTGTGCCTCCCGTGCGTGCTTTTTGAGCCTTGCGATGTGCAGTAACCAAGGCCTGCAAGCGCCGGCTCGCATACGCTTCTCGTCTCCGGGGTTCAGCTGCGCCTGCACCTTCAGAGACTGAAAAGAAGGTATTGAGAGTATCTTGGCGATTTGCTGTTGATTGCTGCGAATTTGAAATTGAAAAGTCAGAATAGCGAACGCAACGTGATAACTTCAAACTCGATTATTACCTGACCGCGCTTGTTCATCCTTTGAATGATTGGCAGCAGTAACTCGTCGACTTTTCCAGCGTTCCATGAGAGTTCGTCGTGGAAAAAGCTGTTCGTTCTGAATTAGCAAATAAGCCACCTGGCAGGAGACACTTGGATGAACCTTCGTAAGCCATCGAGGTCTGGGAGTCCCCACTTAAAGGGCTCTTCTGATGTGTCAACAACGGGATGGTAGTATGCATCTCGCTAATGGATCCCTAAGATTAATCGTCATTAATGATGAGCCAATTTAACTTACCACAGCCGGATTAGGCCAATCACCTGGCAAGTACAGATCCTTAAAGCGCTTTTTCTATGCAAAGCAGCGCATCGGCATGTGCAGCGATTTCACGTTTCGTAATGGGCAAGGCTATCACTTACAAAGCGTCTCCTGAAATTGGAGATATTATCTGATTCCCGGTCCCGTCCAGACTGCACTTTCATCCACCAGTCTTTAAACTTGTGTAACCCATCGTCTCCAGGGAACTCTTGAAGGAGCTCCATCGCAACGACAGGTCCCACACCTGGGAGGCCTAACGTATAATCGCTGCCTAGCAGATAAGCAAGTCGGATCAGCGTTCCGCGATCAAGGCCGAGTTCTCGAGCAAGGTCTGTGAGTAGGAAGCATTCGACAGTCTTGGATTGGTTGAACATATTCTTGTAGACGCGTTTCGCGCCGAAGAGGAAGACGTCAGAGTCATCCGTGATTACGCCGTCTACTAGGCCGAGGTCAACGAGTGCTGCGCATTGTGCTTCTGCTTCCATTGGCGCGGTGATATATGGAATGCCGAAGAGACGAAGCATTGTCTACGTATGAAAGTGAGTTAAACGGTATTCCCGATAACATAATGCGATGATTGTATTGAGCATACCATGATCTGTGCAATCATTGCTTGATTGACGTCTTCGGCATCTCGCATGGCTGCTTTCCGCTGCTCCCGCAGTTGACGGATCTCGTCATCGATCTCGGCCCTTACAGTGTCGAGATCACGACCTCGAACTTGTGCAGCGAAGCGAGCAAATTCACCCGTTTCTTCGTGAACGTTCATTTCATCGGCGGCGTCCCAATCTTCCTCGCGTTTATCAGTATCGTCTTGTCCTTTTACTCCACTTGGAGATGCGGCTCGAGACCAGGCTTCGTCTCCTGACGAATCCTCTGGACTACTGTGATCTACATGTGAAATGACAACTTGTTCAACGTCAGTCTTTGGGACATCTCTTGTTTCATTTTGTTGAGAGAAAGACAGGGATTTCGGCTCGGGCACTGTTATTGGGCCCGATGGAGTGACTCTAATCTCGGTACCTGATGCTACGCTAAACACAGCACCACCCTGAGTCTTTTCGACATCACCAAAAACCACAGTCGTCACAGCAGGGACGTCATTAGTGGTAGTCACTGCACGCTTGAACTGATTCTGAGATGTTGCTACAGGTGAACTTGATGATGCGTCACTGTGTACGTGCTCCAATCTCTGTTGGGCATTGGTCGCGGGATCGTTATTGGCGTAGGCACTCGGCAGCGCCTTGCGTGTAATAGCCTTGGTCTCGCTGATTGTTGAGGTGGACGACACAGGCGACTTAGCAATTTCGGACTTCCTCTGCGGAGTTACTGGAGAGGCCGAGACGACTTCTTTTACCCGGTTCTGTGGTTGAGGGACAGACGGTGTTGTAGATTCATATGGCTCAACTTCCTCCATGTCTTCGTCATCGTCCTCGGATCCGTCGATATCAATGACGGCTTTTTGTGCCGACAAGGCAGGTCTGGATATAGACGGCCGTGGAAACACATCCGTGGATGAACCTCCTGTATTTCGACTAGTATTAGCGAATCGAAGTGCAGCATCCAGCCTCGAAGGTGTATAATCAACATAGAGATCATCATCTGAATCTTCGTCAGTTATCGCATGCGAAACCATTCCGGATGCTTTGTCTGGTACGGCCTTACGGGATTCTTCAAGCGCCTTCCGAAGGTCTTCAGCTTCTTGGTCTTCCAGGGATGCCTGCATAGCGGAGAACATCTCGGCCTCCTCGGTGTTCTCCCAATCATCATCCGTCTCGTACTCCATTTCAACGTTGCCGTCTTCCGTATCGGGAATAAATAGCGGGTCCTTCTTTGGAGAAATCTTCTTTGTTGTGGTTGTATCTTTTGGTCGACCTCTTGCAGCTGCAGATTTTCGGCGACCCTCAACCGCTCCGAGTGCGAGTTCACGTTGATATTCCTTGAGGTCCGGGTCTGCCGCTTGAGGACTAAACAAATGATTTAAATGAAGAGAATGAGAAGCTACGCTATGCGTACGTACATTGTAACTTCCTCCATGTCCATGTCATCGTCACTCTCCTCGTCAGATTTTACGTGCTCATCAGCGTTGTCAAGAACGATCGGCTTGTCCTGTGTACCATCATCCCTGATTCCCAGCACCCAACCACCAAGTTCATCATCATTCCTAATCAATAAATATTCTTTGTTTCTCTCGCTTGCAATGCGGATAGGGATGGTGACGTTTGCTTTACCAATATTATCTGTCGTTTCCAGTAACTGCTGCGTGAGATCGTTGCGTTGCTTGAGGTTCTGAATTTGTTGGTAAGAGAAATCTAGCGGAGATTTTGATTTGCATAGCATTGCTTGAAGCCGTTTGTGTGACGTCTGTCTAGACTTCAACCTTAGGTCGCCGATAATTTCGTACTGTACCTCGGTGGGAAGTTCTCGAAAAGCAGGCGAGTGAACGTTAAGATCTTCCGGACGCATCATGTCGATGAAGGTGCGCAGTTCATCCTCAGTCGCGAGTCGTGGATCTGGTGCGGTTGACCGGGTGACTTTGGCGACCGCTGCATCCATGTCGACCTCTGGAAGACGGTACGGATCGTAGTCTTGCCATCTTGACTTCTTAGCTGAGGAAGGCGCCTCTTTGACTTTACCCTTATTTCTCGCGGGTGTTACGGTTAGGTGCGAGCCATCCAAGTCTTCCAGATAGACAGTATGCTCATCGAGAGAGACCGGTCCTCGAGGCGAACCAGACTTTGTCGAACTTTGGTATAGAGAATGATTGGTTCAAGAACAGGATAGTATTCAGGTAAAACGCACCTCTGGGCATGACTCAATGCCTCCTTTCTCATCTGGGCGGCCAAAAGCTTCTCTGCAATTCTCGCATGGCTTTCAGCGGCGCCACTTTTCTTTTTCTTACGTTCAGCCTGCCAAGTTGAATGTTAAAACGTTTGTGCTGCTTCGCAGTATGTTTTCGACGCACAATGGTCATTCGCTTCAAAGCTGGTGCACCACCATCGAATACAAACACAGGTTTGATGCCATAGAAGAGAAGTTTGCATATTCGACGCAGAAATCCTAGAACATGAGCATTGACGAGACCCCGGCCTTCTTTATCACGCATGGTAGCTTGAAACTGGTAGATCCAGATGCTTGAGTCGATCGCCATGGACTTGCCCTCTGCTGTTTCCAGCCTGTAGGATTAATGCGATTCATCAGAAGTGGCCACATCATCAACAGAGAAAGCACTCACATAACGGGCCTTCCAGCTGGAGAAAGCAAACTCCAGAGTGATTTGACACCCATTGCTCAGAACGCACCCAGTGGCAGGACCTGCAGATTGTATGAAATTCAAGTCTCAGAAGAAAGTTTTCAAGCCGTCAAGAAGTCATGAATAGTTTGAGGCTCTCGCATACTCGCTCATGCAAGCTAGTACCTCCTTTTTATTCTAAAATGGCTTTGTCATCGTCGTCTGAAGTGGAGAATTGAAGGTTGGACGCGTAATGTCACGCTCACGAGGAGCGAGTCACTCAAATCACGGCTCCGAGCACGTGGGAATTGTCTTTGTAATCCTACCATTTTTCAATTGTACAAGAATAGTAAATAATAAAATACTACTTTCATGTGGTAACTGGTGCTCTGGTACACTGAAGTCGTCACTGGTCTGATGCTTTTTATGATAAATTATAAATTAAACCGGTTTCCTCGATCGAGCTCTTTAGGACGTTCCTTCGAGACTTGACTCTTGAGCCAGCTCAGGCAGCCAGTACAAGAAGAACAACCACAAGATGACCAATACTACCGTGACGTACTCAATTTTCTCAGCCATGTCCCATATAAAGAACATGTGGCCTGCCTATGATACAACGCTAGCTGGAGTTGGCTAGTCAGCCGCCTCAAGTCTTCAATGTACATGGGTCTATTTACTATATCCCATTCTTAAGACATCCTTGTTCCTTAAGCGGTTTTAGGAAGTCTCTCAGTGAACAACAGCAAGGATCATAGATACTGTACCCATCTGTATGGGTACAACCGTAACGTGTAACGCAGGGGTGGTTTGGTTGCTAGCAGTAACGTGTAACACATAGCAGTAGTTGCTTTCCCTTAAGGAGCGTTACATAGTTTTAAGCGAGCATTATATTATATAAGACAATTCAAGTGTAGTTTTGTTACTTTTGTATACTACAAGTGTTAGAAAATTTGAAAAACTTATTGGATTGTTATGATTGAATTTATATACTACTGTTACAGTGCCCCATGTGGGCCATTTAAGGCCATTTCTCATATTATTGACTACTACAACTGTTTTACAACATAAAAAATATATAATTATATATTACAACATCTTATATAAAAAACGTTCGTTTTATTTTTGTAAAAAATTGAAAAATAAATATTTCATTGATTTTATAAAATGACAATCCAAAAGTTGTGCTTCAATGTGTCAGACCCACATGTGGGCCACCCGTGGGAAAGAAATTTGCCCACTGTATCTAAGTGCATATTCTCAGTACACAAACTCAGCTTCATTTCAATCTAGACTTAATTGGATAGGAAACAAAGGTAATTCTACTCTATTAGTTATATAAAGTTTATTTACTAATAAAATTTGTGTTTTTATCTACAGGAACAGGCTTATTATAGTAACTTAGGATTATTTACTTATATTCTACTATTTCCCCCCTACTCTCTCCACTCTCACACTATCTCTATGTTTCTAGTATGCTAGTACTTATATACAGTATATTTCTTCCTTTCCTGAGATTTGAGTTGTTGAGTTTGTTTAATAATCTCTCTCTTTATTTAGTTATAAATATTCTACTATTTTACATTAATACTAATCAAGCTCTTTCTCCTTTACTTCAAGCTCACATTCCTTCTCTTTCTGTTATCATAACTATACTACTTTTCAATACTTTATTATATCTATCATGAGGGATGGACACATGTTTTTTTTG
>NW_006760387.1:1538351-1539723 GCF_000271605.1 Fomitiporia mediterranea MF3/22
TTATTTACTAATAAAATTTGTGTTTTTATCTACAGGAACAGGCTTATTATAGTAACTTAGGATTATTTACTTATATTCTACTATTTCCCCCCTACTCTCTCCACTCTCACACTATCTCTATGTTTCTAGTATGCTAGTACTTATATACAGTATATTTCTTCCTTTCCTGAGATTTGAGTTGTTGAGTTTGTTTAATAATCTCTCTCTTTATTTAGTTATAAATATTCTACTATTTTACATTAATACTAATCAAGCTCTTTCTCCTTTACTTCAAGCTCACATTCCTTCTCTTTCTGTTATCATAACTATACTACTTTTCAATACTTTATTATATCTATCATGAGGGATGGACACATGTTTTTTTTTGATAATAACAGTAGTTTTACTACTAATACTTATTATAATTATAATTTTTATAGTTATAAAAATAATAACATAATATAAATTGAAGTAATTAAGTTTAAGTTATAATTTTTGGTACATATATACCTCTAATGTATATAATTATAAATATTAACTTTATTTTACTAGTCCTAATAGTAGAATCGAGTATAAAAAATTATAAAGACAGAGATTAGTAAATTTGTATATTCTAATCTGTTAAAATCATACTATTAGTGATTCTTCTTATAACTTACTTAAAACTGTACAGAAACTTCTACAAAAAAATAATATCAACAAAAAACATACTAATACACAAGTTTACAAAATTACAGCTTGAAATAATAATACCTTGAATTAATATAGTGTATTAATTGTGTGGGAAAGAGTTTGGCTCACTCCAAAAGTGTAATTTTTCATACTCTTCAGATTGTAAGTATAATAACTTTTTTACTGCTCATTATTCTGTCTCAAATTTTTAGATATATATTTATTAGATGTTTAGCTACATATCTACAAATTTTTATGAGGTTTGAGCAAAATTTAGGGGAGGAATAGTAAAATGGCCCACATGTGGGTCTGGCCTGCAAGGGGTACTACAACAGTAATACTAATGTACAGTCATTAACCATTCCTTTAAACACCAACTTTAAATTTGATTGTATTTTACTCTACACAAAAAATTAGGAAAAATTAAGCTGTAATTAGGAATTAAATGGTAATAAGAGCATGCCTGAATTTTTTCAGGCTATTAGGATTTGTAGAAAAATTAAAATGAATGTAGTAAAAATGAGAGGATTTGTCACAAAAACTGCTCCTTTGAAAACCTTTGATTTTCCGCATCCAGACCCTGAGTCTCACGACCCAATTTGGGATGACCCTGAATGGCCACTTACATAATACTAGTGCGGCAACTCTTGGACTAAGAAGTTAGGAGGGGGGTTTGGGGGGCTTTGCCCCCCAATTAGGTTTGGGATAAGTTGGGTTGTTA
>NW_006760387.1:1540059-1550857 GCF_000271605.1 Fomitiporia mediterranea MF3/22
CAGTCATTAACCATTCCTTTAAACACCAACTTTAAATTTGATTGTATTTTACTCTACACAAAAAATTAGGAAAAATTAAGCTGTAATTAGGAATTAAATGGTAATAAGAGCATGCCTGAATTTTTTCAGGCTATTAGGATTTGTAGAAAAATTAAAATGAATGTAGTAAAAATGAGAGGATTTGTCACAAAAACTGCTCCTTTGAAAACCTTTGATTTTCCGCATCCAGACCCTGAGTCTCACGACCCAATTTGGGATGACCCTGAATGGCCACTTACATAATACTAGTGCGGCAACTCTTGGACTAAGAAGTTAGGAGGGGGGTTTGGGGGGCTTTGCCCCCCAATTAGGTTTGGGATAAGTTGGGTTGTTAGGTTTGGGTGTTAGGATGGGTTTTGGCTAGGATTAGGGAGGGGAACATGTATTTTATTAGAAAAGGACTTTATTTTGACTTAGTGAAATTCAAGTTGAACTGTGGGTGGCCAATTCAAGCTAACCAAAAAAAGACTATAGGACTCAGGGTCTGGATGTAGAATTGACACAACTTCCTTTGAACACCCTGTGACACAGTGTCACACTGGCACACATTCATCCTCCTCACCCTTATACTCTCAACTTGTACTCTTATGTTTACTCTTAGTATGCTCCTCTTACTTTATTTTGTACACACAATTGTTCTATAACTTTATTTACAGCTCTAGGTGTACTTCCAGCCTTGTTCATTACACTTACACAGGTCTGGGTTGTATTCACCTTATCCAGACACTACTTCTTTGTATATAGTACTGTCTATACCTCTCTCTCATAGTAGACACTCCTAGACTTGTTTCTTTATTAGTCTAAATGGTCTAGAGCTCTAGTAAGCCTTTAGAAGCCTCTCTTCCTTCTACATAGTGCATTTATCTTACTATTTAGTAAGGTCTTTGTTATAGTGTGTCTTAATTTGTTTCCATTCACTTTTGATTGTATTATTAACATCCTTCTTCCTTTTAGCCTCCTCCTTTTATATATAGGCCTCCTTCTCCTCTCTATCCTTCAACTCCTTCCTCTACCTAAGCTTTTCCCTGGTCTTATCTAAGGTTATAATCTTTAACATTCTATTATTAAAAACTTGTGAGTTCTCTGTTGTTTTTCCTTTCTCCTTCTTGTATAGAGTATTCTAGAGCCTAGTATTAAGAAGAGAGGCTAGAACAAGCTGTACTTGAGCCCCTTCATAATACTACAGCTGATTTTAATGTGTTAACATGTCTGAGTAATGTTCTTAGTAAGTTCCTTAACTTCTACTCTAAGTTCTTGTCCTACTAACTGATCCAAGTACAGGTCTATAAGTTTCCAGTCTGGATCTTTAAGATGTGAAGGAACCTTCTCTAGTACAAGTAGTAGAAGTGTTTCTGAAAAGGTAAGTTGTTCCTTCTTTACTAGAAAACTTCTAGACACTAACATTACTAGTAATAAGTATATTAAGTGTATTTGTTTTGTTAGTGTGTACAGGGATAGATTAATTACTAGATTAATGATAGGAACCTGTAACAATATAATAATACTACTACTATAAGAGCTAGTATCTAGATAGGTTTATAGTAGTAGTATAATAATACTACTATTATAAGAACTAGTGTCTTAACAGTCTTAAATGTAAGATGACAATACAGAAGGTGTAGTTACTAGTAAGTGTGTTAATACATTAACATTAAAGCTTGTTAGAGGCTGATAGTAAAATACAGTCATAATATGACAGACTAGAGTAGACAGTAGTAAGAGAAAGGAGGAGGATGTGGAACTGACTTTGCTTAGTTATAACTGTTCTAGAGAAATAACATCCTGGTTGAATGAATGTATTCCTGTGACACAGAAGGCAGATTGAATAGTATACTAGTCAAAGGCAAGTAGAAATGCTCTTCCAAACAGTCCTAAAAAGTCTTACTTTCCTACACATTATAATATATATGTTTCAAATTCATTAATAAGATTTCTCCAAATCTGTTTCATCTTGACAAAGTACACCACATCCAAGCCCTACAATGTATACATACAATAAGGTAGGTATGTAAGAATATGAACATTACTTGTAACAGCCACATTAAGAAGGTTAAGAGAGTAATAAGAGCTATAACTATTAAGAATAAGAACTTGAGTATGTCCATTTGCCTACTCTCTTGTACTTGGCTCAAACTGATTCTGGAACCAGTCTAGAGCAATTTCACTGTCAGTCCAGCCATTAGGAGAGCAAGTAAACCTATCAGGCAAGTTAGTCTCTTTCTTTTAGAAAGTATGTTTACTTACCTAGTGTTTACAACATTATTTTCTATCTATTTAGACCAGATATTCTGACCTTTGAAGATAATAACTGGCTTTAGGTAAGTACTATTAGTACAGATTGTAATGATAGCAGTTACAGTCTCTCTATTTGCCCCTCCTTGCTTGTACTGAATCCTTTTCCCTCTAGCTCTAATAACATACCTTATACTATTATTAGCTAAAGAAAACCTAGACTCATCCATCCTAAATATGTTCTCAGATAAGACTCCTTTCTTTATAATTTTGTCCTCTACAATGTCAAACCACTTATGAACAGTTGTAGGGTTTAATCTGTTTGCTTGTTGAATATTCAGGGGAGAACTCTAGTAAGTCTTCAATTCATTATAGTAATGCTCAAGGAATTGCTGAACAAATGTAGGTCTACACTCTAAGTACCCAGGTCCATTTTGTGCCTCAAGCAAACAGTTTGCTGTATGTCAAACATCATTACAAGTGAAGGGGCAGCCTCAGTCAGAAGAAATCTGTATTAGTTGAGTAAGTACTGTTTCATCCTCCTTACTTAGCTTTGTCTTTAAAGTATTAAACTCTAAAATAGACTTTTTTCCAGCCACCCTATTTCTTAATGTACCCATTGTCACTCCTTCAAACATGTCAGCAATTTTTCAGAGCCCTCAATGCTTGTCCAGTGGCTGTTCTAGCTCAGCCTGATACATTTCCATAGTAGCAACAATATTTTTTTCTTTTTTTCTTTTCCTTCTCTTCTTTGTAGTGATTTAGATTTAGCAGACTTTGTCATGAATGTAGAGTTGTTAGAGAATGAGGAAACAAGAGGAAAAAAAGTGTATTTAGCATAACAGACTATAGCTTTACTGATGTGTCATTAACCTAGTGTTTTGAGTAATGAGGTCATTCACACTGATCATTTTTCAGCTGTCACGCTTTTAGAGTAGTCTCAACAAATTGTTCAATATTAATTTAAATACACACTCAATATCCATAATAAAAGATACAAATTGTAGCTATGATACAGAAGAATACAAATATGTAGTTTTAAATTTGAATTATTGAGCAGAAGCATCTCAAAAAAAAGTTGTTTACAGTCATATAATTTGAATTCACTCATTTTTACCGGTTTTGATTTTCTGTACAAATAAATACTGAATATTTTTGCTTCAAAATTCATATACTTAAAGTAAAAGTATAGCTCTAAGTAATTCTATTTTTTTGAGATTTTACAGTAAGTTGTTGTAGAGTTAAGGGGGGGTGTTCAAAGGAACGGTAGTGTTCAAAGGAACGGTTAATGACTGTAGTATAGTAACTTCCGGCAACGTCCGTCTGGTTGTCTGTATTAGCAACTGTAACGCGTCCACATAGTTAGGTTTCCAATTTCCACCGGTAACGCACTCTGCCTGGTTGTACCCATACAGATGGGTACAGTAATACTATACATGCAGCATTAGCGACATGAATTACTCATTTTCTATATTTGTCCCGAAGAGCTCGGCATATTCTTCATTTACTTTTGTTTGGATCTCCCTGCACCTGCACAAGAGACTTTGGGCTCCTTGTGAACGATCATTTACCGAAATTGCACGTTTACCAAGTTTGATTGTATCTAACATCTGGGTATAGACAGCAATTAGTCCTTTGATGTTCCCGTGTATCTCGAGTAACTCCCGATATTCTTCAGTCTGCTCTCCAGGTTGCTTTTCGGATTTTTCCTTACTATCTGTGTCTCCAGCGTCAGATTTAAAAAATCTCACAAGATCGTTATGCGTTAATTTTGCGTTTTCTTTGACATTCTTACATGCAGAGAGGACGGCTTGACCCCGTGAGCTGTCACGGCTTCTTCCGAGTGAAAATAAACCTAGACCAGTATCAATTGTAAGTAAATGTTGGTCCCACCACCTTATCATGCCTTGGATGATTTGCTGCGTTCCAAGTAGCTCGTTATATTCTTTAGATTTACCATTAGACGTGTTTCCGCCGTCTCTTCTCTCCTTGAATACTGTCTATACATTAAACCGGCATTTCATGTTAGTCTCTCTGTCACTAGTTTTGCCGGGATGAGGAGAAGCAGAGGTATTCATACGTTATTATCTGGCCCCCCAGAATGCCCGTTAGAAGATACTTGCCTGCTTCTTGCTTGTTTTCCGGTACTTGTAGATCCTCTACCCATCTCCTTACGATAATTCGAGTCCTTAGGTTCTGTGGATTGGATCTACTTCTTTCAGAGCGCGCTCTAAACAGGTGATATTGATGCCTCGATATAAACATTGGCTGTTGTATACCAATCCTGCAATCCTGTTGACGCGCTTTATGAGTTAGCGTATCAGGAATCAGGATTGCGTGAACAAAGTTGTCTTCTTGCTTACGTAGTGATTGTCTCTGTGAGCGAGAAGCAAAGAAATCAACCCATCATGCGATTGATCCATACAGACATATGGAGCACAATATTACTACATGGGCTCTGAAGTACATGTCGACTCGATATGGTCGAGGAATGAACATTTCGGCTCGACGAAACTTCAATCCGAAAAAATTTACATTTACCAACAGATTAGGTAAGGACTAATTTAGGAAAGACGCGTCTTGCGCGACGTCAGTACTAAATTGAACAAGGCGCGTGACCGCGTCCAGCTTTTGTCCTTTCTGTTGGACTGCCACCTTCAATTACCAGCTTCAGCTTCATGGTCAAACTTGGGTCTACTATTTGATTGCCATCTGGAATAGAACTTCCCCTGAGGAAGTAAAGAATGTGCTATGGCCCCGGCTCAAGTCGTACGATGGGTTAAGCAATCGTATCCCAAGCCTGTAGTAAATACGGTACGAAGCAGACGTCCTTTACTGCTGCGCTATGGTATTTAATGAATGAGCTTTTACATAGGAGTGGCTTGATTCCTGCTGCGAATGGATCGCAACCGAGATGAATCTGAACCCAAACACGCAAACCGAAGCATTCCTCACAGAAGTGGAGAACCAACTCCTCGAATCCGACTTGCGGGATTCGATGGAACCTAATACTGGACTGCCTCGTAATGCGTCATCAATGAAAAACACACGAATTAGAGGGAGTTCAATACTCGTTGAAGTCACTTCCATTATGGAAATTGGGCATAGCGCGTTCAACTTGTTTAATGTGAGGCAGGCGAAGCTTGAACGCGCTGATCTTGCTGGACTTGCGAATAATGAGGAGGGAGCAGAAAATGAAGGCCAGGGTGGAGATGGAGGTGGGGGTGATGAGGGACCTATACCGAGTTATCCGAGGTCCATGCTGAGGCTCGAGGTTTCAGACGGCAGCGTAACAATGCCGGCCATTGAGTATAGGTCAATTCCCCAGCTGAAACTGGAGGAAACTTCATTAGGATTCAAGGTTGGGAATAGTCTTTACTATTGTAATATTGCTGTTGATTTCTAATTGCGGGTTCGATGTGCAGATGCTATTGAAAGATGTAATGATCCGGAAGGGCATTTTGTTCCTTGAGCCACAAGGGATAGTACTAAAGGGACATAAGAATAACGACAGAGACGAACTCCGCGAACGAGAATTTCTGCGAGGTCTCTGTCAGCGTATGATGTACGTTCCCTAATATTACACTTCAATCATTACTAAATTCATTCAATGCATATAGGAAACCCGTACCAAATGACGAAGGTCCAACCAATGAGAATGAGAACGAGAATCATCTTCCACCGCAGGCTGCACATCCAGTGCAAGCGATGGCCGCACAAGCTCAAGTACGCTCACCTCTCCGCGAGATCTGCGAACCTCCAGAACGTCGCGCAGATGGGATGGACGTAGACGATGCCGACCTTCCACGAAAACGTCGCATACCCGGTTCAAGTTCAACTGTAACCCAAAATGCACAAACACAGCCTCATCCGCCAGTACCTTCCTCATCATCTTCGAAAACACTTGTTGCTTCGAATTTCTTCGTATCTGGGCCCGGATCGGCGAGCTCGAGTGGTAGCACGACAGCGGGGAATGGAAATATACGGCGCCTTGCACGTGTACTTTCTCCTGCACGTGGAGACCCGATTGATATTATTACTGATTCTTCGATGGAGGATCCGGGGCCTTCTTATGCACCTTCTGGTTCTTCGTCTCGTTCGGCGGTGGCTACGGGAAAGCTGCCTTTTCCATCGTCAAATTTAGAGCCAGGATCACGATTGGGTACGGGATTAGGGTCAGGGACACTTCGAAGGAAAATTAGCTACGAGGAATTCGAATTTGATGATGATGACGCGGAGATGGACGCGGCTTTCCTTGATGAGATCGAAAAAGTCGAGAAGGCAGCGCTCGAGGGAGGGAAGAAGAATCAGGCAAGAGGGACGACGGTTGAGCAAGCTGGCAAGGAGTCCCAAGAGAGGACTTCGTCGAATGGAACTTCTACACGGTCATCAAATTCACTTCACCCGCGATCACAAGCACGAATACGAAGTCAAACACAAACGAGAGCAACTCCCGCGGTGATCACGCAAGAAGTGATCACGATCGAAGACGACGATAAAGAAAATGAAGAGTATGATAAAGAGAACGTACCCGTTCCTCAGCGGCGTGTTCGAAGACGCATCTCAGAGGTTGTTTCATATGACAATGTCATTGATATTTCTGATTAGTTGCGTCCTGGTGTATGTTATATTCTTATTATCCAACACACGGTGGGAACGACGTTACAGCAATTGAAAAACACGTGTGCAAGGAGCGATAGAGTAGACGGTTAGATATTGTGGAAACGTGGTACAAGGCACTACATATATACTTGTTCTGTCTGCATGTGGCAATCAAGTACTAATGTCTCAGTCTCCGGAAGCGCCTTCGCCAGGTCTGCATTGTGCAAGTCTAATCACCACCACTTCGCCCCTATCAGCGTCTCTGCTTCCTTTTTTATTTTCAATGTGCTTGACTGAGTAGCGTTCCGCTCTGATACCCAGTTGTTATATTATTGAGGTTTTTAGTCATAGGTCGGTATCTTCAATACTCGAAGGGAGCGAATGACCCACCGTCTTTCTCCTGCAGCTTGTATTCGAAGGATACGATCATCTACTAACCGAGTAAGCTACACCTTCAGCCAAGAACTTAAACCTTGCATTATTCATAATGCAACATCTACTCCCAGTTCTGCACTGCATGTCGTCCACTTCAAACTACATACATCATCCAGCAGGAGCTACAACTGAACAGAGACCAAGTGAGTGCACCCTGCCTCAGAGCCTCTCTCTATGCCCAACTTGATAAATACTACATACAGGGTGTTGTCAGACGTCCAGAGATAGCTACAGCTCAGCCCGACACTGCTGTCAACCAGGAGGATGTAGATACTACACAGAAAGGTTTTATGCCCATTGTATGTCTTCAGGCCATGCAGCTGTGTATTGTAGTACTAATGATATGTAAATAACCATAGTAACTATAATGCATGTGATAAGCATGCTACTGCTTCAGGGCAACCCACCTTCTGCATACTAACTGTATATTTCATTGTTGTCAGTACTTGTTCTTCTGTTGTTGATCAACAAAGGTCTGGCAGCTTTTATCTCTAACACTATTTCTAAAATACTGTTACTCTCTAAAGTCTTTATGGCTGGCAATATGATGTTGTTTATTTCAAGTCTGACTATTATGCTAACATGTTATGAATACACTATTGTAGTAGCTTGGTATCATCTCAAAGGTTATGAAAAGACAACTATACAAAAAGATTATAGTAGAGTCATAGCTTGTTACTATTGTATACCCCTTTCAATTTACTGTACTATATTCCTTGTCCCTGATTACTCCTTAGGCAAGTTCATTATTAAAGCTGATATTCAAAATCACTACAAGCAATTATGAACAACATGTTATATTGGATCTATTTATTTTCAGTACAGTAACTATTACTGGTTAAACACTTTGGCTTTGAGTGTTAGGAATTACAATTCATAATCCTCTCATATTACATAGTATTAAATGTGCTGTGTATTATTGAACTTAGTCTCTATGTGTCAAGTATTGGATTCTTACTTGTAAGCATTTTTGAGATACTGACAATTGTACCTGAGATGGCTAGTACTCTTGTCCCTATTGTTATAGTATTCTATTAATGAGTCAACAATCTACATGGCTCTGAACAGTTGAAAATTTGATTGTTTCTTTCTTATAGTTGTCTTACTTACTAGATTTACAAAACTTTAGTAAGGCTCTCTAAAGTACTTATAGCTACTACTTGTCTAATTAGAAGTGTAACATTCTGCCTTCCTTTACTGTTTGATTCTATAGTATCTTTTCTTAACTTGCTTTTGCTTGTCCAATTTGTAGTATAGTGTATTATGCAACAGATTAGGAGGTCCATTCAGTAGACATGCAACTGTCCCCTGTCTTTTTGATTTCTGTCTATGTATTATTTTAGCACTCTCCCAATCTCTTGTCTAGAGCTCTTTGACACTCATTTTCAGAACTTGCTTGGAACTTGTGTATTGTAAGATATTCAAGGATCAGAAAAAGCTTCACTGCTGTCATAAGGTCATAAATAGTCTGAGTTCCCGTTGTATTTGCTTATGCAAGGCAGTATTCTAAAATGAACACTGCCATCTGTTATCTGGAGCAAATATGAGGCAATGCACGTACATGTGGCATGTTGCGCAGATCGCAGTTCGAGGTTATTGGCACGTCTAGCCAGTCAGGTTCTACTGTACTCATGTTATGCTTGAAGGAACGATAGTACCGATTGAGCATCCTAGTAGAGCAAGCATCAGATTATCGTGCCAACTAGCATCTTTATTAGTTACGAAAGGTGATAAGCGCGTTAGATTACATCGATATTTCAGCGCTTAGCAGATGCACGGTAAGATCTATGTCTACAATGGACTCGGACAGCGGTGTCTAGATAAGCACAAGAATAGTTAATAGAAAAACAAGAATGCGAGGAGAGGGTAAGGCAGAGCAGAGACTACTAGGTAGAAGGTCGATGGAATAGATGACCAGATATTCATCCTAGAACGTTTGGCTTTGTCTTTTGTTTCTTCTTCTTTGAGCCTGATGCGAAGTTGCGCCAACTGCCGACTCGTTCTTCTCGGGTTTCTGTTCGAGCAAGTAAAGATGATCAATTTGCATGTGTTAAATGTTAGTCCGAGGACAAACATACCTTCCCACACTTTGTCTGCCTCAGCTTTGCGTTTCTTCGCGAGCTGTTCGGCTTCTTGACGTTGGGCTTCAAGACCTTCATTTGCGAGGTTCATCTTGATGGCTCTGCATGAATGAGGTGTAAAGTCAGTGTATGCCGTATCAATCATAGAACCGTGAGCGGGCAATAGGAAGGGATGAGCAAAACACGACAGGAATGGCGAGAAAAAGAAGGGGAAGAAGAGGAAAAGGTTAAGTCACTACGCACTTTCGTCTCCGGACCTCCTCATCAATCATTATCTCCTTACACTTCAGGCGCAGTTGGGTGCGAAACGGTGGACTGAGGTCCTTTAGACGAGGGTCGGTGTCTTCAATGTTCGTAGGCAGTTTATGCTCCCTGAGGAGGAGGTTACGAGCTTGCATAACTGTTGCGTCAACTTCTGCACGTTTCTTTTCATCGCTCAATTCCGATTCGGCCTGCGGCACACGGAGTTGGGATGAGGAAGCGTCAGCACGAACTAGAGAAAGGACTTAGGACATGCGAGAATATGACGAACCTTTTTAAGGAGATCAAAGGCTTCCGGTGCGCGTTTGTGTGGGGTCTTGTCGGGGTGGATGACTAGATTAAAGCAGAGACATCAGGTAAGTATGTAGCCGCAAGGAGGGAGAGATTGACACTCACAGAGCGAAAGTTGTCTGTAGCGCCTCTTGACCTGCTCTGTTGGTATAGATTCGTCTATGTCGAGGATTTCGTAAGGGCTGTTTCATCCATTTAAGACTGTTCGTAAGTCGCTGGAAGAGTAACTTATGAAAACGCCGCACTTAAGTTTGAAAGCTTTGAGGATCCGTTCAACCTCAAGTTCCCTGTTAAGCGCGGACGCTTCACGGTTTAACAGTTTCTCGAGCTCTTCCTCTGTTATTGCCGGGAGGGAATTCGATTCTTCTCGAGATATTGATGGGGTTGGTATTGCATTTGTGGTTGAGACTGATGATTGTTCTGTCATCGTATGTTGCAGAGTGAGTCCGCCGTGCTGGTGCTAGTCAAGTCTTCCAATGTTGTGATCGACGTTGCCGTGAATGGTATCTCTTGTCACGTGCATAAATAGTCTGGATTCCACCACTCAGAAATTAGAATGCTCTTTCAAGTTCCTCGTTGAGATAAATGCTCGAACAATTGTGTGTCTTGAGGAGATATTTGGTATCTAAATATTCTGAGATGTAGAATGTAAATGATCATACTGACTGTACTGGCAGCAGTGAAGAGTAGGTTGGTCATGTTGGAGGTAAGTCTTCAAAAGTGCAATGTGCATGTATTGGAGAAATCCGTAGCTGAACAATTTGAAGGTGGAAGAAATATGTGGTTGGTACAACCTACCCTGCTGATTCTCAACATCGCTTCCTTCGGATATTGGCTGGTTTAACATGCGATTAAGT
>NW_006760387.1:1552339-1645407 GCF_000271605.1 Fomitiporia mediterranea MF3/22
TTTTATAGTTTTAGCATGGATTTCTAGTCTAGATTAAGTAGTAAGTCATTATTATACATATTACTTTGACAGTACTTCTCTAGCTTATAAAACTATACTATAACTTATAAAAGTGCTCATATCTGATATGTTTTGGTTAGAGTGAATTTACAAACATAAATAGTACTCAGGAGAAGCTTCCCTGAGTGTAGAGAGGTTAGGGGAAAATGCTCAATTTTAGCAAACTTAAATATGTATTATACTTATATGTATACTCTGTACCCTAGTTATAATTCAATATGTAAATTAATAATAAAGTAATATTCATCATTTAGATTAGCTTATAGTATTGTACAATCAGTTTTGGGGCCAGGAAAACTCATATACATGAAATATAGGGAAAACTCACATTTTGTGTTGTATCTTGCTCAATTTTTGCTCATTTCACTTTAGTTTTTCTGGAATATGAAATTTAATTTAAAAACATAATTTTTACAACTTAGATCATATAATTTGGTTAAGTATTAGTTGAGATATAGTAGATTTTGTATTTGAGTGTACTTAGTGTGACGAAAATCACGAATCGCGCGTGTGACAACAATTTTGAAAACGGCTGTAAGCATATATATCTGGTTCGTGACTTTCGTCTCGTTTATCGGTCGGTACGTACATCCTCGGTTTTGACATCGGGGTTCATCGGGGGAGCGCATGACGGCTCCAGGACCCATAAATACAAAGTCCCCTGGATATATTTGCCTCAAAGCTACAAGATAAGATGCCTATTTTACGCGGCCTTCCTGCTGTTCAGCTGATGTACAAAGAAGCTCGGTTTTCTGGTCCGAATCGTTGGTTCTTTCCTTCGTCATATCTTAGAATGTATAGAACTGTCGTTGTGGACCCTCTATCTTTAGTGGCTTACGGGACTCACACAGTATTCTCATCTGACCTCTCACGTTCAAATTCCGCAGACGGCTCGTCAACATTCAATGAATAGCTAGAGTTCATGGTCTAAACTGAGTCTACAGCTCTGACACGCCGTATATAAGGACGACAAGCTTGGGGCCTGCCGTGGGTGCATCTAGTTCAAGAGTGACGTCTGCTCAATATGCCTGGCCTCACACTTCCTCCTTTTCCGGACAACATACCCACCCACCCCCTGTTAGTCGTCGACTATGAGCTTTTAAAAGCAGGCGATTCTGACGAGATTGATAAGCTGTGGAAGGCTGCGACAGACCTGGGATTCTGGTAGTAAGTGCCGCGACGCTTCGAGCTTTGTTCATTCAGGCTCACTGTTATAATTGTAGCTTGAAAACCCACGGTGTCGAAAATGAAGTCGAAGGGATGTTCGAGATGGGTGCTGAGACAATGGACCTACCACTTGAGGAGAAACTAAAGTTTGACCAAGGCGTTGAAGGACGAGTTTTTGGGTAAAGCTCTCCAAACTCTTTCAAGCCTCATTGCACCAACCTTTTCTGTAATAGATACAAGGCTATGGGAGCTATGGCGACAAACGAGTACGGCAATCCCGACAACAACGAAATGATTAATGTCGCGAAGGATGACGCAATCGCATATCCTAATGTGGTTTATCGTACTTATCCGTCCACAGTTTACGCACGAATGCAATCAACTATCATCCCATTCGTTCGGAAGGCTGACGAGGCCATCCATACCATTTACTCCGTCTTCGAAAAGAAACTCGGCCTCCCGGAGGGTGCTCTGCGCAAACTTCACCCGCTCACCGAGGAAAGTAGCTCAGATGCTCGGATTATCAAGACTCCGCCGAAGAACATGAATCTTGACGGCATAGTAGAAAAGGATAAAGTGACACACGGTCCACACACCGACGTTGGATCACTTTCTTTCCTGCACAATCGGCTCGGCGGATTGCAAGTTCTTCCTCCTGGCACCTCAGAATGGCAGTATATCCTTCCCATTCCTGGTCATGCTATCTGCAATATCGGTGATACACTCGCGATGTTCTCTGGCGGTATCCTGTCCTCGAGTATGCATCGCGTTGTCCCGCCTCCCGGTGCACAAGGCGCATATACACGCTGGTCTTGCGTTCTCTTCTCGCGCCCTGCGAGTAATGTACCTCTTCGAGCATTGGAAGAAGGTGATGCAGTGAAGGAGGCACTCCTTCGCATGACTCCTGAGGAAAGGGCAAGGTACAACCCAGGTGTAACTCAGGGAGAATGGTATGTAAGGAGAGTGAAGAACTCCAGGCTCAAGAACAGAAAAGTATGTGACATTTTTCAAGCGTCTTAGAAGACCACTCTGATTCTACCTATATCAGGGACCCGAAACATACTATGCAAGCAGGGGAATGGAGCACAAGCCCACCATCATCTGATCTAAGGTTCCCATGCACGAGAGTTGCGAATGTGTCAGAATTATAAGAAAATTCCTTTAGCAGCGAATGCTTTGTCTATGCTCAGAAATTCAAAAGTATATGCCACAATTCCGTTCTGTCGAAAATATTTAGTGCGATAACCACGAGTGTACAGGCACAGGAGACTTCAATCAATATAAAATGATTTCCTTTCATCTCGTAAATTTCATATTAAAGCGAATTACATTGCTCTGGTTTCGCTTTTTACCTTCAGTAATGAAATGCCTGCGTAACATCATCAATAGCCGTTGCAATTTGATTACACTCTACTGTATATCACGTCCTGCTTCTTTTCTCTTTAGACGCAACTAACCGACCTTTTTGAGAGAGAAACGCATAGTTTAGGTCGTATCGAACGTTAACATTGATCGTATACAAGCCACGATGTCCAACGCAAGAGATGCACTAAAAACGGTCGGATGTAACTAGATCATCCTAAACGGAAATTCGAATAGACACGCTCCAAAAAACCAAAAAAGTCTGAATGTGAAGAGCAGAATGCTTTTAAGGAAGAACAAATTAAGTTGCTCAGGAAGAAAGCTAATTAAATGTCAGATGTGAACCCAGCTCTCCGCGCAGCGTTTAGTGCTTCAGGACCACGTATTAGGTTCTTTCTAAGCGGTTTGTAAACTTCATCTCCATCGCCGCCCCAGGTATTAGCATCTGCAATTTGTTGTAAAGTAGGCACCTAGGTTAATCGTTGATCAGCTTATCTCGCATATCCTGGCAACGCAGGACTTCAGAATTACCTTGTATAACTCGTAACGTGCAGCAATGTCTCTGCGAATTCGCCAAGGAGTAGGAAGCATATACCGAGCCGCCCTAGTGATCACGTAGCATATCGCACGGGATATCACGAGAAGGGCGTATACGATGACATGCGCGTAGTTATACTCCTCGCTCCGCAACGTCCCCCCGAATTGTATAGGGTGCTCTGGTTCCGCAACAATGTCGTGACCATAATCTTCACAAGTTGAGTCATCTTCATTTGTAAAAGCTGGAGTCCATAGTTGAGGCCAGAGCGAGTAGTTGAGGATTGCGACCTTTTCCCATGCTACAATGTATACCTCGTTGCCCTCGATTTCTTTTGGCGTTGGGTTTGCGATTGGTCCAGCGCAATACTAAAAAAAACGAGCATCAGTATATTTTTAAGATCGTTATTTGTCAATAACTAACCTCGTCGAAGTCTATGGTTTCCCAAAAGCCAGTCACGTACGGTTTCACAGAACAGATTCTCTCAACTGCTTTTACCTGGTATTCGTTTGTGAGTATCACTTGAGAAACTCAAGAAGGTAGGAATGGATGGCCCTTACACCCTCCACAAGAGCAGTTCCGAGTTTCGTGAACCAACCGGCTACAGTGGCTGCATCAATTTTGAATGATCGTTTCATGCACTCGCGGCAAAAATATTGCGATTGCCATGATTCGTTCCATACGAAATATAGCGAACTAGACGGATAGGAGGAGTGGTGTGAATGGCATTGTGTTCCCACAGGCGTTCCTCTAGGGCTTCCTCTAGGACTTCCCCTAGGACTCCCCTTGGGCGGCGTTCCCTTGGAGGATCTCGCAGGCGACGATGGCATCGGGGATGAGAAACGAGTTCAAGATTCCAAGGACAGAAAACGAAGAGCGCCAAATCCAGAGAGTACTGCACCGTCAATGAGAACAGAAGGACCAGACGAACTCGTTGTCCTCGGAGGGTGCACAGAGATGATTCGGATAAAGACAATTATACGTTTCGATCCTTATAAGTACGCAGCCTGTACTTGCTTTGGCCGGTCCTTTCAGGCCAAGAATGGAGGACATGTGCTTTGGCGCCGTGCAGTGTGACCACTCACCTTCTTGTACAAAGCGTTTTATGTGGGTAAGCGTCCTGTAAGCAAAAGCAGCTAGGGACATAGTCAACAAAGGCGGTGTCCAATAAACACCTCGATGCTCATTGAATGGACACACCCTGCTCTGGAGGCGGCTATCGTATGGCGATGAGATACTTGCGCTTAGACACTGATAGCAGAACCAGCGCCATGAATTTCCAGAAAGTAAACGAGGTTTGTGCAAGGCGTACCCGAGCAGCATCAGATAGATCCCTTAGAGAGTGGGTCCTTTCCAAAGCGCTTAGGAGCTTCTTCTTATTGTCAATGCAACGAGGCAGATGAAGGCCAGCTAGCATCAAGTAGAAGGTGGTGGTGCGAGCCTGAGTTCTCCATGATGAGGCCTGAGCGCAACAGCACAGGTGACAAGTCGTGCGGCGAGTAGGGAAACGATCCGATGCAGCAGTACACTACTCAGAGGATGACCAAAGTGCAGATAAACTTCAGTCAAAGACAGCTTTAGTAGTCGATTATAAATGTTGAAAGCAGAGTCAAGCCGTCAAAGTCTCAAAGGGACGGCGTGGAAAGTGGAAAACAAGAGCATTACTATCGTGTAAGTAAAACTCAAATCAACTAATGGTGGTTACGTAATAAATACCAAGTTTCGGATGCAGATAAGACTTGGGAAAGAAATCCAATGACTGCATGTAGTTTAGGAGAAATTTCATTGCGGTTGACAAGCTATAACGAGCAGTAAGAAGTGTAAATGGAAGTAATAAATAAGACTGCAATCCACACACACAGAGCAATACAAGGAACATCAACATGCAAAATACAGCAGTCTCAACCAAGTACAATTACTACCGCTACCTAAATAAATCCGCTCCATTTCGATCACACTTGTTTTACATAGCTACGAAATTAGAGGAAGGATAAATACTCCAGGTCGAGTGATAAAGATCAGCAGTTACTCACGTAGCATCTATCTGCTTCAACTGTGGCAACGCTAAACTAATCTTTCGCCGATATGCTGTTCCTTCCGGCTGTTGTACTGGGTTTCCCTCCAGGTATACAGTTTCTAATGATTCCTTTTTGCCTAGTTGAGGTTCGAGGTCTAGTAGTGTCGTGATGCGATTATTCGATGCCTTCATACGAAACAAACGAATCCTTGAGATCGAGTATAAGAAGAAAGATGGGGAGAGTAAGACGCACCCAGAGTTCTTCTAGGTCGTCAAGTCCCTCAAGTCCTTCTAACTTTTCGATGTAGTTGTTTCCGACGTCGAGGACGCGTAGTTTCTTCTGCGAACACGCACTGCAAGTCAGGTTCCAGATTTTTTTGTTAATCGAAGGATACTTACGTTGTTCTCTAACCCTTCAATGCGCTTTATGCCGTTATGGCTAATGTAAAACTCTTCAAGGCTTGATAGTAATTCAAGCCCTTCGATCTTCTCAATTCGGTTGGACTGTATTGATAGGATTTTTAACCGCTGCAGGGTACTTAGTCCCTTTGAAAAAGGAACTGTTAGATATTTCTTTAAGATATTAGTGAATGAGGTGCGAACGTACCTCTAATCTTGCGATTTTGTTCTTCCCGAGCCAGAGTTCTTCTAGGTTTATTAGAGCTTCTAGATTTTCGATTTTCTAAAAGCAAATATACTTGGTTATTCATTCGTTTGGTGGCGACAATAGAAGCATTTACTCGGATTTTGTTTCCACCGAGCTCTAAGCTTACAAGCGTCGCACCGAGGCTCGACAAGCCGTCGATACGCGAGATCCGGTTCTGCACGAAGTAGATCGTGCGGAGGGAAGGGAAACGGTCGAGACGATCAGGTATAGACCGCAGTAGGTTGAACGACAAGTCGATAATGCTACATTCCCGTTTCTGAATGTTCATATCGTATATTATAATGAATATTGGACCCCACCTTAGTTTAGAACACGCGTCAAGCGCATCACCGATCCCTTTCAGCCTATTATCATAAAAGTCGATTTCCTCAAGCTCGACGAGTGCTTGAAATATCTCCGGATCGAGTGAGGTGAGATGGTTTTGACGGAGACAGAGGCGTTTTAGGGAGGGGCCGAAGCGTTGTAGACGGAGGTATTGGAGTGTTTGGAGTTGTGCGTGGATGAGTGAGATGTCCTTTAAGTAAGTGGACGAAGCCACGAAGTTAGTATCTGCAAGTTGTTAAGACGCGGGAAAGGTGATTGAATGCGTACGTCTGTGTCATCTGGGAGGTCTTGCAATAGATCGGTGTCATCGTCCTCCTCGCCTTCCTGCTCATCTTCCATTTCTTGAGGGTCGTCGCTGTCTGGCTCGTGATCATGTTCATTGCTTTGTGGCTGATCTAGCACGACTGTCGCGCGCTTCTGGACGCCATTCGTCTCTGGTTTCTTAACCGTAGATGATTCTTCTGAAAGAATATGAGTGGCGTCTTGATTGGCCGTCTCGTCTGCCATTATTGCGACTGTCGTCGTCGTTCCACTTGAGTATTGCGAACGAGCTGGATCAATGCGCGAAGGTTATAAATGAATGGTACGCGTCGATCTCTGGTTGCAGTGAGCCGATAAACCCTACTAGTATGCAATGCTATAAGACCGAGTATCCTCCATAAGGAAGTAATTCGACTAGTTTTATCCAAAATTGGAAGGTCTCTCTCTTCACACAAAATTTCCGCCTGTCGAATCATCGATGCTCCGGCACAATTTCATCGTACAGCTCAAAATTCAACCACGTCCTCTCTTGCTCTCGTCACGTTGTGGTTCGGCCCCTTTACCTCCTTGTTGTCCTCCACTGCCATTCTGATGAACAAGCGACATTGAGATGTAAGTAGGAGAAGTGTGAAGATTACACGGAGTCATGTCACGTACAAGGTGAACGCCGTTCGAGTCATTGGTGGACGACGGCTTCCTGGTCCGTCTACATGGATGGACCACCTTCCTTAGGACCATGACCATACCACCCTGCACGATATCCCATTCGTGGATTGTTAGCGGTGAGTCTGGATAAAACTATTGCGCTCAATATCTTAACGTCTTACAGTGGAACTTTACAATATTTTACTGGTCTGAGCCAAATAGCCTGGCAGCACGACGCACATATGAAAAGGTGGATATCTGCGTATCACGTATTTAATTCGGTTAAGCGGATGGTAAGTTGCTCCAATATCAGTACCACGCATATATGCTGATAATATCATATTCTGATAACATTATAGAAGATATGGATATAAATGTTCGTACAGTCCACACAGTACAGATAGAGCATACAACAGCCTACATGTACAAGTCCCAAAAGAAAAATAAATTGGGAGAAAGCAAGAGGCCCATTCGCTCCCGGCGAAAGTCGAAAATAGGGAGCAGAGCACGAGGTGGATAGGAAGAACCGAGATGATAAGCATGTGGGGAGTAGAGATAATCCGCTAATTATACAAGCGATAAGTGAACAGAAGGCAAGTGTACATCTGAGTTCGAGGTATGTAAGTCACGGTCCGAAATGCACGAATCCCACTCACAGATATGTTCAAGCACTACTCTTAATGCTAATTCCGAGCGCACGTGCACCAGCTCCCGCGGAGCCTTCCCAACCCAAGAACCGTTCGTTACTGCTCAACCTCTCTGGTGATCCATATACAATTTCGTCATCACTCATCCACTGGTGTCCGCCTTTCGTCCGTGCGCAGACAGAGATAAACAATATTCGCTTGAGCTTGCGGTTCAAGAAAAACCAATGCGAACTCCAAAGTAGCGCACCGCGCCGACGGAGTCTTACGCGCAACGGTGAACCGTCTGAATCTGTATCCGAAGATTTGCGTCTTGGGATATCAATACCACCCGAGCTCATATGTGTCATGCGGGACGTCCGCACCTCGTCCACATCATAGTCGTCAAAGGCAAAGACCTCGTCATCGGACTCTGATAGGGAATCATCGTCATCCGCCGGAGCAGGCTCGTCTTCGTTGTCGGAATAGTCCGTAGCATGCGGATCCGATGCAATATCGGGTACGTATGAATATACTTCGCAGTCGGCGAGACCGATGACCTCGTCCAATACTCGGAAGAGCGTCGGATGCGTGCCGGTTACTATAGGAGGTGGTGCAAGCGGACTTTGCATCATACTATTCACAGGCGATGAGGAGGTGGGTAAGGAGCTTGGGAAGAAGTCGGAAGACGTGGGTGGGTATGCTGAATACGTGCGTGGTGCAGGCATCCCAGGCCGCTGAGTCGGCGATCCGTTTGAGCCGGCGGTAACGAGCGTCGTACTCAAAGCATTGAGTACTCCGGCACCGCTGTGCTCCTTGCAGAAATGCGCCGGTCGCACACCCGCGAACTCATGGTCGGGAAAGGCGATATTTAAGGTTGCGATCAACGAGTAAAGCGTCTTCCGGGAGGCGTGCTTGTCCATCGGACCGAAGGGTGTATTGTCTGCCTCTTTGTCGAGGGCAGCGAATGATGGTAGGGGCGGTGAATGTGCTGCTTCCTCTGCGTATGCATGTTCGAGTGCGCGAAATAGCTTCTTGTCGCGATTTACGTTCTTGCAGCTATATGCCTCGATGCGCGTGTGGACGGAACATTCGGGACCCTCGTGGGTAAGCGCCTGGGAGAGACGCTCGAGCTCGGGGAACTCGATGTATTTCATGGACAATGGTGGTGAGCTACGTATGCGTTGTCGTCGTTATAGGCGGGACGGAGTGCGGCGGGGAGACGGGAAGGGATAAAAGGATGGGGGACATGCGAGACTGACGGGATGGAAGGTCAGCCGAAGCGACGTTCGGTGTAACAAAGGAGTGGCGCGGTGAGACCAGACCGTCCCCGTACACACGTGCAAACAACACAAGCTCGGCCATTCCCGTCGCGCACGTGCTCTCCATTTCATCACGTTCGCGACGGGTTCCGTATCTCTCCTCCCAGACTTGGAGTGAGTATGAATGCCGGGTCACGGGAGACTATGGTGGGCAGTCAGAAAGGTAACTGGGCAGGTTCAAGACGAAATCAAAATTTCCTATTGCAGTCTTGATGACATCCTCGGAGGTCCAGATGCAACTTTGCTGTAGTTATTGAAACCACACGAGCTTGCTCCTATATTCAACAAACAAGGTGCATTTATGGAGGAACCCTATGAGCTGATACAACTCTCAGTGGATCTCGACAATTCTATCAATCGCTAGCCGTATGCACCAGAATGCAGCTTGTCGTATTGAATTGGCTAAATCTAAGACATTCACAGCCTCTCGCGGATCAGACGAGTTCTCGGTCTGAACGGACATTTGTCTGTTGCTTGGGCGGCGGAAAGATAGGGTAGGGAGAAGTCGGCGGCACGGAAGAAGAACTTTCGAGTCAACGATGCATCTACTTCCTCGGCAACAACAGGAACTCCGAGGTCTTGGTCAAAACATCTTCTCTCAAGGCTTGCTTCACCATACTGGTCTATAGTGGCCGTATGTTTCCTCAGACTGAGAGCGATCAAATCATTGAATCCTATCGCTGGGAGACATTCGTTTCAGTGTTTCTAACTTGCATCCCAAGCAAATTACTTTTGTATATTTGAACAACTTGTCTTAATCTCGAAACCTACGCTGCAGATCTAAGTTCTCATGACCTTTATTGTTCTTCGTCTTGCACTGTCTTAAGATTCTTGGAGTTATCCTTGTAGACCGCGGCGTTATTCTCAGGCAGCTGGTTTTAACGTGATGTCTTAGTGCTCAGCCTCGTCGGCAGAAGTCTCTTGACAATGCTTCTTTGGCCGTAGTTAGCTTCTTAGGGCTCACTGGAGGATTAGTCACGGACTTCCTCCATTGCTGATACTTGATACAGCATACTTCATTGGCTGTTTGCTCCCTTCCCTCGACGAGAAGCTGTTTCGGCGTACTGCCTACATGTCTTCGACCGACCACATGAACATTTCGGCAACGTCTTTGTATGTTCTGCCGTTCGTTCGACGTCTCCTATTCCGCTACATGCTCCTCCAACGGAAAACAGGAATATAAAATGGCCATGAAATTTCCAACGAAAACTCCAATTCGCAACTGTCTACGTCTTTAACGCATCTTAACGCACCTTTACGACCCCCCTTACGACTTCTCCCTTTCGATTATTCCCCGGCTGTGCCAGGAGTTGAACTCATTGATCTCTTCATTCACAATCCTCGTTTATTATTCTATACTACCTCTTTGAAACGCGAAACGTAAACGAAATGGCTTTCACTTCCTCACTTTCTTCCGCGCTTCGTGTTTTTAAGACTTTGGTTCTTTCTGTTACACCACATGCGCGCTTGACGCTGGCGTCTAAGCCGCATGATTATGACGAGATTTTGAAGCGGACGATCCGAGAGACGAAGTTTTATGCTGAAACGGTGAGCCTAATTTACTTAGTGAATTCCTTTTCTTAACAATAAAATTTATGCGCATCTGTTAGCTCCTTGCAGTTCTCTTGTGAGTATCTAGCACTCAAATTCGCAAGCTGACTTTTGCTCACTGGTAAAAACAGTTTCGTTGAGAACCAAATGCTCATCTCGACAACGGTTGCGTGTCTCCTTTTCTGTCTCATCATCTATATTGCATTAGAAGCGATGACTGGGGACTCACTTCATGTAGGCTTATATTACCAGCGGCTCCACCTAATTTAATAAGGAACTAATAACATCAACAGAAATGGATAGACGAATTTCCCTGTGGTCGCGTCATCCTTGCATGCATAACTAAACTCCCCGCCATCACCGTGTTATATACTATTTCCGCAATGGCGTGCATGCAGTGGAATTCCGTCGCAACGAAGATCGTGCTCTGCGTATACGGAGGTGTGATACTTCTTATTGGCCTCGTTGCGCATTTGAGGGTCCATGTCCTGGCCAAGGATGCTTGCGTAGCCTTTGCGAAGGGCGTAAAGAGTGGTTTTAAGCGTTTGTTCGGTGCCAGGACGAACTGTATGGTTGACATCGAGACTGGAAGCATGAAGTCGGATGAGAGCGAAACCGATGGTGCCAGTGTGGTGAAGAAAGCGGGCTCGATAGTGGTTCATGTTGAATTTGTTTGATCTTCATGGTTCTTTTCTTTTCTTCTCGGGGTCTCCTCATGGAATTGTTTTTATGATCTTGTACGACTTTGCAAATCATTTTCCCTTTCTCTCCTAAACTATCTTCTCCACGCTCCATTCATTCACACATTGTACTTTTAGGTTTTACATTTGATTTAGGCAATCAAGCATCATTCATTCACCCAAACTACTTAGATCACAGAGGAAAAACAATCAAGTAAGATGAACAAAATTTGTTTGCACGACAACAATCATTCCACAAAACTCAAGGAAGGAGAAATATAGAAGTTGGAAACAACATTTCCAGCCCAGATCCACATTGCTGCATCTAAGGGAATTATTTTGTTTTGCAACAAGTAGCTTGGATGTGCCACTGATCCTCACGGTTGTCAACACTCAGGCCACATTGATGTTGGTGTTGCAAGTCTTGTGTCAGCAACAGTGTAGAGGGGACCTGAAGGCTCAGCAAGGGGACCCAGGCTACAACTATCCTACACAACAGAAATACAGAATGCAAGTACCAGAACATAGTCAGAACTTGCAGAATGGGCAGAGAGAGAGAGTGAGACAAGAGTAGAGTATATAGAGTGAGCCTAAGAGTACAGGACTACCTGGAGTAGACAAGATCAAGACTACAGGACTAGTCTGATCTTGTACACCTATATATACTAAACTACACAAGAGCACTCAGGGAGCATGAGCCACTAAGAATGATAAGCCATGAAGAATGAAAGAAAGGAATGTCAAAGATAAAGGTACAAAGAATGAAGGGATGGACAAAGGGTAAGAGACTATAGAATGATACAAAGAATGAAGGGGTGGTCAAAGGAATGGAATGATGAAGTAAGGAAGGGTAGTAGCAAGAGTCAGCACACATATAGTTCATAGACAGCACCCCTGAGGGACAGAAGTCCTGAGTTCCAGTACAGAAGGGTGCAGAACCCTTGGAACTGAAGGTACAAGAGTAGAGAACCATAACATCACCCCCCCTCTAAAACCAATCATCCCAATTAGTGAGTATTGGGCTTGGTTAGTGGCTCAGGCATAGGTCAGAATAGTAGGGTTTGGAAATCTATGAGGTAGAGTTGACACAGAGCACCCAGATGAAGTTGATAGAAGTCTTGGATTGCCTTAGTAGTATGGGTGAGATTCTCAGCAGGTTCCCAAGTACATTCTTCAACTGGGTATCCCTTCTAGTGGATAAGGAACTTGAGTTTTCTGTGTACTAGCTTAACATCTGCTACATACTCTACTTCATATTCTGGTTCAGAACCAATGAGTTCCAGTAGAGGTGGTAGGGGTCTTTGTTGTAAAGGAAAACCTGGATTGTAGTATTAAGACAGTAGGACCTTGTTAAACACTGGGTGTATGTGCTTCCATGTTGCTGGAAGTTGGAGTTTGTAAACAGAGGCACTAACCTTCTTTTTAATAACAAAGGGTCTGAAGCACTTGTTGTCCAACTTCTTCATTAGGCAATCCATGGTCAGGTTAGTAGCTTCCAGTATAACTTTGTCACCAGGCTGGTAATCCTTGGCCACAGACCTCTTCCAATCATAGTTCTGCTTCATAACCTGTACTACCTTTTCCAAAAGAGCTCATGCATCCTCCCTAGTTCTGTACATCTGTTCTGTAAAGTCTATTACAGATTCAGAACTACTGTTCCAGTTTAGAACTGTCCCCTAGTACAGATGTCTCCTATGATTGAGGAAGAATAGGGACTGTCCTGTTGTAGAGTGTTGCCAGTTATTGTACACAAATTCTGCCAGAGCTAGCTATTCAGACCAATCTGATTACTAATGATTAATGAACATCTAGAGGTAGAGCTTAATCTTCTGATTGACTTACTCAGTTTGACTGTTAGTCTACAGGTAATAAGTAGTAGAAGGGTTCCCTTGAATTCTGAGAAGCACATACAAGTCCTGTATGAATTTCAACTCAAATTACAGTCTGTAATCATGAATGAGCTTCCAAGGGAGTCTGTGTAACCAGAAGACATGATTCTAATAAATACACACTATACCTTCAGAAGTGAGTTCTGTTCAGGTTGGAACTGTATAGACTTGCTTGGAGAATCAGTCAACAATCACACAGATAGTATTATAACCCTAAGACTCAGGTAGCTTACTAATCAGGTCCACCAAGACTTCTTCCTAAGAGTGATCCAGAATCTGATACAGATGTAGGGGAGCCCAAACCCTTGTCTGGTAGGCCTTAGTCTGTTAACATGTATTACAACTAGTTATATACTTTAGGATTTCCCTCTACATTCTAGGCCACCAGTAGTTCCAAGTGATGAGTTCCTGTGTTTTGTGTCAGCCTGAATGTCCTACAGTTGGATTGTTGTAATGAGCTTAGATAATGTTCTCCCACAGTTTCCAATCCTTCAGAATGTACAGTCAGTCTTCCTAGTAAACCTGTCCATCCTCATCCTCCTTCCAATCCCTAGCCTACTTCTCTAGTTGCTTTACTACAACCTAGTCCTGTGTGTGTCTTAGAGCTTACTGTATACAGGTGATAAAGTCAACATCCTTGGATTTGAGTTGGATCTCTTGGATTGTCTCAGACATGAAACAGGAATTGTCTAGGAGAACAAGATTTTTGTTATCATTCTCCCCCCTTTTATAACCTACTTGTCTTGAGAGTAAATCAGTTTTTGTTATTTGTGTTCTGAGTTTGTGGGTCAGCACAAAGTCAAAGTCCTACAGTTCTAACATCTAGTAGGCTTAGTAGTAGTTGAGCTTCTAGAGTGTCTAGAAGTACTAAAGATTAAGGTGATCACTCTAAATTTTGAACTTCTGTACAGTACTAAAGAGATATTAACACTACTCCTCTAAGGAACAGACAATTGTAAGGAGTTCCTTGTCATAGATAGGGTAGTTCTGTTCTGTTATAGAGAGGGATTCTGATTGGAACACTATCAGACACTACTTTCTGTCAATGAACTAGGACAGTACTACTCCATTTGTAAAGTTGGAAGAGTCAGCTTTAACTCAGAACTTGTCTACAACTGTTAGAACTACTAATACAGGCTTGCTAGTAATAGCCTGCTTGAGGGACTCAAACACAGATTACTGTTAATCATCCTATTACTAAGGAACATCCTTACTAGTGAGATTGTGAAGAGGCTGGGTAATAGTACTAAAGCCTTGAATAAAGTATTAGTAGTAGTTTGTAAACCTAAGGAATGCTTGGACCTGTTTCAGGTTCTAAGGTTGTAGCCAGTTCCAAACTGTAGTCACCTTTGTCAGATCTATACAGACCTCTCCTCCACCAATCATGAAGCCTAGATAATCTACTGACTCCTGTGTAAAAGAGTACTTTACTTCTTAGAGGAACAGTTTATTATCTTAGAGCTATTGTAGAACTGCTCAGATCAGTCAGTAATAGTGCTTGACTGTCTGGGTGAAGATCAGAATGTTGTCCAGATACATACTAACATACTCCAAGTTAATCAAATCTACAAGGATGTAATTCATGAATGACTAGAATGTTACAGACAAGTTAGTTAGTCTGAAGAACATTACAGTTAGTTTGTACAATCTGTGATTGGTTTGGAACACAGCCTTCCACTCATCTCTGTCTCAGATCCAAATATTATTGTATCCCTATCAAATGTTCAACTTAGTAAAAACCCTAGATGTATGTGTCTTATTAATGAGCTCCTGAATCAGAGGGAGTAGGTACTTGTTTTTAACAGTACTCTTATTGAGACAATAATAATCCTGGACTGGGTAGAGCTTCCTATCTTTCTTTTTGACAAAGAAGAAAGGGGAGGCTATAAGGGACTTTAAGGGTTGGATCCAGCTGTTCTGAAGATTTTCCTAAAGGAACTCATTAAGCACCTCCTACTTGTCTCTGTTAAGTAGATAGACCTTACAATCCTTAGGTTGGAAACTCTTGGTCAATTCAATTGTATAGTCCTAGAGACAGTGTTTAGGAAGCTGGTTGAATTCCTCTTCACTGAAGACTTTAGGGAACTCTCAGACAAAATCTGGCAGGCTGGGTCTGTGTACATTCTAGAGTAGAGTTGTTCTGAGAGGGTTTCAGACTGGTTCTGTCTCAGACATTCTTTGGATCAACTCTATTCTGTGTTGACTAGAATATGTATCTACATATCTATCCTAGTCAAAGAAGAACAACCAGTCACCTTCATCAGAACTGTTAGTAACATTGAAAGTGTTTGTATCTACTCAGAACAGTAGTACAAGGTAGCTGTAAGACTTGGGACACTAATCAAACATAAGTGTCTACTCTAACTAGTTAATAGTAGGGTTGTAAGCCTTAAGCCATTCAAATCCAATAAAGATGTCTGTCTTTCTAAGGTTGGTGACTCTAAACTCAATACTTTCCTTATAATCCTGAATGGTCATCCATAGTTAGACAAACTCAGTAATCTAACCATTCCAGTTTAGGGTTCTGTCTACATTGTATACTAGGATTGGAAGTAGAAGGTATTGAGTAGGGAGGTAGTGTTCCTACACAAAGGCCTCATTAATACATGAACTAGTGTATCTACTGTCTACTAGAGTTGTTGTTTGGATCTGGGGGGATCCTAAGAAGGGAGCTAAGAGGATAAGAACCTAGAGCTAGTGTCTAGAATGTTCTTAGATAAACTACTACTTGTTCTGAAGGGAATGTACAGCTTGTATAGCCTTGTTGTCTGAGAGGGTAAGTATATACACTAACATTTCCTTATTAACCTCTCTCTTTCAACAAGGACAGACCTATGTCCTCAGCTGTGAACTTAGCTGAGACTATCCCTACTTGATACTATAGACAAACTACTGAGTAGTAAACAGGGCTGGGTAATGTTCTAAACGTTCCAAGATCTTGGAACATAGAAGTAGTAGGTCAGATTGTACAGATTTAGACTCAGATAAAGTGTGAAGAGAAGAATCAAAAGAATCAGAAGAAATAGGAGAACTATCTACTTTTGTTTTTGACTTTTTTCTTTCTAATAAATAATTTTGTTGATTTATCTTTTCTACTTTTTCTACTTTTTCTACTTTTCTTACTTTATTTACTTCTAATCCTACAGTGTCCATTGAATCAAAAGTAGCTATTAAAAAATCCAAGTCATAGCCTTTCAGCACTACATTCACTGTTAAGCCTCTACAAAATCCTAGAGTACATAGTCAGGGTCTAGGAGTTCTAAGGTGACTTCCAAATTTGTAGAAAGGACTTCTCACTACAAATCCTACTCATCACTCATTATTACTCTAATAACCTGACAGATGTACTGTTACTTCTGTAGACAGTCCTTAATTTGGTGCCCTAACTTTCTGCAGGCAAAGCATACTCCTTACTTTTAGGCTTCTCTAATGTCTATCAGAACAGATTGATCACAAATTACAGGCAGATCAATCTGAGGGCTCAGAACTGTCAGAGCTAAACACATGTGTGAGTGTTCTGTACAGACTTAACACATCCAAACTATAGCTTGGTCAAAGGAGATGGTACATGTCTTCTACTCAGTGTAGGTAATTAGTTCCAGTATTATTCTAAGAATCTTATTGACTAGTTCTAGGTGAAGAGCTTTTTCAAGCATTCTGATAAGAACATTATTAAACCTGAGTATGAATCCTACCTTCTAGGCTAAGATATTGAATTCCTGAAAGAAGGCATTAGCAGAACATTTGCCCTGTTGTAGAGACACAAGCTTGTTCTACACATTACACTTCTCATTCAGATCAATGAAGGAAGCACAGAGCTGCCCTATGAATTCTGAGTACAACTCATTGTTCTAAAGTCAGATCAGGCTTCTGATTCAATGACCTTTGATTCAGTTCTAGGCCCAGGTGGCTGTATTACCTTCCTTCATAAAGGAGAGGACAAATAGGACACAATTGAGATCTGAGGATAGATTGGTTGAAGTAACAGTCATGTATAGTTTGACTTAGTACTGGAAGTCCTTAAAGTGCTACCTATTGAAGTCTAAAGGGTAGGCTACATACACTTTCTTTCTAGAACAGGTTGTAACTTCTAGAACAATCAGAACAGGTTCCAAAGGGGCTGAGGGCACATAGTTAGCAAAGGCCTCTTAGATAGAGGTCTACACATATTAAGCTAACTCTACTTGTAACTACTGATCTAGTAGGACAGTAGGGGTGGCAGTCAGTATAGTAGGGTCCATGTTTATACTACAAAGGAGTTGACACTAAACTAAAAGGGGTAATGAATAGAAGAAGGGTGGTAAAAGTTTAAAAGGGTTTAGAAAGTTTAAAGTTTAAAAATGTAAAAGGGTCAGGACAAAGGAAAGAGATTAATACAATGGCAAGTACTAATGCCTGAAATGTAAGAGAGTTGTAAGGTAGTAATGGGTAGTCTTGATCTAATGTCAGCAACAGTGTAGAGGGGACCTGAAGGCTCAGTAAGGGGACCCAGGCTACAACTATCCTACACAACAGAAATACAGAACACAAGCACTAGAACATAGTCAGAACTCACAGAACAGGCAGAGAGAGAGAGTGAGACAAGAGTAGAGTATATAGAGTAAGCCTAAGAGTACAGGACTACCTGGAGTAGACAAGATCAAGACTACAGGACTAGTCTGATCTTGTATGCTTATATATACTAAACTACACAAGAGTACTCAGGGAGCATGAGCCACTAAGAATGATAAGCTATGAAGAATGAAAGAAAGGAATGTCAAAGATAAAGGTACAAAGAATGAAGGGATGGACAAAGGGTAAGAGACTATAGAATGATACAAAGAATGAAGGGGTGGTCAAAGGAATGGAATGATGAAGTAAGGAAGGGTAGTGGCAAGAGTCAGCACACATATAGTCCATAGACAGTGCCCCTGAGGGACAGAAGTCCTGAGTTCTGGTACAGAAGGGTGTAGAACCCTTGGAACTGAAGGTACAAGAGTGGAGAACTGTAACATCTTGCAACCATGACAGTTGCCATAGCAGATACATATTCCAAGCTTGGAGGTTTTACTACTTCTAGCCTCAGCATCCTTAGTAAGATCTTTGGAGAAGTCAGATAGACCAGTCTGGGCATTCAAAAAAGAATGGGTGGCTAACGTGTAGAAGGTATGCCTCCTTGACCACCACTTCCAACAATGTCTCCCTTTAGATTCACCTCTGAACCTACACCTGGAGCAAGAATGCTTGCAGGAGCTGCCCAGGAGACTACAAAGCAACAGAGACAATAATGAGGTAATTAGCTATCAGTAGTTTACAAGGGTACATACTAGGGACAAGAATAGCAATTACCAGGACAGAGGTTACAAACATCTTGGTGGCAGAGAAGTAGAGCTGGAGGGGCAGAAGGACGGAATGACCCGGTTATAAAGACCTAGTGTTCAAGGCATGTTTACCCATATTATGCTCACAAGCTATACTGGCAAAGTAAAGGTGAATAGAAGTGTCCCGGGCACTTAATAATAATAATAAACAGTTTCTGTCAAATGGTTTGCCTGGATCACATCACTGAAGGTACATAAATGCCTGGTCTAATTTGACAAAGTACAAAGCTGTTGTACTCCCTGTTTGGATTACATTACCAAAGGTACACAAATACTTGTTCTAATTTGAGAGAGAGTACGAGGCCCTTATAGTCCCTGCCTGGAACACATTCAAGTTTGCAATGACTTTATACACATTTTCCCTTTCTCTCCTCCTCTACCTTCTTCACGTCCCTTTCATACATTGTACTTTTAGATTCACATTCACTTTAGGAAATCAATCGTCGTTCATTCATTCAAACTACCTAAATCAGACATAAAGAGAAACAACCAATTTCAAGATAAACAAAGTCTGTTTGCACAACAACAATCAATCCGCAAAGTCCAAGAAAGAAAAATAAAGCTCAAACTTCAATTTTAGGCCAAGATCCACAGCACTGCGACTAGGGGAAATATCGTAGCTACTTTTGTGACGAATAGCTTAGAAGCGCCACTAGTCGGGGAAGGAGACGTGCTCGGTGACGTGCTCGATGACGTAAGGCTGGAAGCGACTCCAGGTCGTGTCGCCGACGGTGACAGACCTGAAGAGGTTGTTGCACTAACAGAGGGGGTCACTGAAGACATGATTGTCACAGAATGAGACACGGACGTTGACGTTGATGCTGCAACCGTGGTTGTAGCAGATGCTGATGCTGATGAGGTAGTCGAACTAGCCGCACGGTTTCCTGTAGAAACTGAAACCGCAAACGGAGAGAACGGGATCGTGGTGGGTGCAAGCGTAGTGAAATCAGTGCCTTGAGCTCGAACATTCTGGCACACAGCATTATCGCCACTAATATCACACTGGACGTCGAGCTCAAACGAAGCTGAAGGAATGGCGACGTGCTCGGAGACACGACTGGCGTCCTCAGCAAGCGTAACTATATTTAGCCACGACAGGTTCAGATGCCCAGAAGAATGATAAATGAGGGATGACTGACGTGTGAATGCAATGCCACTCGTCTGTCCACTAAGGATGTAGGTGGTGCCGTCCTCCCCACCAGTTCCGACAACTTCTCCCTCCAGATTCGCTCCCGAGCCCAGGCCAACTGGGAAAATAGTTGCAGTCGCCGCACGAGCGACTACAAACGTTCCAAGCATCATTAGCATCAATGACGGACTAGGGCAGTGAAATGCGAGAGCACATACTAGGAGCAAGAGCAGCAAGCAGCAGGACAGTAGGTACGAGCATTTTGGTGGAGGAGCAGCAAGGCTGGAGGGGCAGAAGGGCAGATCGGCTCAGTTATAAAGACTCGGTGTTCAAGGCATGTTCGATCCACATTATACCCACGAGAAGTTACACCATCAGGTCCGAAGACGAGTAGAAGCACTCCAAGCGCCCTAGAACGATCTCTGCTGAATGATTTACTTTGATCACGTACATCGGATCCGCCGATTAGAACGAAACAGGTGATTCAGCATCACAATTACCAGTTTTCGGGCATTTAGTCGCCCAGATGACGCTTTGCGACGTAGGACTGTTTGAACATGCAGAACCTTAACGTTAGCTCGGAAGCCTCAAGTGATGGAAGCATGAGCTCGAGCTGATCAACTCGTCCGGTCTTTCTAAAGCCGGTGCCTATAATCGCACGAGTCCTGACCTGATGATGCATATACGCGCCAGAACCATGGTTCCTGACTGTCTGTAGTGAGATTTTCTCTTGACGGCCATAAGCTACATCGAATAAATCAATACTAACTAGAACGCAAATAAGATAACGAATCAGAGTTGGATTCGGAACCGCTCACAAATACAAGAATCCTCTGTTAGATTACAAAATCCTTTCATGATCCCTCAGCCCATCGGTAGACGTCTTCCATGCTTGGAAGGCGAGTATTTTGAGACTGATGTATGAACGTCAGCAAAGTCAAATCTCAGCACAAGTATATCTGTCCTTTACCGATTGTGGCTTGTTCGGGTTATTCTGCAATCCGCCAACCTCCAAATCCATCAGTGCTATTGCCCAAAATTTTAATGCAATACTAATGATATGGATACCTTTCCCTGCTGAGACGTTTAAATCATCTGTATGAGCTCCTGAGAACAGTCGAACTCACCTTAATTGAAGTGGTCGACTTGAGCTCTGCTAGCTTTTGTTGAAGTTCGTCGCATTTTCTGCTCGCGACATGAGACAAGTATGCGTGATGTTATCGATTGACGCTGACCTATGAAGCGCCGCCGTCTCCTCGCGTCTTAGCTCAAGCTGTCGCGTCATCATCGATTCGAGATTGAATCTCGCCTGAACAGGACGTAAATCGTTTGCCGCACCCATAATATTTTGACTCATGACAGCAAGCCATTCCACATGACCCTGCCATTCAGGTGGCTCGGTGTATGTGGGTCCAGGCGGAGGAGCAAGAAGTGACTTGAGCAGGCGAGAATATGTGATGAGCATGGAGCGAAGTATGGACAATAGTGCAGGTCTACGATCTGGTATAATTTTCAGTCCCCATACACACATGTGAAAGGGCGACAACTTACCTATAGTTGGGTCATCTGGGTATAACTGTTGGCCTCCAAGTTCACCTAGAGATGGTATTTTCTCCTTGACCTGACAGTGACAAATTAGCAACCATTCTCCGGGTCAGAGTGGCTTTCACTCACAAACCACGTGTCGCCAAAGACCGTATATTCTCCGTCCTCTAATATCCAGTCAACACGAGGTTTCTCAAGTTGCGCTAAAGGCCAATCAGGCACATCTTTCTGATCACTGAGGACGGCATGCTGATCCACTTTCGCTGCATCCTCTTCTGACTTCTCTGAAGTTCGCGACTTCAATAGCGACAGCAGGTGTAAATTATGGCTCGTGTACGTCTGATAGTGAGATGGAGGCGATGGAAACGGATTACGGAGTTCAGCTTCTTGTTCATCGTCGAGCATTGTGAAGGTGAAGGACGACAAGACTCGGTCGCGTCGCGGTAATGTGATTGCTCACGTGCTCTAATGAGCCGTGAGAATAGGGCCAAATAACGCGTCAACAAGCAAAGTGGAGGGTGAGCTTGATTAGACTCACAGATATCTCTGGTAGCTTCGAATATCTTCTGTAAACCGACATTGAAGACAACTGAAGACGTCGATGCAAGTGTTTTAGATGCAATCTTGTGCGAAGCTGCCATGGAGTTGAAAGGGCGCTTACTGGTTGGACCAGTGCATCTGCTTCATTCTTTATTCTTGTTCTAGTTGATCTTCCGGTGATGCGAAACTTTAACATCATAAAATGCCAATCTTTGACAAATCGATAAGGCTAAAAATATCACAGAAGGTGATTTAAGTCTGTTCCCCATTCTATATAAACATGGCACGGACGACTCCCTAACGGGCCTAAACCCGCAGCTCTTAAACACCGCGACGCGGACCATACGTCGTTGCATTTGATTTCCCCAAAGTCATGTTGTTGTCGATTTTTTCTACGCTCGTCCTTACGTTTGGTGAGTCTTGAGATGCGATGACATCACAATTATTGCTAACATTGTTTATTGCATCGATTTCCTCAGCTACACTAGCGAAAGCGTCAGTTACCTCATTGGCTCTACCAGGACTTGGGCAAAATGGACTACAAGGAGAGGTGGTAGGCAAAGGAGCAAATGGCACCACGTATGTGCTGTCTGGGTCATTCACAGCCTTGACTACTCCATTTACAAGTGAGCGGCATTCATTCTTGTGGAGTTCATTAATACTCATCAAGTTACTGCAGTGACTGTCGTAGAAGATGCAACGCATGTCGTTGAAACCGCCGTACTCAAAAGCGCTGAGGTCCTTGAGGTCGACTGTAGCCTGTCTGGCAAGAATGCAGTTTGTACCCAGAAAGCTATTATTCAATCATCCACATCTGCAACGACCATAACAAGCACCATCGACTTCCTGCGGGTCTCTGTATCATCCGGTACACCGAGCCGGACGTCACATAGCACGACCACAAGCGCAGCGTCGGGCAGTGGAAGCTCAACACTGCCTCCAAGTATCTCGGCGTCTACTACTAGCACAACCTCTACAACCGCGTCCTCCACTTCCTCAGGTGGAGCAGGCGGTTCCGGAAACACCTCAGATGCTTTGCAAAATGCACGTATTGCGTTCGGGTTGGCGCTTCTTGCTTTTTTGGCGAGTTTGGTTGACGTTTAAGGTTTATGGAAAACGAGAGGCGCTAATCAGGGTATCGTCTGCTTCACTGGAAAACTCCCGTTCGGTTGATCGGAACAATTTATTTATTTATTTTTTCAATCTTCAATGCAGAATGTACTAATTAACTTATGTGCCAGAAAGCAGAAATTTAAAATTTATAGCGCTAGTGTCCGAATGATGCCTGGAGCATCCAGACCTTTGCCACCAGATTCATGCCAATACACATCTACCGCCGTTCCTACAACTGGCATGAAATGAAAATCAATCTCGGACGTGTATTTCATCCCGTCCATCGTGTGAATGTTTCAGACATCGCACATCCTGCGGCGCTTTCAGTGTTCCTTACAGCTCATCACTTTTTCTGAAAAGAGAAGAATGCATACCAGATAACTGATGCTTGACCTAGGCTACCAAACAGGCGTCATACCGGCATTCACTCATTTTATTCACATTCCACCTTTATATCCCTTGTTATGACGTAAGTTCCTCACACATGCGCGAAGGTTGGAAGCTGACAACAAATCAAATCGAATTTGAAAATGATGGGTTGATGGAACTATTTATAATTCAAACAATGTAAGTACATAAAAAGGGATGGCCTTGTACACATGTTACACAGCACGTCCCAGGCCGCAAGGCACGAGACTGACGGGCGGGCTGTTAAATACTCCGTGTCAACTTCTGGCCATCCAGCGAGTTTGTTCTTGCCCTCGGTATGATTGCGTCGACTTTATTTGCGCTTGCGCTTGTCAGTGGTGAGTCTTCAGGAATGAGCAGCCTCGATGACGTAGTTATTCATCAATGAGATGTTTTGTACCCCTTTTCAGCTGTACGAGCACAAACGTCAACGGCTTCGTTGCTGCCCATTGGCTTCGAAGGAGATGGACTACAGGGAGAGGTTGTAGGTACCGGAACGGACGGGACTACGTACGTCCTGTCTGGGACGTTTGATACATTTTCGATCCCGTTTACAAGTACGTTTCATCACGGCTTTCTTATTTAACACTCTTTGTGGGCTTTTGTAGGTTACTTATGTGATTTTGCAATATGAGCAGTGACACTCGTAGAAGACGCGTCCCACATCTCCGAAACAGCAAACATCGCTTCCGAGCTCCTCATCAACGCCGAATGTACTCTATCAGGAAACAACCAAGCGGTGTGTGCTGAGACGATCGTCGTACCGGGAAGTTCGACGACAGCGATGTCATTAACAGGGTCAATTGAGCTTACACCTATCGCGTTGGCCTCCAATACCGGTGGTGCGAATGGGAGTACACGGAGCCAGGTTACGATTACGGGTACGGGTACGACTCCGCCAAGTGCGACGGGAGCGTCAACGCTCCCTGCGAGTATACCTATCGGGTCGGGTATTGGGTCTTCGAGCTCGTCTAACGGGATCCCGTCGCCGAGTAATACCTCTGGTGCTTCTTCCACCAGAAGAACGACTTTCGCATTCTCGTTGGGTTTGGTGGCATTTTGGTTTTTTGGTGCCTTGATTGAAATGTGGGCTTGAGATCGGACTTTAGTGCTTGCAGACTGACATTGACGTACAATATGATGCTGTCAGTCTCTTGGTCTCGGAGGACTCTGGATATGTTGGTTTGTCCTTTAGTTTTATTAATTATTCTGGATCGGCAGATGTTGGAAATATAATATTGCTAGAGCCTGAGACCAAAAAGCCTTGAATTGTGAACATCACAGTCTTTAGTAGATGATACAGTCCATTCGAGAAACCTAGGTGGACCGAGTGGGAGTAGGAGTACACAATTGTAAGTGACAATTACGGGTACGGGTACAACTCCGCCGAGTGTGACTTTCTCGGTCTCTCGGGAGTGTCGACCCTCCCTGCGAGTATACCTATTGAATCATCGAGTAATGGGAATGGGTCTCCGAGCCCGTCTATCGGGATCCCGTCACCGAGTAACACCACCTCGGGTCCTGCTTCCAGAAGAACGAGAACGACTTTCGCCTTCCCCTCGTTGGGTTCTTTGGTTGTGCTTTATTGGGTTTCGGGTGCGTTGTGTTTGTGGGTTTGGTGGATACTAGTAAACTAGCATTGCCGGGGCCTCTGGAGTAGAGTCAGAATCACGAATATCAGTCCCTGCCAGAAGAAACAGCACCTGCTCAAGAAAACTTACCACATTCATCATATTCATCGAAGTATAACGATGACAAACAGATCATCTTGCAACACAAACAAGCGAAGCAGACACGGTGTAAAGATAGTAAAATTTATATAAACACAGGTAGACAGCCGAGTAGGTAGGAAAAGAGGTGGAGGAAGGAGGACTAGAATAGAGGAGTTCTTCAACAGTAGAAGAAAAGATGAGAGATAGCAAGCATAGCAATATGTCTGAAGTCTCCTTTAGAGACAAACCACAGACCGACGGACAGAAAAAATGTAGCTAGCTAAAAATATAGGACAAAGAAAAAAGGACTTTGCCCGGGTCGGACTCGGACAGCCCGTTACAACTATACAGTGCGAAAAAGCTTAAGTAAAGTTAAGCGATATGAACCCGTCTTGAAAAATGTATAGATCATGGACACGGGAGAAGGTTCCGGTGTTGACAGGAGAGATTGTCGTACGAGACGAGCACGGAAGGAAGAGTAGGAGGGAGAAGGTAGCACACGCCGACGGGAGGAAGGGAAGAACAACAAGAACATTCGAGAAAGATAAATGTAGTCATTAGGATTCGTTACATAAAGAAACTTGGAATCGTTGCACTGCGAATCGGACCCGATGAGTAAAATACATGGAAGAGAATAGCTTCGAGGAACTTACGCAGCAGCGAGTCCAGCAGCAAACCAAAGAGCACCCCAAGCAGCTGATTTCTGTTGAGGCTCCAAGTCAAGACTGAGTCGCCGATTTGACTTGATTTCGCGGTTAGCAACGGCATTCTGTTCGTCTGGTTCGCGGAATTCGAATTTCAGTGGTTGCCCTTCCTCTTCACGAGCTCGCTTTGAGCCTTGTGAGTCTGATTGTTTAATCGGTACAGCAGATACATCTTCGGATGCAGTGGCTTCTTTGCTTTCTCGTTCTGCCTTCAGATTCGCAATTAGCTCCTTCTGCTCCGCGATATCATCGTGCATATCGGGCCCGGGAACCTCGGCAACGTCGTCGCTTCCTTCGTAATCATCCTCTTCGGGAGTCAATCTACCAGTCGCCTCTGGTACAGCAGTTACTTTGGGAGTCTTTGCTACTTTTGTGCGCGTAGTACGTGTTGTGGGTGTAGCGAGAGCCTGAGCCGGAGGAGGAATAGGGGTTGGGCTGGTCACTCGCGCACTTCGGCGTAGAGGAGGGAGCGTCTCCAGGGGTGCCTTCTTGGGACTCATAATTTGGGGGGAAGATTCTTTTCGCCTCTTAGGCTTCGGGCTTCCAGGTGGAGAGGACGGAGCCACATCAGTCCGTGGGTTTGTATTCGACGGCTTTACAGGCGACGAGGTCACGCCGTTTGCTTGTGGCACAGTCTGTCTTTGCGAGCGCCTGTACTCTTGTGACGGGTCTGGGTGTGCCGTCAAGAGTGGTGTGATGATGTGGTCTAGCGAGTAAGCCGGAGCAAGTTCTTTCGCAACTTCTGGTCGGATCCATAACCCGGCCAGACGCAACTTATCCTTTCCAGGACCCCCATTCGCCCCAGCCGAATCATAATTCTGCTTCACCCATGCAGACTCACTCTTCTCGAGGTCCTCTCCAGCGGTTGGGAATGCGGCGCGGAACATCGTTGTCTGACTAATGGCACCCGTGTCAAAGCGGCGAAGGACGAAAGCATGACCGTCGTTGGGCTATTAAAGTCTTGGTTAGAACAGCTGGTGAGCGAGTATGCACCGATAGCAACGTACTGTTTGGATTTTCAACCTTCCGACCTGCAAGCCGTATCAAGAATTAGCCACACGATATTCTCTGCTCTCCGGGACAGCCCTCAAGCACGACTCACGATGATCTCCTGGCCTTCGCGAGTAATCACCTGATACTTCACTGTCGGGGGTTTCGTAGTATCCGCTGATTGACGAGAACGAACACATTGTGAGTGAGGTAACCGATCCGACGTGCGTCTAAAGTACGTACTCATCGAAAGATATGGGTTTAAGCTCTGGAATGGCAGTTGTGGCCGCGGCGTCTTAGGTACGCCATTGACTGGCTGGTTCGACATCGTACACAACAGTGATAGAAGGAGCAAAGCACAGTGAAAGCGGTAGAAAGGTAACGCGGGCGAGGAGTAAGTGCTGGACGCAGACGACGTGCAGAGCGTGCTGTGGCCTGCAGGGACTGACGTGGGAGCAACAATTACACGTGATGCGTTATGTAACGCGCAAGAACACAACCACTTCCCCAAATGTACAACATATCTCATTTTTAGGAAATAACGAACGGCACAAAAGGAAACAGCTCTGATTACGGGGTGCGAAGAGTAGAATACGATGTTATTGATGCCATTTGGTCTTCCCGCGAGGAGTTCCACAAGCTGAACACGCTAGATAATTGGGAAGGTTATCGCCGTAGCGCGTCGCGACGCGTCAGACGATCATTCATTCTTGGTTGGTGAGAACAATATCACGTACAGAGTGCATACTAAACAGGACCATCCAGTAGTATCAGTCGAGGATGCTGGATGCTTAGTTGTTGTATCTGGTTTTGCTTGTGATCCCAACGTCCTTCCGCCTGTTAACCCTAATGCTTCTTTCATCCGTGTTGTCATTTCGTCTCGAGCAATCCGACCCTGGAAGGACCAGCTGTTCGTTGTAGAGGTGGGGAGCTACGTAAACGTTTAGCAGGTCGATCATCATCATGACCAGGAGGTCGCGGCTTGACCGGGTTAGATGTCGAAGGAATACCACAGGCGTCTTCATCATCGAAATCTCAATGGCATCAAGCACCTTTTCAAGGTCACCGTCGTTGGAATCGGTCGAAGATTTTTTGTTGGTTGAATTCAGACAGGAAATCGACCATGAATCGCTGAAAACGATTTAGCTTGTTAATCTGGATCGAACTGCGCATTGTCTGTCTACGACTGTCATCCGTTTCTCAAGGCTCAAATGCGTGCTCATCGTCTTGAGTGGGTTCGTTGTCCTCGGACTTCAGTTCGGAAGAGCCTTTAAATATAAGTATGTTGATTTATAGCAAATATGCAGTACAGAGAGAAACGTGCGCGGATTTACCTTTTTAGTGCTTCTAACCTTCTTCTCGCGCGGGCTCGAATATATCACAGAGAACATCAGTAAGAGATCTGTAGAAGACGAATCACTATTACACACCTCCCTACCTGTTTCCCCAATCCAGTCCCTCTTGCCTTTGCCTCTTCATCACTTATATCGGCATTGAGAGCTCGTCCCTCTCCTGTGAACGCACACCTTGCTTTTACTCTAGTACCAGGTTTGCGTCGCTTCTCGACTTACGCGGCGGCGCCTGTATGATTTGATGTCCTTGCAACACGTCCTTGTATGCGTCTTCTTCCGAGAAATTTGGGACGTGAGAGGTTTGTGCACCTCCACACTGGGAGCATAAATGTTAAAGCAGCGCATATCAGTAGAAATTGTATGGCTTACAACATAAGTATTCTAGTAGATCGTAATCTTCGATGCCTTGACCACCAACCCGTACCGAATTGTTCCGCTTGACTAATGACCTAGAAAAGAATTAGCGAATGGGAGCCGATATTTCTTAGGACGTACCATCGCCGAAATACCCTTTGTCTTGAACATGTGCCTACGTGCGTCACACATTGTGCTATCCATGCAGTGCTCCGCCTCACGCATCTGCGCATTCTGATTGGAGCAGCATACGTTCTTCCATGGCTTGGGGAAAAATTTGCTGCTTTCGCCTCTATCGTCGACGCTAACATATTATTGCTCATGGAAGTCTATATGAGTGGAGAATGACACTATATGCATTGTATCAGCTAATGCTATATACAGGTATTCTGGGTTCTGTTTTGACTGTCAGAAGACAAGGAAAGACACCTGCAGGACAGATAATGGCAGAATATTGGGTTATCATCATGTGTCTCTTACAACTTTGTACTTGTGTTACCCACCCCTAACAACCTCTTAGTCAGGCCCTTTGCTACATTTTCCCTTTCTGCCTGGACCCTTTGGCTTCAAGTGTCAGGGGTTGTAGTTCTTGGCCCTGGAAATATTCAGAGCTTACCCTACATGATTGTGGTTGGATTTCATACATTGAGCATTGGATTCTTGCTCACAAGTGTTGTCAAGGTTCTACTTTTAGCACGTGGGATTAGCAGCATTCTTGTTCTTCTTATTACAGTGCTTTACCAATGTGAGGAGGTCAATCAAGAAGTGAGCACTGTTATGAGAGAGACAATGTGGTATGTACTAGACAGTATTAGAATGCTAGTGGAGAAAAAGATGTTCAGATTGATGTGGTGTGATCAGTAGTCAATACAGGTGTTCACGTACGTACAGTATAACGGTACAGCAAAAGTCATTTTAAGGAAATAACGAAGGGCGTACAAGGGAATAGCCTTGAATACAGGATGGGAAGGGTAATATGCGATGTTATTGATGCCATTCGGTCTCTCCGCGAGGAGTTCCACAAGCTGAACACGCTAGGTGATTGGGAAGGTTATCTCTGTAGCGCGTCGCGACGCGTCAGACGATCATTCATTCTTGGTTGGTGAGAACAATATCACGTACAGTGTGCATATTAAACAGGACCACCCAGTGGTATCAGCATTCACAGGCCTGTCCTTGGAGGACGTTGGATGCTTGGTTGTTGTATCTGATTTTACTTGTGACGGTGATCCCAACGTCCTTCCACCTGTTAATCCCAACGCTTCTTTCTTCCGAGTTGTCATTTCGTCTTGTGCGATCCGACCGAATCTGATTGCATTGCTTGGTGACTTTGTGGGTCGGGAAGGCCCGGCTGTTCGTTGCGGAGGTGGAGAACTACGTAAACGTTTTGTAGGCCGTTTATTATCGGGACTAGGAGGTCGCGGCATAATCGGGTTGGACATCGAAGGAATGTCGCAAGTGGCTTCATCATCGGAAATATCGATGGCATCGAGCACTTTTCGATTAGGAGCTTGAGGCATGACCGGGTTGGATGTCGAAGGAATATCGCAAGCGTCTTCATCATCATCGGAAACCTCAATGGCATCAAGTACCTTTTTAAGGTCGCCGTCGTTAGAATCGGTCGAGTCTTTTGGTCGGCTGAATTCAGAGAGGAAATCCTTCATGAATTGCTGGGAACTATTAAGTTCGCCATCCTTGATCGAGCTTCGCATTGTCTGTCTACGACTGTCGTCCGTCTCCGTGGGTTCGAAGGCGTGCTCGTCGTATTCCGAGTCGCTCTCTGTGACGCTTTCTTCATCGAGAGTGGGTTTGTTGTCCTCGGGTTTCACTTCAGACAGGGATTTAGATATACATTGGTCAACAAGAATATTTATCAGAGATGGGACGCCAGCATATATTTACTTTTGAGAGCCTTCAACCTTCTTTCAGCGGCTAACGCTCGTTCCTCGCGGGCGCGTTTACTAAATATACCACAGAAAGACTTGATCAGATATATGTATATACAGAAGGTGAATCGCTATTACACACCTTCCTGCCTGTTTCCTAAATCCAGTCCCTCTTGCCCTGGCCTTTCCATCACTTATATCCGCGTTCAGAGCCTGGCCCTCGCCTTTGAACGCACCCCTTGCCTTTACTCTAGTACCAGGTTTGCGTCGTTTCTCGACTTGCGCGCCTGTATGGTTTGATGGACCCGCGACGCGTCGATGCATGCGTCTTCTTCCGAGGGATTTGGGACGTGAGCGAGTTTGCGCGCCTCCGCACTGAGATCATGGCTATTGAAGTAGTGTGCAGCGATAGAAAAGATTAGACTTACGACGTATTCGGGTAGATCGTAATCTTCAACACCCTGGCCACCGACCCGTACAGAATCCGAGACTCTTGTTCCGCTTGACCAGTAGCCTAGAAAAGAATTAGCCAGTAAAAGTTGTTGTCCTTCGAGACGTACCATCGCCGAAATACCCTTTGTCTTGCAAAGCTCTGACTTCCCATCGTAGTTGAGTCCACAGTCTCTGGAACTCACGACCATGGTTCATATGCTAAGTACCATAGGTTTAAGCAAGTTGTAATCAAGTAACGTAGTGAACTCACGGACCTTTATGTGCGCAAGCTGAAGGCGTAGATTCAGCGCGTGAACTTGGGCTCAAAGGGAATAATAGCATCCTGACCTCATGACAGAGTGTACTTAAGAGCCATGGAATAGAAACGAAGGTCCCATCAGGTCGCCTCAGGACGAGTTCTGTATTCTCATTAGAAACTGAATTGTATAAGAAAATAATATATAGTCGACCAACCGACTGTCTCGCCATTGTTCCAGTTGCGTCCTGCGAACACTCGGTTATACTCATACTTAATTCATGTATCAAAATCACCTTTCTGTATCCGCAATTGGAGAACACTAACCTACGTACCTCTTCGAAACTATTAACTGCGAAGCCATGGCCTTTCATGATGGGTCTAACCTGAGCGGCAAGAGCACGGAGGAGCTGACGGGCATCTTCCTGTGAGTAAGGCTCCGGGATCTCCGGTGCTGGTAAGGCGGTTATAAAATTTATGTGTTTGTTGGGGTTTGTCTCGCGTTCGTTCAGGCGTAGGTGGACCATAGTCAATTAATCGGTTGAGTCGGTAAAGCCCTAGGCCTAGGATAGAGGGAGAAAGACGCGGACGCGTGATTTCCAAGTGCAGCAGCGCGCCGCGGCGAATCTTGGAACAAGCACGGATTTAGATAGCACTGGCTCGCCGCAAACCCGCCAAGTTGCGGCCATTTCGCACCTTCTCTTCTTACCACCATCTGCACAACTAACGATGTCCAGAGTTAAGCAAAAGATCGCTGTGCTGACGTCCGGTGGCGACAGTGCTGGCATGAACGCTGTCGTGCGTGCCGTTGTTAAATATGGGATTATTCGGTGCGTTTTTTTCGGGTTATTGGATGCACTGTGATATCGCTCATATGCTTTCCTGTTTCCGTGTAGGGGTTGCGAGACGTACGTCGTCAGAGAAGGATACGAAGGCCTTGTCCGTGGCAACCTCGATGCACCGAAACGCAAGGTCGTTTTCAATTCAGCCAATAACGCTGTTGATACAGCAGATCTTGTCGACGACAAGCTCATCAACAACCTTCGGTTTGGTGATGGTCGTTTGCTCAGAGAAGGAGAAGGAGATGCTATTGACCGTCCGGGAGGCAGAAGCTTAAAGGGTCGCTATATCATTCGAGTTGGATGGGACGATGTTCGTGGCTGGTTTGCTGAGGTGCGCATTCCTCGTGTAGATACATGTAATAAATGCCCATTTACGTTTGGCTACAGGGTGGAACCCTGATCGGTACTGCACGTTCACAAGCGTTCCGCACGAGAGAAGGACGCTTGGCCGCAGCGCTCAACCTAATCACCGAAGGCATCGACTCACTAGTTGTATGCGGTGGCGACGGCTCTCTCACCGGTGCAGACGTCTTCAGATCCGAATGGCCCAGCTTCGTCACCGAGCTTCGCACATCCAACCAAATAACAGAGGAACAAGCCCAACGACACGCTCACTTAAAGATCGTCGGTACAGTCGGCTCAATTGACAACGACATGTCCATGACGGACATCACTATCGGTGCTTTCACCGCACTTCATCGTATTTGCGAGGCGATTGATAACATTAATACCACGGCATTTTCGCATTCTCGTGCGTTTGTTGTGGAAGTTATGGGCCGCCACTGTGGGTGGCTTGCGTTGATGGCGGGTGTGAGCGCTGGTGCGGATTTTATTTTTATTCCTGAGAGGCCGCCACAGGCGGACCCTTGGGAGGATGATATGTGCAAGAGTATTCAGAGTGTGAGCTATATAAATTTGTTTTGTGCATCTTTTGTATCTCATTTGGTTATGACTATCACAGCACCGAGAAGTTGGTAAACGCAAGACAATCGTAATCGTCGCAGAAGGCGCTCACGACGCGAACCTCAACCCCATTCGCGCGGAGTACGTCAAGGAAGTGTTGACTGAAAGGTTGGGGCTCGATACCCGAGTTACCTGCTTGGGGCACACTCAACGCGGTGGACGGCCCTGTGCGTATGATCGTATTCTGGTTCGTGTTTCAATCTTGTTTTGTGCGCAACTCAATGCTGATGCGCATATAGCCAACTATGCAAGGTGTTGAAGCGGTAGATGCGCTTCTTGAGGCGACCCCGGATACACCTTCGTATATGATTGGAATTCATGAGAATAAGATTCATCGTGTTCCGTTGATGGAGGCCGTTGCTCAGGTGCGTTTGTGTCATTGTGGAGTGTTATGTACTCGGATACTAAGTAATTGGCATTAGACTCGAGCTGTCGCGACTGCTATCGGCGAGAAGGACTTCGAAAAGGCGATGTCCTATCGCGATCCTGAATTCTGTGAGGCTCTGGAAGGCTTTGTAGCTGTCTCTGCTCTCGACTTCTCTAGGAAGCTGCCAAAGGATCAGGTACGTTCGCTTTATTCGTCCGAATGCATTCGCTGATTTGTTCCCAGAGAATGCGTGTAGCAATCATACAGTGAGTTTTATGCTAATAAATTTATGAACAGTGTCTAATCGTACTCCAGTATGGGTGCCCCAGCAGGTGGAATGAACGCCGCAACCCGTGCAGCTACACGCTACTGTCTCCGTCGGGGCCACAAACCACTCGCAATCTACAACGGTTTCCGAGGTCTCCTCGACGACAACATCGAAGAACTCTCCTGGCTACGCGTCGACAACTGGATGACGCGGGGTGGTTCCGAACTCGGAACAAACCGTACACTACCAGACATCGACCTCGGAGCCGTAGCTTCACAATTCCAAAAACATCGATTCGACGCGTTCTTCCTTATTGGTGGGTTCGAAGCTTTTCGCTCCTTACAAATTCTTGATGCAGCGAGGTCTCTGTACCCGGCGTTCCATATTCCGATGGTTTGTGTACCTGCGACGATAAGCAATAACGTACCTGTTACGGAGTTTAGTTTGGGGAGTGATACGAGTTTGAACGCGCTTGTGGATGCTTGTGATGCGATCAAGCAGAGTGCGAGTGCCAGTAGGAATAGGGTTTTTGTGGTTGAGACTCAGGGTGGGAAGTGTGGGTATATTGCTACTATGGGTGCGCTTGCTGTGCGTATATCGTTTCCTTTTAAACTTTTGGGGTGTGAAGGAGGAGTTGTTGACTTATTTTTTTGTTTTCGATTGAAGGTTGGTGCGGTCTGTTTCTACACGCCTGAAGACGGGATTACGCTTGATGGACTGCGAAAGGACGTCGAGTTCTTGAAGCTCCGGTACAGCCTCGACGAGAAAGGGAAAGCAGAGGGTCGGATTATCATGAGGTATGAGTCTCTCCTCACCAACTCGCTCACTCAATCAACTCCAACCTATCTTCCCGAAAAACACAGGAACGAACAAGCCTCAAACGTCTTCACAACCGACTTCATCCAAAAAATGCTCCAAGAAGAAGGCGGAGCACTCTTCGACTCCCGTCTCGCCTCATTGGGACACACCCTCCAAGGCGGCATCCCCTCCCCAATGGACCGCGCCCGTGCCGTCCGACTCTCCCTAAAATGCATGGCTTTCCTCGAACATCACCACGACTCCATTCGTTCTCAGCCAGAGTTGAAGAGGAAAGCACCAGATGGAAGTGCAGCAGTGATTACGATTCAGAGTTCTAATGTCGAGTTTACACCTGTGAAGGATATGATTGCACATGCGGATATGAAGAATAGACGAGGGAAGAGTTCGTGGTGGGAGGAGTTGAAGCCTATGGTTGCTATGCTTGGGGGACGGACTGCGCTTGTTGATGATGGAAATGGAGATGGGAAGACGAAGGGTTAATTGGTGTCGAAAGGTCGACTTTTAGAAGGGAATGAATGAATGAATGGCTAACTTCTGATTTTTTCACTGAGTAGATGATAGAAAATATGATATGTACAGTATGAATAGCCCCCCAGCTCTGTTGGTAATAATCACTGACCTACAATGACTGCAAACAACATTACTGTATTGGTCAATTACGAGCATCTACATAAGTTGTGTACGTACAAAGCAAAGTGAAAGGGTATGCATAACAATGTAGACAGCTAGCTTAACAGCATTACCGTAAAGGAGGAAAGAGAGAGAAAGCAGCGGAATGTAAATACAAATTAAGCATAATCTAAACCTGACTCTACATTAAAACACACGACGTCTTGCGCTTCATCTTTTGCGGACGCTGGCCCTGATTCTGTCTCGAATTCGGATTCGTATCTGGACTTGGTGACATCCCGTATTGATCAGGGTATTGCCCTGCATAACGAGGATCGTATTGCTGTTGTTGCTGTTGTTGAGCGTGTTGTTGTTGTTCCATGTAATGTGCATAACGTGGGTCGCGTGGGTCAAAGGGAGGTTGTTGCTGATTTTGATTTTGGTTTCGATTTTGGTTAGGGTTTTGCTGCTGTTGGGCAGCCCGACGTTGTTCTCGCTGTGCATAGATTGCTTGTGCGCGGGCGTCTTCTTCTGCTTGTAGCTGTTGGGCGAGTGCTTGGCTGGACGGTATTGATGATACATCAGCATAAGCAAATTATAGAGGATGGGCGAAAAGTCTATTTGCGAGACTGCGACTCACTCTGCAGGATCGAATTCAGCGTATTGACCTGGGTCAATCATGGTCGCTCCAGCGAAATCGCCACCGACAGGGTTAGATCGACGGAATTCGGAATCGACGAAGGATGATGCGCCACCATCGACGTCTTCGAGACGTTCCCAGACGACGGTGGGCTCGTTGTGGAAGACATAGTCAGTGACGAGATTGTATAGAGCGTGGTCTTGATCTCCCTCTGGAGGAGTTGAGGACGAACTAGTTTGAGGGGAGAAAGGGTCAGTGGACGGTTGGGATGATGACGAGCTTGGTGGTAGGATGGCGCGTCGGTGCAAGACGGAGAGGTGGGAGTTGCGGAAGAGCGCGACGAGTGTGCCGGGCTTGATAGACGAAGCGAGGGTGAAGAGACCTGGTCGAGATGGGATCATCGTGAGTGGAAGTCCACGTATTCCAGCCGCGAATAAAGCGTACCATGATATGTTAGTTGAGAGCTGGTAGAATCCAAGAAGTTCCGAACGACAAGAGCTAAAAATCATAGACATTATTAAGTAAGAAAAAACAATACAGACTGATAGCAACGCTCACCATCTTCAATCTTCTTCCTGTCCGCAGCAGACAGATAATCGCTTACATGTGCATGATTTGTCGACGGACCTGGTGAGCTCGGACCTGGGGCATACTCGTCAACGACAAGCTGGCCTTTTGCAAGCGTATCCGCCTCGACAATGAGGTTGACAGATGTGTCGTAGTCCTCCGTGGAGGATAGAACATGGTACTCCGGACTTGTAGGATCGGCGAGCCACCCGTGCACGAGTGGAATCCCTACTTGCTCGAAAAGCTTCAGTGCGCCATTGTCACCCGCAGGTCTGAATGCGGTTGGAGATGTGAAGAGTGGGTTAAGATCCATGCCCTCTGAACGAATGCATCAAATAGTGAGGCATGTGGATCGTGAATATATTATGCTTGAACCACGTACTCTGAGTTAACGGCATCATTGATAGCGCCGCAGAAACGTCTACATCGGGGGAAGCATGCAGCAAATACTCGCCGACGATCTGTGCGAGAATGTCATACGACACTGCCGTGCGCTCTGGCGGGAGAATCTCTATGTCGCCACGCAGAATGAGAATATTGCCTAGGCATCCTTGCTCACGTCAGACTTCTGAGCGGACACACATACGGAAACAGAGTAGCCTTACATATCGCAATAAAGGAACATGGCCTGCATGTGGATGTTACAGTGCATCAGACATCAGCAGATCGAGAAGAACGAGTGAATGACGGCTCCGAGACGTACCCATTATAATTCTGCGTAACTATCTTCTTTGGTCGACCGTTGAAAGTAATTTGCTTGAGGAACCAAATGCCCTCGCGAGAGTCCTGAAGCGCCTTATTATTCGCCGCCTTCGCCCGCTCCAGTTCCGCTTGATCTATTTCCTGCTGCTGCGGAACAGCACTATTTTGTTGTGGCATATTCGGTGTTGTGGATTCTTGTTGTCGATCCGCAGGCACGGATTCAGGATTGGGAATTACGGGTTGTACGTCGGTCGTCATTTCTCTCTAGCTGGGTAGCGGAAGAGGGGATTGTGAAGAGTATCAAGTGAATAGTGTAGAGTAAAAGTGCGTTGTCGCCTTAGAACATCATTGCAGTCGGAGATTGACTAACAGTGCAACACTAATGGCTTTCCAGTGCGCGTGTCCATATTTAGTAATTGTTTCTCGCATATTAGCATCATTTTTGCTGAGCACAATGCACATGTTCTTGTTTATCTCCTGTCGACGCTTATCTCAACTTCAAATAGTGTGTCGTCAGTACAGGAAGAATAACGCACGTTCTAATTTTCTAGTGTTTTTGGTGGCAGGTTTATATAAAGTCTTTTTGCTTCAAGGAAAAGCTGATCAGTGATAGTGTGTGCAAGACACGACGACCTTGCGCTTTCTTTTCTTCAGAGTGATTGCAGAGTCCTGTAATGCCATAGTCTCGTAATTTGTTAATTCTTGTGTCAGGATTATTTTTTGCACCAATACGCAGCCCGTTTGTGCAGACGAGCCCTTAACAATGCAAAGAATCTGCTGCAACATTTATAGAGCGAAAGAGAAAGTTAGTCTGGTTAATACTTTGCAAGCGTGCATCCTGACCATTGGATATTTCCTGGATATCGATAGGTAGATCAGCATTGCAGTTTAACCTATCTATCCGGAATAGATCGCATGGTGAGTTAAGGAGCAAAGTATGCAAAGTCACACTTATGGTCTGTATAAACCCTTTCGCCTGCTCTAAGCAACGACGACTATTCTTCCAAAACAGATATCCCAGAAGCGCTTCATAAAACCAGGTGCTGACATAAATACTATACCTATGTCACGACAGTGGACAAAACTCGATTCAGGCTCTGACGATGAGGCAACGCGGCCAATACTGTCAAAAGACTCTAAGTCTCGCCAAGACAAGACGAAGTTATCGTTGCGTTCCCATCTTGACGATCGAAAGGAGCGAAAGTTGTCTAAGGCATTTGATGAGAAGTACCAGGCCGAATTTCACCCCCTGTATCTTCAAGTGCAGTCAGCGCTACACAGGCTACAACAGAGGAAAAATTATGAGGACCAAATCTGGAACACGCTCGAGAATGGCTCTTCGATACTTCCATGCGAAGACCAGGTCAAAGAATATAACCACTCTTGTAAAGAACTCGAAAAAGAAAAGAAAGATTTGGATTCTATTAGACGCCAAAGCTTTGACCGATTGTCCTGGACAAGCCCAGAATGGGACTTCAGGAACAGTGAACAGGGTATAGATGATAATATGAACACATTCTGTAAAGAATTCAATCTAGATAATAATACTGCCAAAGATACTGGTGAAGAACTTCACAGTGGTCAAATTCTTGATACCCAAATTAGACTGTACTATAAATTTATTCTCAAGTCCTGGGAGGAGAGGGAGATTGATAAACTTGCAAAGTTGCTTCATTATATAGAACTGGCAAGAGACAGTCAATATTTTATTCACTATGATACTTATTGGGAATACAGTTATAAACAAAATATCCAAGAGTATCCAAAAATGACTGCAGATATTAAGAAGAGGGTTGAAGATGAAAGAAGCTCAAAAAAGACTGAAAATAATGAGAGAATACTAATAGATGCTGTAAAACAATTAAAACAAGTGGAAGAAAAGGTTAATACTGAAGAAAGGCTAATAAAGAATCTTTTTGAAAAGTATTACACAAATAGGAAATATGCTTTAGATAATATTAATGCTTTATGTGCTGAGAGGAAAATATCTGAAAAATCAGATAAAGATAGTACTAGTCAAGTTCAGAATGTAACAGTGCTGAAAAGTTCAAAATCAGGCAGTCAATCAAAGAAACCATCAGAGAAGAGGTCTTCTAAGAGTGGAAGTTTATTTAGTCCTTCAAGACGTTCTCACAGATCAAGCAAACATTAGAAGTTAGGCAGACAATATGTAAGTACTTATATATATTTGACATACTCTTTCCAGCATTAAGTAACTTAAGATGTACTGATTATGCAGTACATATTTAGTTATCAGGATGAAGAGAATAATAAAGGAGCACCTGTAAAGAAGAGAAATAGATACAAAGTATTACTGTAAACCTGTAATGCTACAGCAATTAAATCATTACTATGCTTACCCTCCAAAGTTTGCACTCTTGGATGACACAGAATTCCATATTACTGTGCAAAGTGATAAAGGAAAGTATAGCTGGAATAATCAATTCTCTAATAATAAAGGCCATGAGAATGTATGAAATTGTGAGATCATCATAACAAAGTACACGTGTGTTCTAGTCAACTCTAGTAGTACCCCTCCTTTCGCTCCTTCCACTCTGGTCCCTGAAGTCCTAGTACGGGATCTTCTTTCCTCTTGTATAAGGAAAAGAAAACAAGTTTTAGGGGGAGAGCTCGGAATGATGGAAGTACACGGAGATCCCTCGTAACCCTTGATATACGTAGCTGTCATATGGAGAAACGATACTACCTAACATAAGTCCGCGGTGGCGTTGTTTAGTTAAGAATAGCCCAAGAAGTCAAAGGACTTAGGAGTGTGTAACCGGCGGAATACTAGTGTAATAGTAATAGTGGGGTAATTTACTAATTTGTATCAGGGAGAGAGGTCTAGACTCGAAGATCCAGCGTGTCCCCCTCCCCCAGAATATTAATCGTTTTCATATTGTGGAGATTACTATTCGTGTGTATGTTTGCACCGGATGTTCAGAGCCACAAGCTTCATTTAATCATTATTGTATAAGCGACGTCATACATACGTTCATTTCACTCTCGTTTCGTCTCCTTGTCTCCTTTTCATACATAGCATTTCCATACGTGGATACCAGTGGAATCAATACTATGACTACGTAGCGCTCTATCGAGCTGGTATTAATATTGTTTACAAGACCCAATATCGAGGATCTTCAATGTTGTAACTATGAGCGCCTTGACGTTAATATTAAAAATTTACTCTGACATTGAGGTTGTACCTTTTTAACCTTCTAGACAACGAACGGCGAAACTGTTTCATGTAAATGAAACACACACGAGTACACACACTTCAATACTAGTATCTCGAAAAGGTCTATCACCCTTAAGCCGACTTTCTCGGAGTTAATACTGCTGTAATATTGTGGCTCTCCCCAGATCTGCATAAATCCATCCGGTTCTGAGTGTCAATATCACAATGAAATTTCTGATTATTATTTTTTGGGGTTCACGCTGAGTCCTGTCTCCCATTTATAATACAAATACAGTTGGGTAAAAGAACTTTTTCCCCCCTTTTCCCCTAACGGGAAGAGCATGGAACAGAACGTTTTCGATAGTTTCGATAGCAAGGGCATATGCACGTGCATAACAAAGGCGACATACGGATCATGCGCGAGGTAAGATGTCAAAAAAGGAAAGCAAAAGGAGGTAGCAAAGCATGAAAGACGTAAGAAGTCAAAATGAGGACAATGGAAGACGGAAGAAAATGAAAAGCCAAAGTAAAAGGCGAGTGACACAGACGCCCGCCGTATAGCGATATTGATATCTTACAAGAAGCAGGTAAAAAGAAGAATAAAGAAGACGTGATGCTAAAAAATGCGGACAAGGGAAGCGAGGAGAGGAATACGAATTTCGGGATGTATGAGTAGCTGGGAGTGGTGACAACAGTAACGAAACAGACCAAAAAAAAAAAAACCGAAACCAGAAGAGAGCCAAGCAGGACAAAATGAGTCATCAAGAAAAAATATCATGAATATACCACATGTAGACGCAATAGTCCCTGTCCGTGGGTAGATATAAAGCAAACGACGAGAAGAGAGAATGGGAAAAAAATAAGTCGGAGGGTCGGCGGTAATGTAAATCGCGTAAGGAAAGAGGGAAGGGTGAGTCCAGGGAGTACACGTCCAACTGGATTTTACAAGACCGAGCTTTCGAGGCTCGGCTGAAGAGAGGGATGGCTCACGCGTGGGCTTTCGTGAAGACGAGCTCGCACATCCCATCTGGTCGGCACTCAATCCCGCACATCATTGTTCGTCCGCAAAGATAGTCTACCCGCCTCACGCCTGCGTCCCATTCGCTTTGCCTACCCGATCTCTCGCATCTTTTCGAGTACGCCTCGGCAATGCGGCGTTGTGCATTTGAGCCTGATCCAAGCGCATCCCATTCTCGGCGAGAGACTGGTTCTCGAAGAGTAGAGTAGACAGCGTGAAGAACGTCGAGGTTCGTGAGTGCTGTATGTGCCGGGTCTGTTGTACCAATGCTGACAGCATTAATAACCCAATCGCGCGGAAGAGGAACTGGCATGCTAGAACTTGATGCAGGGAGAGAAAGTCTGAGTGACGGCACAAATGGACGGGTGGCGGGAAGAGCCAGTGTATGTGCCGGTACTGGCTGAGGTGGTGCTCGCGAACGGCGTGTAAGGGATGCTAAGAGGGATGTAGGTGGTGGAGCGAGAATATTGTCATGGGACGGAGCACGTGTAACGTCGTAGAGAATAGCAGGAGACCCGTTATTCGACGCAAGCTGGCGATGAATCTTCAGGGAAGGGGCGAATGTCGTACCTGAAGGTGGTCCCTGCCAGGTTGAACGGCGTACTGCGTTGGGTCGTGTCATGGAGTGTGCAGAGGTGTCTCGGTGGGAAGATGAAGAAGAGACGCGTGAGCGCGACTGCTCCCGTCCCCGAGAATGGTGACTGGAATTGGAGCCTGCTGTAGCAATATTTGCAGGCACTACGTTGGGGAATTCCGGATGGCGACCAACTGTGTACACCGGAAGTGACGTGTAAATGTCAGGGGAGTAGGTAAAAATAATAGTATTAAAATTTGTTTTTCACACCGCACAAAGGGAAATGTTCACGCACCAGAACCATGCCGGCTGTGCGACCTTGCGAGCTCATAGTCGCGTTCATATGCGGGGTCACGGTGATGAGTACTTGCAGACCTCCGGTGAGGCGGGCGAACGTGTCGCGGTTCAGAATAGGCGGAGCCGAGCGGAACGGCTATGGGACCTGCGAGGCTCCTACTGCGTGCGCGAGAGAAAGACGCGTCGGAGGCGAAGTGCTCTGCGGGAAGTCGGCGCGACTGAGTGAGCATTTTTGCGTTGAGATTAGACTTAAGTTGTTAGCGCAGTGATAAAAGTCGTGTCGTGTCGGAGTGGGTGGGTGTGTTATGTATAATACAATGAGGGCGTCGGCCAAAGTGGGATGAATGGGAGGCCGTTAGGCGGGGGTTGATACCGCTTGTGTTGGCGAAAGAGATAAGTTGAGCGCCAGACGACGGGCGACGGGAGGGATATGAAGAGGGGTGCATGGTGAACTTGATAGCAGGTTTATATAAGGGAGAGCTGAGAGCGAGGAGGAGCAGACGAGAGAAAGAGAGTTGTGTGTGTGGCGTCGATCCCCGATTATGGCAGGCACCCCAATTAGGAGCACTGCACGTGGCGAGGTCTCGAATCAATCACATTCCAGACTCATCGCGTATTATGTAACACTCCTATCGCCATGTTGTCGGCAGCCAGACAGGAGGACCTCAGCACTTCGTCATCCCTCGCTTCCCCTTCGGACTTTGCGCTCCCCGTACATACAGCCATACAGCCCGCCCCTGGCAAAACGTGGGGGCATCTCCAACAGCTCGTCTGCCCCAATTCACTCTTTTGTCCAGAATCAAAACTCGAGTCGAAGTCAAATACACTTCCAGTCCGGCGCGCTCCATCTCGCTATATAATTACCTATCATGCCGTACATGCTTCCCGTATGTAACTATATGTAAATGCAGATGTAACTCTACCTCTCTTACGCCCGTGGTCCTCCGTGGGTACCATCCGCTCAGGCTATGACGGCAACGCGCAAACGCACCGTTCACTTGCTGACTCAACCGAATTCCATCTCCCTCGCGAAGTCGAAGAAGCGAAGATGGATGAAAGAAAAAGCCAGCGAGGTCGCCATCCCATAACGAGAATGCGGACGTCCCGGCCCTATTCCTATTCTCTCCATTGACTTCGCGAGTCCATATGCGCAAACCCCATCCCCCTTTATCTGCTCTATCTTTGCCTCTATCCCATTTCCGATGACTGAACAGACTGCGGGAGTGACGTCGTCAGTGCAAACTCGCGTTCTCACCACTAATACATCGAAGGCTTCTTTATTCATCTTGTCAGGGCCACCTCCCTTAGCAATCTTTTTTCGGTCTCTCTCGGCCCAAGTCATGAATGGCGGGCAGCAACGAGAGCACTGGTTGGACAGCCCAGTTTCATTTCCGAACCCGACGCGTTTCAACGCGGCACTCAAATACTATTCTCGGTCTTAAGCTTCTCTTCCTTTCCTGCATCAAGTCAAAAGTCACTTTGCTCCATTTGTGATATCGACTGAATAGTACACGAACTCGTGTTTTGCTATACGGATAGCTTCGTGCACGGTCGGCGGCGACGTGCTAGAACATTGATTGATTGCAACGATATGACCAGTGACCGCATGCCATTATTAAACGCTCAAGCTTCTTTTTTGCTATGATGACTCAATCTCGCACGCACACCGCACCCACTTTTGTTATCCATTTCACCGCATCCGCTTGTGTCTGCAAAAAAAAAACAAGGCGATGAATCCACGGAGATGTAAAAGAGAACAGTGTTGCCAAACTACATTCACGCGTCAAATTCATTTACGGCTTGCCACTCCTAACTTGTTCTTGCTTCCGAATCCAAGGACAATTTACGGCAAGCCAAATCGGCGAAAAGAGAATAATCCCCAGCACGTTCCAGAACTAAAGCGCAGTCCAGACCCTCGAGAAGCAACCCCCGACTACGCGCGCTCGCGCCCCTCTCCAACTCAACCGACGGTGAATTCGAATCGCGTAAACGAACTCCGTTGGAAAGATAAATAACCTGGAAAATCCCGGCCACCCGGCCACGTGGGTAAGAGACACGATGCGCCAACCGGCTTGCAGGCATTCGAAACTTCCGATCCAAAGACTTGAATGTGGCATCTAACGGCGAATGCGGGGGGCGCGCTGCTTTTTCAATATTCATCAGGCACACGAGCAGGCTTTCAGAGGCAATGAAATGTCCTCCGGCTTTGAGAGCGAGGTAAACCCAACACTTCAGATTTCAGTGGCACCCTGTTCCTGTCCAAGCATTGCATGCAAGGAGACGTAGCACGTACGTACAACCTGACGCGTTGCACCATGCGCGCGCACGTCCCCCACATTCGGAGAAAGACGGATTTAGACCACCAGAGACGTCTTTCTGACATATTCTGACATACTTCTTTCTATAGTGATCCAAGCGATCGAGCAGCTAGTTGCTCAAACCCGGACGCTACACCATATGCAGTGTAGAGTATCTTCGCAAGGCCTTGGCCGAGAACATGAGCATGTGCAAGGCAACAAACGAGCCACAAGCCTGGAACTTTGCGGAACAGAAGCCGCCCACCGAACAGAACGTAGACAGGGTCGTAGGCATCCTGTACAGCGTGTGTCGTAAGTCAATGAATTGAAATAGACGCTAAAGTGCGAAATGACGCTCGAAACATGTACTTGTGGCTGATGTCGAGCTCCACGGATCCATAATTGTCCTAATTTAGTAGTGAGACTGAAGCAGGAGGACAAGACCTCATTGAGGCAAAAATAACGAAGGTCGGATGTAGCACTAGCACCTCCGATTTCTATCGAAACAGTCGTCGGGTTCAGCAAGTGAAGGAAGACCGGTTATTGTTGAATCCGTCCGACCAGAGGTCCACGCTCAGTCCAACGTCTTCGATCGTTCGCGGGAAGAATCCACACGCGGTCTTCAATGTGTTGATAAGATTGTGGGGCAGCACAGCAAAGTGTCCAGACGGCTGCTTCTGAGGGCCGAACGAGACGGGATTCTGATCTCCATTGCACATGAACAAGCAATAGTGATGTAGTAGAGCTCGTTCCATGCCTTCATTATGTGCTTCATTTGTCCATTTCATGGAAGTGAATACAGTTTCAGAAATAGACGTAGCATCATAGATGATGTCGAAGAGAGCTTCTTAAGCATCCTATGAGAGCATTAGCGGGAGAACTAGCATACGTACCGTAGTGCCTTGAAGCCCTACAGAGAACATAATCGCATATTGCTATTTAAAGCTGCGAAAGAGACACAGAAGCTGCTGTCAGCGATCGGGGGTGTTTCCTAACCGAGTAACTTCGCAGCACTGATTTCCCAAGAAGTTGTTTGTGGCTGATAGGGGACTGCTCTACACGAATTCCGAGTAGAGAGTTTAGCCTGTAGATCAAATACGAAGTAAACAATCAGAGGCACACTGATCTTGACACCTTCGTAAGCTAGGAATATCTTTAAGACGCAAGAATAGACTACAACACGTTGCAGGATTTTGAAATCGAGGGTCTAGGATTGTGAAGCATGCTTATGCACGTAAAGCGTCAGCTACGACGCAAAGTTGAGTCATATGCTGCGCTTCGTCAACAAAAGTCGCCTCACTTTGTCTTCGGAAGTGATCATCTGAGCAAAGCATGAAACCAGAGACCCTGTCGATGCCTCGCGACGTAAAGCAAGGGACGTACCCTCAGACAAGCGACCTGATGGACTGGTCAAAACACAATTGCGCACCGTCCAACCAAACCAGTAGGAGGGCTCGGGTACTGCACGTATTATTGGTCCCTGTCCAAACAGAAAGTGAGCGGATTGGACACACATATACCCGTGACCACAAACAAAGCCACGTGCTCACGTATATATCCACCAAAAATCACAATAATTCGGACGCAGTAATAGCTTCCGGCTCTTTAGTTAGCTCGTGCGAGAACGCGCAAGAACGTGGTGCCCCTTATCTCAATTGTCCCCCAGAGAACGTTGACTACGCAGAAAGATGAACCTTAAAGGCATCTAAGCTCATCCCGAACTATATTTTGGCATTAGTAATTGACGCGTAACAGATGAGAAGCAGCACAACCAGTGATCTTGTCAATTCAGATTCGAATCCCCACAGGACGCAGGGAAGTGCACCAGAAGCTCACGGAGTGGGGTCAACCGTCAGTTGCCGTGCAGGCACAGCTTAGGCAACTCATAGATTCACCCGTCCAATCCAGTGAAGCGTGATGTCGAGTTGCAGCTTGCAGAATATGGTCCTGTGTATCAGAAGCCGTTGAGCGCGGATTTCTCGAGAGCACCAGAAATTTTCCTGCCAAACAATATTCGGAAGGAAGCGGGACGAATGTAAGGCATGCCTGGTCTTGTTTTCGCGCACGTTTGCGAGGGCTTGCATCGTGGCGCGCAACAGTACAGCTTTCCCAGCAATGTCCGGGCCTTTTGGATTGACGGCATCAACCATGAACCCACCACGCATGAGACATCGTGAGTTAAATCATGCCTTCGTAGCCTTCTTGTTGCTCACGATAGTCAGCATATGGACTTCTGTGGCACCAAGCTAAGTCAGTTCTCGCTTCATCCAAATTGCGATGCAGGAAGCCAGGGTAAGCCGGTGCGGGCATATTCTGATACGATGTGTCCGAGAGTCGAGGGGTTGCGGTACCGATAAGCATATTAAAAAAACCTCGCACGTCAGAAAAATTGGTTATTGCTCGGATACGTCGCCGATGCTGGTGCGCGTAGTAATGATTAAGTCCCCAGTCTTCCGTTGCGACTTGAAGAGAACAAATAGAATAGACATACATCAACAATCCCCGGTCAGCACGAGGGTTCGTCGCCCAGCCCTTGGTCTATAGACTGCGAAATGAAATGCGATGACGCACTTACACACACACGCCCACACTTATCTTCCGCTTCTCGTGCTTCTCGGATTCCCGTGTTCAAATAGCTTTCCTCGCCAACTCACATCCCTCACCGTGCAATGTATGAATCATCATACGAATTAGATCAAAGGGAGAAACACATGGGCGCGAAAATTTTGTCTGGATGCATAATTGGCTTCAATTGACCCACCTTGGGACACTCGCAGGCGCTTTGAATCCGACGCATCTGCTTCGCGCCATCGTTGCGAAATCTTTCGCTCAGCAGTCTCCCCGAAATAGAATCAAGCACGGCCTCGACCAGGCCCGCGAAGTGAATGCCCTCGACCCAAGACGTCATACTCGGCAAGATAACATAAAGAAGCGGCCAATTCAATGCTTGATGCTGATAGATGCGGGACACAGGCCCGCTTCTACTGGTAAAGCATTCTGCATGCTCGCAAGATTCGAGAAGAAAGTCTGTATGAACCCCTGTTGAGGGCAAGTCCGCGTACTCCGCAAGGATACGAGCTAAGCAGAAGCAAATGCAACGCTCGCTGACCTTGTGCACAGCGCGAGTCAAATGTCATTCACTGACTTTGGACATGGCCGACCGCGTTGTCTGCTTCGCGACAGACTAAGATGCTCTGGGGTTCATATGAGGGGTGCGTGTCTCCGCCAAATGTATGGCTGCACTTCGAAATCGGGTCAGTGCGGTGTGCTCGCTGCCTTACCCGCCTGCACCCGCATTCTTTAATGCTCACAAGCATTCGGGCGTCGCTCTTGCCATAGCGAGCGCAGTCTGGATGCATCGATGCATTGGGGGTACTTTCCCTGCGCGCAAGACGCATGGTGTAGCATATCCGAGGATGGGCGCAACCCTAGGAATACGACGTTGAGGATTCCGAGCGGTTCCCCTGAGATGAAAATGTTATTCAGACGTCTATACTGAGAAGACAAACCAAACTGAGGACAAACCAAACTCTGTGCTGGCACGCCACCATCATGCATATGGGAGAAGATTCGGTATGCATGACAGTGTCCGAGCGAACTGAGGCATGGGTATGTGTACTTGCTTTAGCGACAGAAGATCCTGGCTTCAGATCAAGGACGCATGTATGGCGTACGAGAACCCGGTGGTAGTCGGAAAGCCGTTCAATTGCGCTTGTGTACGTGTACACGGCTCGAGGTACTGGGAAGTCTCTAGAGTTTCTGCAAAAATGGTAAAATCTGCGAAGATCACTGCTCGTTTTCCTTGCTATTGTGCCTTGCTGAGGCAGCAATGTGAGCGTGTCGGAAACTGAATAATGAATGAAGACGGGTTATCAGATTTCATCAAGGACATTTGTTCTCTCCGGAACGAAATAAGCGCAGAAGATGGCGGAAAGAACGGTAGCCGGAAACATAGCAGGGTTAATGAGGAGCCTCTGGGTGAATTCTGGCGATTGAAGGAATGCCACTGAAGATTGACTGATAACGTCTTGATTTGAAACACGTAAATTTTCTATGATAGCTGCGAGGACGCCTCCTTCTGGGCATCGAGGAAAATGACGTGTTCAGACTGCCGCCCGCATTATCTAGGATGCCAATGTCACTGTCAGTGGCGATACTGGGACGCGGTTTTCAAACAATTATTGAATTAATTTAAATGCAAGTCTTTATTTGGTGATCCAGAAACAGAAGTTTAGTCTCACGATTGCTTCCCACACTGGCGTCATCCGTGATTCCCCGGTCACCGTTCAGCACTGTCTCCGCACCGTTCTCGTCGTCGTCCACCAATGTCCACGATGATGAGCACTCGTTTTGTCGGCTTAGCACCGGCCTTAAGGCGTGCGACGTTCAGATCTAGCTTGGGTAAATGGGTGTGTTGGTATTTCGATTACTGAGACTGATAATGCGTGCACCAGCCCGAAACCATGCCCTCCTCTGCAACTCTGTCTTCAAACGGTGAGCGCATCCGATGAGCGGATTCTTCTTATACGAGTTAAATTACCTATATATTTCCAGAGGAGTCCAAATTGAATTTCAGCAACCTGCAAAAGCGAATGATATTCTGAATTCGCAGAGACTCAAGCGACCCTCTAGTCCACACTTCACCATCTACCAACCTCAGCTCACCTGGTACGGATCGATTGCCAACCGCATTACTGGGACAGCTCTCAGCGTCTGTATGTTCCAACTGAACATTCTCGCATTGCACTTTGGATTTCTAATTGCCACTTCTGCCACTGCTTATTCTCGCAGTATTGTACGGTTTCACTATTTCATACGTTGTTTTCCCGCTGGTCGGTGCGCCATTCAGCAGCACAGACGTCATTCAGCTCGTTTCCACGCTCCCTGAGGGTGTTAAATATGCTGGAAAGGCTCTCCTAGCTGCACCATTCGCCTTCCACTCTTGGAACGGTCTCCGTCATCTTGCATGGGATAGCGGTAAATGTGCGTCCAATTCTCTGCTCCACAATACTTCTATATATTACATGGTACTAATATGCCTTTCCGCAGTCCTTACACTGAAAGGTGCTTACGCGACTGGTTATGCAGTTCTGGGGGCGTCTGCCGTCACTACTGTCGCCCTCGTGCTCCTCTGATAGTCTAACTAGCTCGTCATCGGCATACTTTATCACATGTAAAAGAAGCTAGCTTGCAATGTCCAAAATGCCTTTATCTCAGAGATCTTAGTCATGGGCGGGTAAGAAGAGTGGCTCAATAAGAATGCCCCAAGCCCGCAAAGATGTAGCAGCTTCTGTTTCCATTCTTGTCCGTTTCATTCTAATGTTATACTATCGAGCGAAGGAGGTTAGATAAAGAGGTGGATAAACCTCCGTGATGTCGCCGCTCTTGCTTTGCTAGCATTAATTTTATGAACCCCCCCGTTCTATGCTAGCTTCACTATAGCAGCGTTTCTTGTGCGATTACTTGATATATGGCCAGAGGATTTCTCTGCCTATGTTTTCTCCGGGAACTTGGTACAGAATGCCATTCGTTCATTTCTTTGCAGGACCGAATTGTACAGCTTCATTGAACTTCTAATTACCTTCTCAGAATATTACCTTCATTCGGTCTGTCGATCAACTCAGAGCCAGTCACCGAAATGCTCAATGACGCGCTTCATCACGTCCTTTGCATGGTTCTTCTCTACGAAACTGGTAAAAATAAAGGCGAATTAGCGTCTGGCTTCTCCGGCTTCTAAAACGATGGTGACATGCCTGTGTGGCTCACGAGGATAGATAACAAGCTGGGCGCGGTCAGGATATTTCGCCTTTCGACGCAAACCGCGGAAGAACTCGATTCCTTGCGTCACTGGTACCCGTTCGTCTTTCTCTCCGTGGAGAATGAGAACAGCAGTCTCGACGCCTGCGACTCGCCCGATAGGGTTTCCACGTAAATCGATGCGTTGGTTAGGATCTGCCGTATCCCACGGCGCGCATCCTCCAAGGTCGGCCTTATCGATGTTGCAGAGAACAAATCGGATTTGTCAGAACTAGGTTCGTAATGGCGGTATCATAACATACCTCAAAGCCTGGCAAGTCGGACGAAGCCATTAGTGCGCCCCAGTCACTTACCCCTGCGCCCATGACGCCTGCCTTGAATCGATTTTTCGTTGTCGCGACACCCCAGGCTGTCATGAAGCCGCCTTGACTCCATCCCCCAATCCCCAGACGATTGGGATCCGCGAGCCCGCGTTCAATCGCGGCATCGAGCATACTTTCACAGTCACTCCAGTCAAGTGTGCCCATACCACCATGTGCAGCTCGAGCGAATTCAAAACCATGTCCCTGACCTATGAAATAGTTTATTTATTAACAGTCTAGGCGGGAACGTGGGATGAATTACTGACCTCCTCTGTAGTTCGGTAAGATGACCAGGAAACCTTGCGCAGCTAGAAGGAACTGCCAGTTATAAAACGTTGGTACATATCCTAGAGTGCTACGCCTGTCGAATGTACGCTAATGAAAGTATATTTAGTCTTTATTGTTGAACTTACCAATATGGACCTGTGATAAAACCAGATCAATTCGGCGCCAACAATCATGAACAATTTGGCTTACCTCCATGAACAAGCATGATTGTAGGAAGTGCTCTCGGAGGATTCGGCTGCTTATTGGAGGGTGGAAACATGATAACGCCATCGAGCTTCGTCCCATCTTTTGCATCCCAGAAAAATGGCTCGGTATGCATGATTGGCACTTCTGTCGTCCATTTCAGATGCGAAGATATCTTTGTATCGAGTTTGACGAGACCGTCGCTACTACTCCTAGTCCCCGTCCAAACATTAGGAGGCTCTTGGCGGACTGCCGAACTCTTGATCACTGCGAGAATGAAAGCCCCATCTTCCTGCTTCCGTGCGTCCCACGAGCCTCTCTCGATATCTTCATCCTTTGTTGAATAAACGGTGCTTCCATTATGGGCCATCGTATCGAAGCTCAGTATGACAATATCCAGACCCTCGGCAATTTCTACAGCGATAAGTCCATCGCTCCTCAAATCCACAATGCGTACTGCGCAATTAGTTTCTCCATATAGTCGCTTCGACTCATTGAAGTTTTGTACATTACGGATGTACACTGATTTTGAGTCAGACAAGCGCATGAGATCATGAGTCTGTATGTCGATTATCCGCCCGTCGTGTAAAGCACATAAGCCATATGGTGAATGTGGATAGCTGCCTATGACTTCTGGCTGAGTATCCACCACAACAGATATTCGTTGGAGATCTGTCTTCTCTGAGCTGAATTCCAGAGCAGAATGGGCCCTCGTGAGGAAAAAGATGGACTTGCTGTCAGGCGCCCATACAAGCTGAAAGACATGATTCCCGTTCGTTGCTTTGAGTCCTCGTACATCTCTGGTGGCAAAATTGTACAGCCTAAGATGGTTGAACTTCCGTTTATCTGAAAAAACCTGGGGGTCGTCCTTCTCTTTCTCCCGGCGTTCATCTTCGGGAGTCGGTTCATCTGCACTTAGAAATGCGATGTACTTCCCGTCAGACGATATCTCGAATTCGGACACTGCACATTTATTATCCTTGCCAAAGAGTGGAGACGCCTCGCCTCCACTTAGGCTTATCGAGTAGATTTGCGCCGGACCACCAGCTTTGTGTCGGTCAGATAGGAAGATGATCCTTTTGCCATCCGGATGGAATCGAGCAGAGTGGTCATTGAAGATTCCCGAAGTGAATTGTCTTGCGCTGTCTGCAGAGCCTACATCGCCTAACCAGATGGAACAAGTGTCGTGTTCACTAGTCTTGTACGCTGGCTTCACATGATACAGAAGTTGTTTAGCATCGGGAGAAAGTTTGATGCCAGAGAGTTGCTCAGAGTTTGCAACATTATCCGGTGTAAACACAGTCTTTGTTAGTTCTTCCTTAGCCATTCTTACAGTAAGTGTAACACTGTGCTGCAAGAAACTGCAGGTCGAGGAGAAGAGGAAGAAGAAACATCATATAAAATTATAAATTCAAGGCTGCTCTATTGGGCGATGGGAAGCTGTGAGAATTAGCTTGTGCTGATTCATCTGCACGCGTGACGCTTGGCTTAAGGCTACATCACGAAAAAGTCGCAACACTTGTATTAGATTATAACCAGGTATATTTTATACTTTTTGTAAATTTTGTTAAAGCAATTATATTCTTCATAGGGGTTTTCACAAGTTAATTATAATTTAATACAAGTATAATGAGAATCTAGAACAATTATTAAAATTACTAATATTAATTATGATTGTACAAATTGTCAAGATATATAAGTGATTATAGTAATACTAAAAACTTATAACACTTGTACAAGTAGTCAATTTCAAATATAGTTGTATTGATTGTTGAGATATATAAGTAGTTATAATATATCTCCAAAATTACAAGATAGAACAATAATAATTAATTCAGCATATTATAATAGAGTGATTACAATTTGTATAAGTAAATACAATTATACTAGATTACAGTTGTTTAGTTAAAAGTATTTTATAGATATTATAATAGAACAACAAGTCTAATAGATCTATTATAAGTTATTAAAAGTCCTGTTTTTAATCATTTGACTTATTATTCCTTATAATATTATTATAAATATTGTAATAGCTTTATTGTTACAAAACCATACTAATATTACATTATTTTTATTATTTCTATATAATAATTGTGTGCAGAAGGTGTAGAGTGGAATGACATCAAGAAATAATTATACTAGTTGTAGAGAATCATACAGAACAAGAATACATTGGAAGTAGTGAGCAAGAGTGCTATTAGCTTGAAGAAATTGTATCCTACAGTCACTCATTATTAGAAACATAAAAGTAATACAAAAAAGTGATGTTAACTTTACCAGACTCAATGTAAGATGGTAGATTTACCTTCTAGTACTGTATTAGACATTAGTACCTACTACTCTTGAAAAAAAAGAAAAATACTTACTAGAATCCTTATTCAAAAGCATCTTCCTTGCCATCCTCATCATCCTCAGTCTCAGAGTTGTCTTCTTGTGTTTGGGAAATGTCTTCTTACATTAGGGGAGCACCTGTGAATGTTTGCTTTGTTTTGCATGCCTTCTGTACTCTTAAGACAGTTGTGAATAACATTTTGTCATTAATGTCTTTGGGTTCCTAGGCTGGTTCCTGGGTAGAGGATCTGAATACTTGCCTGTAGTTTAGTTTAGTAGTTGTAAAGTAAAATGAAAATGAAAAACAAAAGAAAACTTACTAAGTCTACTAAAAAAGTGTCTCCTTAACCTATTACAAGTTGTGGTTCTCAAAGAATTTGAGAACAAGATAATAAAATGCCTTCACATTAAAACTCTCATTAATATCCTTCTAAGTGTTCAGTTTACAGATAAAAAAACATGCCTGGAAAATAACTGATTAGCTACTTTGAATGTAAAGTGTTTCCTCTATAGATTGAGAAAGTAACCAATAGTAATAACTAGTTGAACAGTATTCTTAGTTTGAGACTCATCTAGCAAGTAGTATATACTATCATTTCTAGGCTAACTTCTGTGAGCCTGCCAATTTCTGTGATACACAGTTGTGTCAACTTTCCTTTTATTCTGACTTCTACTTTTGTAAAGGTAGGAGTAGTAAAAATATGGTAGAGAACCTAAAGGACATTATTATTCATAAACTATAATCATTAGTGTTAATTAGAGTACTTACTTACACTAGATAATATTCTTAGAAAAGACCCTTGTCTGTTGTTGTAGAGTCAAACATGTTAAGGTTGTATAGAAACACAGGGAATGACTAATGTGTTATCCTGTATTTTTTTGCCTTAATATTGTTAACAAAACTAGAAAAGAAAGTGAGAACAGTAAGGTTAAGAGAGAAGACATTGTTAATAAGGCTTTCTTGACTCTAGAAGGTTTTGCTTATAGAGTGCTTACCTTACATTATTTCTGTTCTTATAGAGAATATACATTAATACAATCATTTAGAGAAGATCTGAGTAACTTGTACTATAGTTAGATTTGTCATCCTTGTTTTTAAGAGGGGGATTAGGCTATCTGTCTTTAAGGACATAAGAATTCCCCTTATCCTTAATTGTTACTACATTACTGTTACAGGCCTGTTTACTAGTACAATTTACTTACAAAATATAGAGTGTAACAGGTGTTGTGTGTAAGAAGGAAATAATAATACAGACAAAGTACATACACATTATAAGAGTTTATTAAAATCAGTATTGTTCAAGGTCTTAATGTAAGACTATTCATTGTTAAGGAGTGTATAAATGCTCTTATACACTCTTACAAGTGTGTTCTTCTTACTTTTACTAATAATAAGGGATTGTCAGTAATTACTTTTTAATGTGTATATATGTAAACTATTACTTACACTCTCTTAATCCTATACTCACATTTGGCCTTGTATTCTTCTAGCTCTTCCCTTTCTTTATTACCCTTACTCTTACTCTTACTATTCTATTTGTTTGTTTTGTCTAGTTCCTTATAATTGTTAAGAAACTCTATAATTATCCTTACAGATACAGTATACAGAATATTGACCTAAAGGTCTATGTTCTGTATAATAATCCTACTAAGCTATACAATTCAAGCATACATTATATTTAGTAGTCTAAAGATTTATGTTAGAGTATTAGACAAATAGAACAGAGAAACAAAACAACTTACTACTCAAATCTTGTTCATCCTCTTTCAGTTACAAGCTTGTTAGTAACAATCCTTTACCTCTTTAGTAGAGGATTACTACTTGTTAGTAGTAATAGAGTACTCAAGCCTGAGCTTAGAGGTACACCTTAATTAGGAGAGGGTAGGGGTAGAGTCAACAATGTAGGTTGATAATACTTAGAACTAGCTAGTATTATTACTACTACTCAAGATACAGATAGATTAAGATTAGAGAATAAAATGAGAGTGAGTCCTAGAGATAGAAGGAGAGTTTTTCAGCAAATGTTAGTAAGCTACACTTAAGGTAAGGCAGAAATGTACTAACTAGGAGAGAAGTAGTAATAATGTTACTTTCTATACTAGTATACAAAGATAAATAGTGAATATAAGAGACAAGAGAGAATAAGAAAGTAAGAGGAAGGGGATGAGTAGTAGACAACACAATAAGGAGATAACAATACTTACTTAGTGTATAATAAGGTAAGTAATATTAGTGTAAAATGTAGTAAGCTGTAAGTATAAGAGTAGATAAGTATGTAAGTCTGTTAGTAAATAATTACAGCTCATACAATGTATGTAAGTTTAGATATAAAATGAAGAGAGTAAAGAGTAAGTAATTAAGCTTAAAGTATTTATATAGTTAGGGACAATTTCAGGTAGACAGGATAGTAAGAATATTAAGAACATAGATTGAGAAAGGGGTATGAATTGAGAAAGTCCAAAATAAGTAATATTTGTACCTAAAATAAGAAGGTTATAGTTATATAACTGTATACACTTGTGTCTCTATGTGTCAAAATGTCTAAGTCTATATGTGTCTCTAATATACAAGTTTTTTTTATTTAATATTAACTAACTATACTTTCCTTATATATATCTTACCTAACATTCTATAAGTACTTGTCTTAACTGTTGTTAAACTATATTAAGTTTGTGTTTTCTCTTAAGGACTTATTAAAGAAACTATAGTCTGAGTCTAAGTTGTAAAAATTGTCTACTACACTCTTAATCTTACACTCTCTGTATTCAACTAGAGAATTAACTAAACTAAAGTATACTATACTAATTTATTATTCTAAGAGTTATTCAGATTAGTTAATTTTATTAGACAATCTTACAATTGTTACTATACTAGATACTATTTCTGTGTAAGACTTGTAGAAAGTCTTACTCATTAACTATTGTACTAAATACACATTAAAGTAAATGTACAAGTAGCTCTAGTAATGTGAATACTCTTAAACAGATTAGAATTGTGGTAGTAAAGAAGAGAAAGAAGTAAAAACAAGGTAAGTTTAAATAGTATCCTAATTCTTAAGTAATACTTACTGTTTTTGTATAGCTAAGACACAGACCTTTATAGTAGAAGAATATACTATCCCTTCTCTATTTAATATGCCTGTTAAGCTTCTAGAGAGTACAAAACACAAGAAGAGACTGTCTAAACAATTTGCTAACTTTCTACTATTTACTTTTAACACAGTCATCCTTCCTACTACCTCTCTTTTACATCTTACTAAGTTTATACTATTTCAGCTTTACTCTCTGTCCCCTCAAGCTTGCTTGCTAACTCTAGAGGGCTCTAAAGATGTCTTTTAAGCTCTATTTATCTCTACTTATAATAAGTATAAACTTTATTAAATATACTTAAATACTCTTACTTATAACTCTAATAACTATCTTAATCTTAAAGACTTTTATAATTTCTTATTAGTTTCTACTCCTAAAAGACTTGCACCTGAAACCTTACTACTGTCTATTATTACAAATGTTTATACACTTTTCTAGAATACAACTTTTTAGCTTCTAAACAACTAGACAAACTATAAGGTAAAATTAAAGACTAATAAAGAGATAGATTTCCTTGTTAAGTAAGTACTACTGAATCTAAAATTCAGGCTTGAAGATCTGTGTACCTACAACTCTAAGTACACAAACAATAGTCTTAACAGTTTTAAATACTAGTCTGACAAATACTATATTACTTCTAAAGACAGTTAGTATAAAGGTTTTATAGAAATTAAGTTACTTACTAAAGACAGGAAGACTTAAACTCAGAGTAAGAAGAAGGTGCCTACATTCAAAATTAAAGGGATACACTACTAGCTAATTCTAGAGACTGTTACTAAATCTCTTATAGAATCTAAAGTAGCTCTCTTTCACTTTACTCTATATTATAAATACTAGTAGTTAACAGAAAATTCTATACAGGAATAAATTTATAGAGAGCTCTACTTAGTAAACACTTGGCTTAAAGCTTACAAAGTAATACAGACATTACTATAAGAAGACAAGGTTAAGAATTGTATCCTCCCTATTATACTATATTCTGACTCAACACATTTATCTAACTTTAGAACTGTTTCCTTATAACTATTATACATGTATCTTAGTAGCTAGTCAAAATATTTGTATAGAAAGCTTACAGAACATACCTGTTATTATTTAGTATACATTCCTCTAGTAAGTACTTTTAATATTCCCTACTTAAACATACAGAATTATACAGTAGTCTTTGTATATACTCTTAAGTAATATTACTTACCTTGTGTTTTATTCTAACTCTCTATATCTATTTAGGAGAGGTACACAGAGATTTATAGCTGGCCAGTATTGTCTAGACTCCTAACTCACCTCAAACAAGAGTTAATGTATGTAGTACTTACTCTAGTACTTATACAGTCTTAATTTATTAAGGTAGTACAGTCAGGTATTCTACTAAACAGGCCTAATAGTATACAGTAATGTTACTACCTAAGAATATTTATATATTCTTGTGACTATCCAGAAAGGTATGTCTTAATCCTTAATTCTTTACAGTTTTACAATAATACACACACTGTCATTACAGAATGAACCAATCTACAAGAGCTAATATATTATTATTCTAGAATACTTGTTACTCTACTTTAAGTCCTTAGAAATTACTTATATACAATATGTGAGATTAAAAAGAAACATATTAATATACTTAGAACTATTGTTAACAAGTACTACTGAGCTCACAAATGTGAAGACAATACAGAAAAACATGAAAAATTTACTAAGGTCTAGAGATTGATTTTTGAGAAGAGTTATACTGTTGAGTCCTTAAGAGTAAAGGGTCTGATACAAGGAGGTTCACTTCTACTAATACATACAAGTTTCCTGTTTGTTTGTTTCTTTCACTTGTTCTTTCTAACCATTTTTGTTATATAGAATGTATTCTCTCTTTTATTACTCTACAGTTTTGACTTCTACACAATGTTTAAGGAACAAAAGTATATGTAGTAAAAGTCTCTTATTTTTCCTAAGGTCAATTCTTAACATATAAACATAAAACTTTTTGTAAACTATTCTATTATACTTCTATATAATTTAGGAATACAGTTTGAGCTTGAAAAAAAATTATTGAGTGTAGAAGGAACTGAGGGAAAATAGTTAGTTTTACACATTTTAGTCTCTCCTCAGTCAAACAGAACAAGTACATAATTCACAGTAAATTAGGTATATTTATTAAGTACTAATGTATGTAACTATAATAAACTGTTTTCTAAGCTTAATTAGGAATACAGTTTGAGCTTGAAAAAAAATTATTAAGTGTAGAAGAAACTGAGGGAAAATAACTAGTTTTACACATTTTAGTCTCTCCTTAGTCAAACAGAACAAGTACATAATTCACAGTAAATTAGGTATATTTATTAAGTAATAATGTATGTAACTATAATAAACTGTTTTCTAAGCTTATATGTTGAGTTTTAAAGGAATGAAAATTCAAATATTAAGAAAACATGAAAAACAGTGTATTTTTACTATGACTCAGTCAAATCTTGCTCAAATTTAATAATTAAAGTGTCTATTTGAAGCATATTTAAAAAACATGAATTTACATTAAATAATCACTGAATTCTGTACAGAATTAAGTGAGAAATAACTATTTTTTTGTTTTGTTTACTTTTATAACAAAAAATAATAAATTATTAAGTATGACAATACTTATAAAAAAGGTAGTAAGTACAGGAGAGAGTTATAAAGACATAAGGTAGTGTATACAATCATAATACAGTTAATTTATTTCTTACCTAATATAGTAACTTGTACCTCTTTTGTGTAATAGTTTCTTAGTTTATATTCTTTAATGTGTAACACTCTATTAATTCTTTCTAACCTCTAATGTGTCTGTTAGCTTTACAATATTTGTTCTTATTATTTCTCTAATCTTATTCTTAAGTTTTATTCCTTACTTTACTCTTATTATTTAGTTATTATAAAAAGTAACTTGTAAATATAGTAGTTTCTTAGTTTTTTAACTCTTCTTATATTCTTACTTGTTCTCTTAGTATAAATCCTAGCTAGTAGCTTTGAGAATATAGTTGGTTTAGAAGCTATAAGTCTACATTTACAGTTTAAGAGTACTATTAACTTAGAGAATACATTTTACTTAACATAAGAGTTAAAAAACTCATTTTTACCTTTTTACTACTCTTAGTTTAAGTTACTACTTAATTAATATCCTTCTAGTCTAAGTTACTACTCAACTATCCTCTCTATCTAATCTAACTCTCCTTTGAGTCTGAACTACTATTTAATTTGTTTCCTATATATAGTTAGAGCTACTACTCAACTTTCTCTAACTTAAGTTACTACTTAGTTACTCCTTCTATACAATCCTCCTACTTAATCTACTCAATCTGTCAAATCTGTCAAATCTAAGCTACTACTTAATTAGTTTACTTAAGCTAAACTACTACTTGTTTAAGTATTCTTTACTCTCTTTATAAACATACTTTTACTTTCTTAAAAAACTATTAAACTAATTTACTATTCTATTAATTCTATATTGTCTCTTACTCATTTGTTACTTTATTTTTCTATTATTTTATACTCTACTCTTAAGGTTGTATTACTATTATCCTTTACTCTCTTTTACTCTTTTGAGTTTGTATATTATCTTTATAATTTACATAGTTATACTCTTTTCTAAACACTTTTTAACTTACTACTTATAAAGCTTAATCTCTAGCCTTTGTTTACTAGTTAACTAGAGTCTCTCTTAAGTAGTAATACCTTTAAGAACCTTACAGTCTGAAAGTCTAGTATTGTCTTACAGTTATTTAGTGTTATTAAATAAGAGTTACTAGATTGTACTTAAAACAAAGTATATATAAATAGTTTAAGAGTTTAAAACTGAAAGATTAAAGTTGTCTAAACAGTAAACTAGTTGAAAGAATGTTTCCTAAAACTTATACATTGTTTATAATTATTTATACTAGCCTTTAACAAAGACTAAAATGTTTTAGAGCTTACTTAAGTATTTGAAAAAGTATTTAGTACTTTAAAAGTTAATTTATTAGAACTAACTTTAGAAACAATATAAAATCTCTTAGAAAACTCTCTTACACTCTCTTACAAGCTTATACAGCTCTAGTAAGATGTATATATACACTTAAACATAAATTCAGTCTCTTAATTAATTTTAGAAGCTACTAGTCAAACTGTTATTATAGTAATATATTATACTCTTACTAGAAACTCTAGAAAGATTACTACTACTTTTAAAGAGTATAAAGAAGGTAAGGATTATTAGAACTTTAAAAGAGAATGTTTACTATATATTCTTACTAATAAAAGAGTCTTCTATAATAGTAAAAAGAAGATACTCTTTATACTTTCTTATTTAAAGGAAGGAACAGTTACTATATAAGTAGAAAATTAGGTTACTCAAAACACAGACAATAAGAGTAAAATTCTTTATACACAATTGTTTTAAGAGTTTATAAAGTAACTAAGGTAATTATTTAATAACCCTAGTAAGAAAGAAACTACTATTTAGAAGCTTAGACAATTCAAGTAAGGAAATTACTCTATAAATGTCTTTTTCTAACAGTTTAAGATTCTTAAAACTAAAGCTAAACTAAGTAGTAAAGTATATAACTTTATATTAATTAATTTACTTTAATATACTCTTAATCCTAAAGTACTTTATTAGTTAATATACTTATTACTAGTTCTAAGTATTTATAATAAATAAAAAAAGTATATAATTTAGATTAATAATTATAAAACTTGACTTAGAGAGACTCTTATATATAAGAGACTCTCTAATAGTTAATTTAACAACTGTTTATACTTTAATCTTTCTAATAAGACTTATAACTCTTTTTAATCTAATCCTACTATATATTTTAAAGCTCTAAATGTACAGACAAATTCTTAACTAACCTTACATTCTTTTAGGTTAACTTCTAATAGAAAAATATTCTTAAGAGTTAGAGAACTAATAAACATTTTAATTAACAATACTAAGAAAAGTTAAGCTTACTATATTTGTAGAAAGATTAGTTACTTTGTTAGAGTTTGTTCTTCTTAGTATTAAAGAGTTAGGATAATTCTTAGAACTATAAAACTTAAGAAAAGGTTTACTTTTATAGAAATAATATAAGAATTAAAGGAAGAGAACTTTATAAATAAAGAATTAGATAAGGAACAGATTAAGAAAGAGGAGTCTTTTGTTAATTCTTAAACATAAATACTATATTATTTAAAAAAGAGTTAGAATAGAGTTATTATTATATAAATAATTAATACTAAACATTTAAATTAAATATAAACAATTATTGTTTATATTATAATACTCTAAATAGTAAAGACTCTTATTTCTTTAATAAACCTATTAATTCTAAAGTTTGTAAAGAGGTAGAAAGTGTAAGAATAGTTTTAAACATTCTTTATAAACTTATAAACTCAGTTTCTTCTAAGAAAGCTTTATATATTTACTCTAATACTAGAAGACAACTAAATATGTTCTTAATAATTAAAACAGATTATAGACTCATTAATATATATACTCTAATTAATTTAGAGTATACTAGATTATATATAAATACAGGTTTTGTTAAGAATAACAAGTTAACAATATATTCTTTTAAGAATCCCTTCCTAGTTTTTAATACTAATAGTATAAATAATAATAAAGGTCTTCTAAAAGACTATGTTAAAGTGAAACTCTCTGTTAAGTATATATAGAGACAATTTATTTAACAGTTACTATATTAGTATTAAGTAATATCTTTCTAGAATATAATTAGTTAAACAAGTATAATTTAGAGATTAATTAGGAACAAAGTATTATGTTCTTTATTAAATGTTTAGACAGTTCTTTTATATTCTTAAATAAACTAAAAACATATTCAGATGTTTTAGAGTACTTAAGAAGAACTAATAATAATTCTACCCTAGTTTTTTCAATCCTTTATTATTTTAAAGTATATAAGAATGTATTTAGTAAAGAATCCTTTAAGTAATTACTAGAGTATTAATCTTAAGACTATATTATTAATCTAAAGCTAGATTTTAAGGTTACAGATTATAAAGTATACTCTCTAACTTTTAGAGAACAAAATGTACTTAAGGATTTTATTTTTAAGAATCTAGCTTTAGAAAGGATTTAATATTTAAAGTCCTTTATAATATTATCTTTCTTCTTTATTAAGAAGGAGAATAAATCTTTAAGACTAATCTAAGATTATAGAAAACTTAATAAAGGTACTATTAAGAACAAGTACTCTTTACTTTTAATTTAAGAGCTTCTAAATAAGGTTAAAGATTCTAAGTACTTTATAAAGCTTAATATATACTAGAAATACTATAATATTTGAATTAGAGAGAGTAATAAGTAGAAGATAGTTTTTAGAACAAATCTAAGATTGTTTAAACCTATAGTTATGTTCTTTAGTTTTATAAATACTTTTACTATATTTACAAACTTTATAAACAATATCTTTAGTAAATTAATTAATAAGAGATTAGTTATTATTTATTTAGACAATATTCTCATCTATTCTAAAAATATTAAAGAGTATAAACACTTAATTTAAAGGGTTTTTACAATTCTGTAAGAGAATCACTTATTCCTTAAACTTTAAAAGTGTGAATTTAAAAGATCTACTACTAAGTATTTTAAACACATTATTAGGAATAATAAGATTTAAATACACTTAAAAAAAGTAAAGTCTATTAATAAATAGTTAGAACTAAAGAACTTAAAGTAATTATAATAGTTTACTAGTTTCTACAACTAGTATTAAAGATTTATTAAGAACTATAGTAAAATAGTTTGTCTACTTACTAAACTAACTAGAAAGGTTCTATTTACTTAGGGAAATAAGTAAAGAGAGGTTATAGAAGAGTTTAAGAGACAATTAAGCTTACAGTCTGTTCTTACAATTCTAAATAAGTATAATCTCTTTAGAGTAGAAACTAATTTGTTTAATTATATACTTAGAGTAGTTCTTTCTTAAAAGTAAAATAGTGTATAGTGTTTTATAGTATTCAGATCTTAGTCTCTAAACTCTATAGAGTAAAATTATAAGATTTATAATAAAGAAATACTTACTATTGTAAAAACTATTAAGGACTAGTACTAGTACTTATTAAGAGTAAGACAAACCTTTAAAGTATAGTCTGACTATACTAATTTAACATACTTTAAAGCTCTTTACAAGTTAAACTATAGACAGGTTTGTTAGAGAACAGAACTAGTAAACTATAACTTTGTTTTAATGTATAAACTTAGAAAAACACTTGTAAAAGTAAATACACTATTTAAAAGTCTTTAATTTAATATGAGAGAGTATAATAACAAAAATGTTACCTTTATTAAAGACTCCTAGTTAAGAGGAATAGTGTATACAGACAGTAAAGTTATTCTGTAAAAGATTTAGAACACTTAGTAAGAATTATTAAACAAAAGAGAGGAGTACTTAACTAGTATACTTATTAGAAATGTTTATATATACAGGAATTCAAAAATATATCTTCTATTAGACCTTATACTAATAGTTTTAAAGGAATATTATAATTCCCTACTTGTAAAACATTTAAAGTATAAGAAAATACTTAAAATGATTTAGAGAGAGTTCTAGTAATTATAAATAATAACAAACACTAAGAAGTATATTTAAAACTATAATAAATAGTAAAGAACAAAATCTCTATATACTATAAGACAAAAGATATTATATTCTTATAATACACTTACTAAACCTTAGTAAGTAATATCTGTTAATTTAATTAGTAAATTGTCTGAGTCTAAGAGATTTAATACTATTTATGTTATTATAAATTGTTTCTCTAAGCAAATACATACTCTTTCTACTATTATAAAAGTTATAACTGAGAGAATAACTAGACTGTATAAGAATCAAGTCTTTAGACTCTATAAATTACTTAGAAAGATTATACATAATAAAGGACTATAATTTAATACTAAATTTATAAGAGAACTTTATAAAGCTCTTTATATTAAAAGGAATCCCTTTATAGTATATTATTCTTAAACTAATAGTTAAACTGAGTGTATTAATTAAGAGATAGAACAGTATCTCTACTTATATGTTAACTATAAATAGTCAGACTAGGTAGAATAGATTTTTATAACTGAGTTTATATATAATAACTAAGAATACTCTACTATAAAGTTCTCTTTATTTTATATTAACTCTAAAAGACACTCTATAGACTTTAGATTAGTTTTAACTAAGACTAGTATATATTTAGTTAAACAATAAGTTAAGTATATTAAAGATGTTTAGAAACTTATAAAGAAAAGCTTAGACTAAGTTACTAAAGTTATAAAGAAGTACTATAATTGTTATTTAGACTCTTCTATATAGTACAAGCTAAGAGATATAGTTATAAGCCTACTCTGTAACTTATAACAGTTTTTATACTGTTCTATACCTCTCTTAGTGTAGAACTACATTTTTGAACCTAGACTTTCTCCTAAGTCTAAACCTTCTTAGTATAAACTCTAGAGTTGTACACATTTCCTTTTTCACTCTTATACTATGTTTCCTTATTGTCTAAGTTACATACTCTTTATTCTTAAGTGTATACACTCTCCTTTTTATCTTTTGTATTGTTTTTCCTTTTAAATATAAGCTACCTTTGTTTTATTAGTATATATAGTTTTAATCTTTTACCTTTATTATACTAGTTCTTTTTCCTAACTATAACAAAGGTGAGTTCTTACATATATATAGACTAGTTCTTTTTCCTAACTGTAACAAAGATACCTTTGTCCTATTAGTATTCTGTGTATAATTAGTAAACTTAAAACTTAACAGAACTTGTTTGTAATAGTATTTAGTACTTCCTTAGTACTGTTCTACTTTTTTTTAAACATTAACAAAGTAGTCTTTATTATACTATATGTTAGTAAGGTTCTCTCAACCTTTCTAAATATTTTCTACTGTTAGTAAGGTTCTCCTAGCCTTCTTAAATCTCTACTGTTAGTAAGACTCTCTAGTCTTTCTAAACACACTACTATAGTCTTAAAGTAAGTTTAACTCTCTTTCTAACTATATATAACTAAGTCTTGTGTCTCTTAGTACTAAGTATCTTTAGAAGCTACTATAGTTACCTCTCTGTTAACTAGAGAAACTGTATTTACTTCCTCTATACTACTGTTATTTATAGTAACCTTAAGTTCAGATTTAGTAAGTAGTTTAAACCTTTTAGAACTAGAAAGTAATACTAGTAAGTTACCTACCTTAAACTACTAGAAGACTATAATGTTCTGTACTATATTTACTAAAGTCTAAGTAGTCTAAGAAAGTGTAACAAAGTCTCTAATACTAACTCTAGACAATCTAACACTATATACTCTCTAATTATAAATCTCTACATTTTGTAAGTATGTGTTTACTAAATCTATTCTTACAACCTATATAGTTATAGTTGTAATAGGATGTTTATAAGATAGTAGATTATACTAGTAGTATAAGTATAACTAGTTTAGGCTTAAAAGACTTATACAGAATGTATTCTATTAGAAGCTTTAGTGTAAAATACTCTTTATAAACTAAGTAGTATAAACTTAGAACAGACTATTAGTAATACAGTAAAATGGTTACAACTTCTAAGAATAACAGTTATAAGTTACTAGGATTAACTTTAGTTTTTTAGAAGATTAGTACCTTAATTTTAATAAGCTTTACAAACTTCTTAAAACTAACTTATACTCAGACCTCTAGTTTAAGCTTTACCTTACACTTGTAAATTTAGTCCTAACACATTCTAAGTAGCTTATAACATATACAGAAAGAATGTATGTAGTAACCTTAGTAAATAGTCAGATTCCTAATTCTACAGATTACTTTCCAACTCTAGAACCAGTCCTAGGAAAGAAGTAACAAATTGTACTAAACTTTATAAATAGTTAGAACATGTGTGTAAACTAGTAAAACAGTTAAAAGTAGACTGTACAAAAGTTCACAATAGTGTAGAAGTAATACTTACTATAGAACAGGCTTAGAAGAAGGATTAAGAAAAGTAGTATATAAGAAAGGTTATCTTTATAATAGTTAGTCTAAAGACTGTCTTAGAAAGTATTATAAAGTGTATTAGTTTATTCTATACAGAGTACTAGCTTCTAATAAAGAACTAGGAATGTTTCTAATACTATAAACCCTTTATAAATTATAAAGAGGATAGTTACTTAACAGGTCTACTCAAACTAGAAAATATAGTCTTTATTATAGAAGAGTATATTAAGTTCCTACATTTAAAGTAGAAGTCTACTACTCTTATACAAATAGAGTAGTTTATAGTACTAGAACCTGTAAGTAGAAACAAATCTAAGTACATTCTGATTTCTAACTCTCTCTTATTTCTAAACTACTGTATTCTTATAAAAGACAGTTTTACTCTAATCTGAATCTAACTTATAATTGACTCTAGTTGTCCTACAGTTCTAATTAATAAGAAACTAGTGTCTTAGATAAGTCTTAAGTAATTCCTACTCAAGAAATATATTATAATAACTCTAACAATCAAATTAGTAAAAGAGTCAGGAAAACAGATTATAGAGTAAGTAAAGTTATAAGTATAGTTAATAGATTAGAAATGAATGTTAAAAGTTGTAAAAGCTTGTATAGTTAATAACTTGTGTAATAAAATGATTCTTAGTACACTCTTTCTTTAGAAGAATTAGATTATTATTAATATAGAAAGCTAAACAGTTATTCTAAAGGATTCTAACTATAATTTAATAAAAGTAGAAACTGTAGAACCAGTTTGTACTCTACAACTAACTCACAGAATTCTAGAGTCTATACTAACTATAATTACAGCTGTTTAAGAGTATATAATAACTTTAGTAGGGTTAGAGAGATTTAAGACATTAGATAGGAAACTAAAGTAATAGTATTAAGACTACTTCCTAGACACAATACTAAGGTAGACAAAACATAAACTCAACTAACTGTGTGACACACATGATCTACTCTAAACTGTCTAAATCAGACACAAACTATGACAAGGAAACTTGTTCAACTATAGAGCCAAAATCTACAAAGTAGTACTATAGAATTGTTAGAATTATACTTTTCTACAGAATAATGTAACAGATTTTCAAAAAAATAAAAAATGACCAAGTTATTTCTAAAAGACTATTTTTTACTCTAAATGATCTGATTGTTATTTTGCTACACACAAAAAAAAAATTCTGCAAATTCTTGTCAAATTTTGCCACTCTCAGCTACAACATTATGACAAATACCTTCCATATACGGAAATTACATAATATTATTAATACATTCTATAATTGTCTCAACAGAAAGCAGGCTTAGTGAGCCAGTAAGAGGTACTCATATTATATATACTGTTACAGAAAACTGTAGATAAGATGTAAATATATATTTAACAAAAAAAAACTGATAATATTTTTTTTTACCTTACCCTCTTGTAAATTTCACTGCTAGGGTCCTTCCTAATTAGTTAAGCGAGTCCGTGACACGTTACTGTCACAGCTTGTCGAGTTTATCTTTCATCTACCTTACTAGTTATAAAGCTCTCTAAAGGTGTTACTTATAAAATACAGTTTAAAGATCTTTCTAAAATAGTAGTTACACAATCTTATACTTGTTTATAAAAATACTAAGAGACTTAGTACACACTCATTAATTAGTATACTTAGACAGATTGTTTGTACAGGTTAGAAAGCCTGTACACATTACTTACATTCCTTATTCTAAAGGCAGATTCTATAGACCTTCTACAAATAGTATACAATTATTAGACTCTAAATAGTAACATACTCTACTTTTCTACATTAATAAGATTATGAATAATACTATCTAAGAACACATATATACTAAGATTAATATAACTAATGTGTTCTTCTAAACATGTATGAGTTTAGAACATATTCTACTCATTATAATTAGTACTCTGTTTAGGTTGTACAAATAGACAGTCATACTAATAAGGTTATACAATGTACTAGCTATATAATAATAGTAGGTTACAAAGGTACTAGAGTATCTTATTAGGAAAATCTGTTATGTTTACTTAGATAACATTATTATCTAGTTATAGTCTAAAACAGAATATATTAGGAATATTAGAAAGGTTATACAAGTACTCTATAATAAAGGACTCATTTGTTTATAGAAGAAGACTAAGTTATTCTGTACAAAGGTTAAGTTTCTTAAGTATCTGATTACTAAAAAGAGGACAGAAGTAGACCTAGACAAGGTTAAGAGTATTCTACAATAGTTACAGCTTTAGAGAGTAAAGAATATTTGTAAATTCCTTAAGTTGTTATACTATATTATAGTATACCTTCTATACTTAGTAGAACACACTATAGTTCTTTCATAAGTAAGGATTGTAACAAGGTTTTTCTAGAATGAAAACTAGAACATTAACAGGCCTTTAAAGTTATTAAGTCAATTATTACTAGTAAAGAGTGTTTTACTTCTGTAAACTATAACTTAAGTGAGCAAATCTATATAACTATAAATATGAGTAACTCTAAGACTAGAGTAGCTCTTAGTGTTAAATCCTTATAGAAAACTGTAAGACTTATAGTATTTGAGTCTAAGTAATATAATAGTATACAGTATAACTATCTAGTATATGAGTAGAAACTCTTTACAATTGTCTGTACTCTTAAGAAATAGTATGTTTACCTCTTTAGAGTACATTTCTATGTTTATACTAATTATTGTACTCTTAAATACTTAGATACATAATAGGATCTGTTTAAAAGACAAGCCTAGTAAATAAAGGAGCTCTTCTAGTATAACTACAAGTTACATTACATTAAGGGAGAGGAGAATACAGTTACAGATACACTTTCCTACTACTCAGACTTTGACTCTAACCTAGAAAATGGAAGTCCTACTTAGGAAGCCTTAGAAGGGATAGTTATATAGATCTTTATAGATTCTGATCTTTTTACAATAATTAGAAACAGTTATAATACAGACAAATTCTACTGTAAACTGTGTACTAACCTTAAAAGTATAAAGAGAGCTTAAGAGGATTATAAGCTTCTATACTTAAACAACTAGTTAGTAATTCTAAGTACTAGAAATGTTTGTAAAACCTTATACTACTTTGTGTATAATAAACTAGAACATTTTAGTATAGACAAAACATACCTTACTTTATATAACTCATACTATTAGTCTAATATGTGTTAGAATCTTAAGTAGAATTACATTCTTAAATACAATGTGTGTTAACAAAACAAGAACCTAACTATAAAACCTGTTAGTTTATTATACTTGCTTCTAGTCTTAAATGTGTGTTTTAAGAGTATTATAATTGACTTTGTTAGACTACTATTAGAAGATAGTAAATACAATAGAATAGTAATAATAATAGATAGACTAGGTAGAGTAAACATTAGAATTAAGCCTTATAGGATAGACATAATAATAGAAGAGTTTATAGAACTATTTTTTAATAAATAGTATTATAAAAACAGCTTACTTTAGAACATTGTTTCTAATAGGAACTACTTGTTCCTGTCTAGATTTTAGTCTGTATTATATGTACAAACAAGTATAAAGCTGAAAATGTTAATAGTATAATACTTAGAGACAGATAGTACTAGTAAGTACACTAATAAAATAGTAAGCTAATTGTTACACTTTTATATAGATTACTAACAGTAAAGATAGTAAGTCTAGCTCTTATAAGTACAATTCTGTCTTATAAACACAGTTAATACCTTTATAAGTTATTCTCTGTTCTAATTACAATATAGTTACTTACTATAAACAGTCTTACTACTTACACAATATTTAGAACTGTTATAAGTAGATTCTCTAAAGACACAAGTTATAAAATTCCTTACCTATATACACTAGAACATTATAGAGGTATAAGACACTCTCTTAGTAGTAAAGACATACTAAACATATTATACTAACTAGGACTATACTATAAAGGACTGTTTTATAATAGAAGATTAAGTTATACTCTTTACTTATAACTACTGTCAGAATTATCTTATACAAACACTAGAACATACTATAAAGTTTATACTATATTATAATAGACTGTATTTTATAATTATAGCTAACTTAAATAAGTTAGAATATATACTAGAGCTATCTAACTTTAATTAAACCTTCTCTAAGTTTTATACAAGTTAGTTAAAGTACTATATTTTAAATAATAATACCTTATTTCTATAATACACTCTTAACTAACTAAAGCTAGTAGAAAGAGATAAGAAAGTATACAAAGTATTATAGATTATAGACAAAAAGTGTAGAGAGTAAGGTTAACAGTATTTAGTAGAATAGGAAGGATAAAACAAGTAAGAATGTAAATAGAAGATAGAGTCTAAACTCTAGAGAATAGTTTCTAAAGTATTACAAGTATAGTTAGTTTTACACTTACACAAAGATACTATTTTTTTAGAAAAGAGAAGAGTGTAAACCAACTCTATAACTTATAATAGTTTCTATACTATTCTATACCTTTTCTAGTATAAAAGTACATTTTTAAACCTAAACTTTCTCCTAAGTTTAGACCTTCTTAATATAGACTTTAGAGTTACACACATTTCCTCTTTTACTCTTATACTATATTTCCTTATTGTCTGAGTCATATACTCTTTATTCTTAAGTGTATACACTCTCCTTTTTATCTTTTGTATTGTTTTCCCTTTTAAGTATAAACTACCTTTGTTTCATTTCTAGTATATTTAGTTTTAATCTTTCACCTTTATTATACTAGTTCTTATTTCTAACTATAATAAAGGTAAGTTCTTACATGTATATAAATAAGTTCTTATTCCTAACTGTAACAAAGATACTTTTATTCTATTAGTATTCTATATATATTAGTAAACTTAGAACTTAACAGAACTTGTTTACAATAGTGTTTAGTACTTTTCTAATACTGTTCTAATAGTGTGTTTAGACTTAAGGAATATAAAGACTATTAGACTTACTAAAAAGTTTAATAACAAGTAGTTTAATCTTTTTAAGATTGACTCAAAAGTTAGAGTTAGTATATATAAGCTTAAACTATCTTAGACTCTACTTAGTTGTACTAGTTATACAACTAGTACTTACTAAATTTACAACTACTAGTTATACAACTAGTAGTTACAAACTAATAATTATTAAACATACTTGACTGTATGTTTGGTTTTATAATTGTATAACACTACTTGTTTCTTACTATACTTATTATACTATACTCTCTACATTTTCTTATTACTACTTCTCTCTTGTATTATATTCTCTACTTATATTCTACTAGTAATTTAATAATTTAAGCTTTAAATGTTTAAACTAACTATAATAATATAATATATTTGTTATATATACTTAATTATATGTATATATATGTATTTAAAGTTTTAACTTATATTTCTATTTATTTATTTGTGTCTTAATTATATTTATACTATATAGTACTTATGTTAGAACACATAATTATATACTAATTTGAAAGGATAAATAATAAAAGATAAAGGGAAAGTAATAAGTCTATACACTATACTACTTGTAACTAAAGTAACAAGGTTAGTACTAGTAGTTAATAGTTATACTAGAAATTACTAACTATTAACTACTAACTTACAGTTGTACAACTAGTACAACTAAGTAGAGTCTTAAGAATAGTCAATTCATTTAGTGTTTAATAAGATTCTGCTCAAACTATATATTTCTCAAGTCTTTAATATTTAGAAGGCTTCTCCTCCTTCTCTCTTAGAACTTATAAATAATAAGATTAAATATAAAGTTAAGACTATTCTTAACTCTTAACTTTATAAGAGAAAGCTTTAGTTTCTTATTAAATAGGTAGAATACTAGGAAGTAACTTAGTAGTCTGAAAATAACCTTACTTATACTTAGAATACTGTTAGGAATTTTTATAAAGTCTATCCTAGTACTCTAAAATAACTAAACATTCTAAAAGGAATCTTTAAAGACTTTAACACTTTACTTAAACAAAATAACCTTTAAATTCAGTTGTTTAGAATGTACAACTTAAGGAGAGAGATAATGTTAGAATTGTAAAATTAGACCTATTTTATTTATATCTTTGTTAGTTTTGTAAAAAAACTAACATAACTATTAGATTTTTATAATTCTTAACATTTTATTTATTATTTTACAAAGTTTTATAAAGATTGTTTTAGTATTAAGTATAGGAGAGAGTTATAGAGACACAAGGTAGTGTATACAATTATAATACAGCTAATTTATTTCTTACCTAATATAGTAACTTGTACCTCTTTTGTATAATAGTCTCTTAGTCTATATTCTCTAATACACAATACTCTATTAATTCTTCCTAACCTCTAATATGTTTGTTAACTTTACAATATTTGTTCTTATTATTTCTTTAATCTTATTCTTAAGTTTTATTTCTTACTTTACTCTTGTTATTTAGTTATTATAAAAAGTAACTTGTAAATATAATAGTTCTTTAGTTTTTTAACTCTTCTTATATTCCTACTTGTTCTCCTAGTATAAATCCTAACTAGTAACTTTAGGAATATAGTTGGTTTAAGGACTGTAAGTCTATATTTACAGTTTAAGAGTACTATTAATTTAAAGAACACATCTTATCTAACAGTTATTAACTTTATAGTTTAAAAAAAGCTTTAGTATTATTATATTACTCTAATATATATACTATATACTTTATATATACAGTTAACTATGAGTCAGAACTTGACAGTATAATACACTTGAATACTACTATTATCTTAAACCTTAAACTTAGAGTCTTATAAAAAGTGTAAAAATTTACACATTATCTTTAAACAACTTACACATTTAGAATACTTCTTTATTATTAATAAAAGTCTAAAAACTGTATATTATAAAAAGATATTAGAACTCTTAGAAATATAGAAGTGTTAGATACAGTATTAGTTTTAGAATAAGTAAGTACTTTTAAGGAAAAGTAGTTAAATAGTAAAATATTTATACATTTTAAGAATAAATAGTTTAGTATACTATTTAACATATTAACTTAGTTAAGTACTAAATCTAGAGTTGTTTTAAACCTTCTTATACTTGAAAATTAGTGTAAGTATAAATTATAGTATTATATTTCTATTTTCTTTCCTCTCTAATTTTCTAATAAATATAACAATTATAATTATTCTTTATACTAATTTATTTATTAGTTTGTAGAGACACATTATAACTAGAAAGTATAACCTTCTTACATATGTTTGTAAGGTTAGTTACTGTTTAGTATAGTTTATTTATACTAAAGAATATAGACTTAAAATAAAGATACTATTTAACATTATTATACATATAGAATTTTACTATATAATTCTTAAAAATTGTCTTACATTTTTCTATCTTTCTTAACTATTAAATTTCTATCTTAAACAAATTTCTTCCTTATACTTATTTAGTATTATAAATAATTCAAGTAAAAGTGTATAAAAGTAATACTCTAACTAGACAAAAGAGATACAAGCTTTATAAGTTTTATACTATAATCTTTTTAAACATACAAATTAGTTTAAACAGTTTCTTATTATTATTAACCTTTAAATGTATTAAACACAATCTAACACATTATTACTAAGTTCTTTAAAACATAACTTAGTTAGTATACTTAGTACTATATTTACACTTGTATAATTAGATTAATAATAATATTATTATTAGTATTATATACTTAGTATATATAGTATTTATAAATCTTAATATTTTATACACTATTTATACTCTCTCTATAGAAAGATTAGGTTAGTAAAGTAAGTAAATATAACTAGTATATATGTATAATATATAAGACTAAGTATTAATTAAATAGAATACTAAGCTTATTTATATAAAACTTATTATATAAAGTATTTTGTATTTAAATACTCTTTAAGAATAATAGTTATATATTTCTTATTTCTTTCATTTATTATATAGTTTACTTTACTAACAACTATTATATTTATATAAGTCTATTTCTGTTATTAATCTTATTTTATTATTCTTACAAATAGAAAGTATTTTTTATATTCTACTTTGTTTTATATTTCTAGTTCTTCTAATTTTTATATATTTAAAATATATATAGTTTAATTAATTAATTAATTATAAAGTGTATGTATAATACTTAACTAAGTATTAATGTTATAAGTAGTTTATTATTAAGTTGTACTACTTAAGAGTTAATAATAACTCCTTCTCCTTTAGTTTTAAACTATTATTATTCTCTATATACTTATTTTTATATACTCTTATATAATATAAAAGATATTAATACTAATAATAAAAGTTCTAATCTACTTTGTTTAATACAGTCAGACATTCTTACTAAGTTAAATTACCTTAATCTATTAAATTCTGTTACTTACTCTAAACTTATTAGTACTAGTTTTTACAAAAATATGTTTAAAAGTTAATATTTAAATAATACTTAAAACAGAAAACTTGTTAAAGTTATAATTAAGTAATTGTGTTTCTACTTAAAGGAGAATATAATACTTATAGTCATTACTAAATTGAACACAAAAATGTATTAGAATTTATTACTAAAACATATATTTTTTACATATTATAAATTCTTATATTTACTTATAAAGTTTATATATAAATATATTACCTTGTTAGACTCTATACATTTTAGTAATACTAAGTACTAGTTAATTACTACCTTTTGTAATTATAGTAACTAGTTAAATACAACTATACAACTCTTTAAAAAGGAGATTTATGTTTAGTTAAAATTAAAGTACTTAAATATTCTATTACTCTTAAGTTTTGTATTTAATAATATTAATATTACTAAATATTTATTACTTGTTTCTAACTAAATAAAGAATAGAATAGTATAGTTATATGTTAATACAAACCTTAATTATAATGTACTAAAATTTGTAATTTAAACTATTATTCTTTATTCTTTATAATAGATTTTGTTATAAATATTATTCTAGATTATTAATATTGTTAATAGTATAAAGTATTTATATAATAATAATATAGTCTACTCAGATCTTAAATTAGTAAGCTCTACTATTACTTAGAAAGTAAATTATACTTTAATTTATTAGTTAGAACAATATTATTATTTCTAATTCTTTTAATATACTTATTTATAGTTTTAAATGTACTTGTATAGTTAATAACAGTTAAAGTTTAGTAAAGTTAAGCTTAGAACCTAAAGGCACATCTTAGTATTTAGCTTATAAGCTTGTTACTTTAAACAGAAGTTCTTTATACTTTTTTAAAACTAATGTTTGAGTACTTAGAATAACTATTCTTGTATATATTATAATGTTAACTTTTAGTTTCTAAACATGTTATAATAATAAACAGAATAATATCTTATTGTATTTGTAATGTGTACAGATTAAGAAATTAATATTAAAGTATAAAGTACTTTAATGTATTAATCTACTTTATTATAATTAATAAGTTAATTATTATGTATTAATCTACTTTATTATAATTAATAAGTTAATTATTATGTATTCAAATTATATTTATTCCCTTTTTATATATTTATAAACTTTTATATAATAACTTCTTTATATATAAAAACTTTCTCTTATATTATTTACACTTTAGACAATTGTAACTTGTGTCTAAAGTATATATTATACTTATTATTGTCTCTATACTATTATATTTACTATTATTACTATTATAATTAATATAATAAGTATACTAATAAATATAAATAATTATAACTTGTGTTTAAGTTATTATAATAAGTTATAAGTCTTAAACTATAATTCTAAAACTGTGTACTATTATTATCTTACTGTTTAGTGTCTTAAGTATAAATTATATAAATACTAAAGTCTCTTAAGTTTTAAAACATAATTAGTGTGTTCTGTTAGAACTATATATAGTCTTCTATTAAGAATAGAAACAGAATAGTTATAAGAGTCTTTATACATACTAAATACTAATAGTATAATTAGTAAAGCTAGTGTTTATAATTATAAGTACTTAAACATTATTTAATACATTACTAGTAAATATACTAAAGCTTAACATGTTTAAGAAGAACTAGATTATTTTTATATCTTACTTTTATACTATTATAAAGGTAAAGAGTAAATAAGAGTATTTTAATAGATTAGTACTCTATTTAAATAAGTTTAGTACTAATAAAGTATTAGTAACTACTCTTTAAACAGAATAGAATAGTATAGAAAATATAGTTTAGTACCTCTTATTTTAGAGGATTTCAGATTTAAACCTTATTTGTTTAGAGTACTATAAGACTTGTACTAAATACTAGAATATGTTAGTAAGTAAATATATATAAAAGTTAATATATACTTAAACAAGTATATAAAAGGACTTTCTAGAGTCTTTCTATTTAAAAGATACTAATGTGTATAAATTCTTATACAATCTACAAATGTATAGAGAGACATTAGTATAATTAAAAGTAAAAATATTAAACAAGAATTATATTTCTACTATTATCTTATTATTTCTTTATTACTTACAGAATTTTATAAGTACTTAGTTTACTTTTACTAAAATAACTATTAGAAGTCTATTATTAGTATTAGTTTATATAAAAGTGTAAGCTTATTTTATATAACTTACTATAGTTCTAAGAGTTTTAAGAGTTCTGTTTTAGAACTCTCTTACATAGTCTTAAGCTATATATATAGTTTCTAATTCTAAACTATATATATAGTCTCCTTTTTTACTTATATTATATATTCTTTTAGTTTAAACTACTTTCCTTTCTTCTCTAGTATATAAAGCTTATTATTACAGTTCTCTACTCTTATACTTTCAGTTCTAAGAGTTCTACACTCTTTTATACTAGAACTCAGAACTTCTGTCTCTTAAGAGTACTATTTATAAACTATATATAGACTAACTCCTACTATTACTCTTTCTTACTTTATTATTCTATTCCTTTAACTACTCTTTTATTCTTTGTTTATTCTATAGTTTCTTACCTTTTGTCTATCCTTTTATCCTTTATACCTTTATCTTTAACCTTTCTTTCTTTTATTCTTTATAGTTTATTATTCTTAGTAACTTATATTCTCTAAGTACTCTTATATAGTTTAGTATATATAAGTATATAAGATTAGACTAGTTTAGTAGTCTTAATCTTATCTACTCTAAATAGTCTTATACTCTTAAACTTACTCTATATACTCTACTCTTATCTTACTCTCTCTCTATATCTGTTTTACAAGTTCTAACTATATTCTAGTACTTATGTTTTGTATTTTTATTATATAAAATAGTTATAGTTTGAGTCCTCTTACTAAGCCTTTAAGTTCCCTCTATACTATTACTAACATTAGATTAAAACTATTTATTACTACTCTATAACTCTCTTACATTTTAGACATTAGTACTTACTATTGTGTTAATCTCCTTTCTTTGTTCTAACCCTTTTACATTTTTAAATTTTAAACTTTCTAAACCTTTTTAAACTTTTACTACTCTTCTTCTATTTATTACTCTTTTTAGTTTAGTACTAATTCCTTTATAGTGTAAATATAGACTCTTCTATACTAACTACTACCTCTACTGTTTTACTAGATTAGAGTTACAAGTAGACTTAACTTAATATGTATAAACCTTTATTTAAAAGGTTTTATTAACTATATACTTTTAGCCCTTTTAAAACCTGTTCTAATTGTTTTAGAAGTTACAACCTGTTCTAGAAAGAAAGTGTATATAGCTTACTCTTTAGACTTTAATAGGTAGTACTTTAAGAACTTCTAGTACTAAGTTAAACTATATATAGTTACTATTTTAACTAATTTATTCTTAAATCTTAATTGTATTCTATTTGTTCTCTCCTTTATAAAGGAAGGTAACATAGTTACTTAGACTTAAAACTGGATTAAAGACTATTAGATTAGAAGTCTGATCCAACTTTAGAACAATAAGTTATATTTAGAATTTATAGAGTAACTTTATACTTTCTTTATTAATCTAAATAAAAAGTATAATATATAAAACAAGCTTATGTTTTTATAACAGAACAAACATTCTACTAATACCTTCTTTCAGGAGTTTAATATCCTAGTCTAGAAGGTAGGATTTGTACTCAGGTTTAATAACATTCTTATTAGAATATTTGAAAAAGCTCTTTACTTAGAACTAGTTAATAAGATTCTTAGAATAATACTAGAACTAATTACTTATACTAAGTAGAAGATGTATACTATTTTCTTTGACTAAGTTATAACTTAAATGTGTTAAGTCTATATAAAACACTTACACATGTGTTTAACTCTAACAGTTCTAAACTCTTAAATTAATCTGTTTATAATTTATAATTAATCTGTTCTAATAAACATTAGAGAAGTCTGAAAGTAAGAAGTATACTTTACTTACAGAAAGTTAGAGTACTAAATTAAAGACTGTTTATAAAAGTAATAGTATATTTATTAGATTATTAGAGTAATAATAAGTAATAAGTAGGATTTGTAATAAGAAGCCTTTTCTACAAATCTAGAAGTTACTTTAGAACTCTTAAACTCTAACTATATACTTTAGGATTTTGTAAAGGTTTAATAGTAAATATAGTACTAAAAGGTTATAACTTGGATTTTTTAATAGTCACTTTTGATTTAATAGACACTGTAGGATTAGAAGTAAATAAAGTAAGAAAAGTAGAAAAAGTAGAAAAAGTAAATTAACAAAATTATTTATTAAAAAGAAAAAAGTTAAAAACAAAAGTAGATAGTTCTCTTATTTCTTCTGATTCTTTTAATTCTTCTCTTTACACTTTATTCAAGTTTAAATCTGTACAATTTAACTTACTACTTTTGTATTTTAAAAACTTAGAACACTTAGAACATTATTTAGTCCTGTTTACTACTTAATAGTTTGTTTATAGTATTAAGTAAGAATAGTCTTAACTGAGTTTACAACTAAGAATATAAGTCTGTCCTTATTAAAAGAGAGAGGTTAATAAGGAAATGTTAGTATATATACTTACTCTCTTAAATAATAAGATTATACAAACTGTACATTCTCTTTAAAACAAGTAGTAATTTATTAGAGAATACTCTAAATACTAACTTTAGGTTTCTATTCTCTTAGCTCTCTTCTTAGAATCTTTCTAAATCTGAACAATAGTTTTAGTAGATAGTAAATATACTAGTTTGTATATTAATAAGACTTTTGTGTAAAAACACTATCTCTCTACTTAATGTGTTCTACTTCTAATTCTAGTATATAATATAAACAGAACCCTGAACTAGAATAGTCAAATTACTAAGTTTGTCTAACTATAAATAACTATTTAGAATTATAAGGAAAGTATTAAGTTTAGAGTTACTAACCCTAGAAAGACAAACATCTTTATTAGATTTAAATAGTTTAAGACTTACAACCCTACTATTAACTAGTTAGAGTAAACACTTATGTTTAATTAGTGTTCTAAGTCTTATAGTTATTTTATACTATTGTTCTAAGTAAATACAAACACTTTTAATGTTACTAACAGTTTTAATAAAGGTAACTAGTTATTCTTTTTTAACTAGAGTAAATATGTAAACACATATTCTAGTTAAGATAGAATAGAGTTAATCTAAAGAATGTTTAAGACAGAACTAGTTTAGAACCCTCTTAGAATGACTCTACTTTAGAACACACATAAACTTAGTTTATTAGATTTTGTTTAAGAGTTCTCTAAAGTCTTTAGTAAAAAGGAATTTGACTAGCTTTCTAAACATAACATACAAATAACATTATAGTTTGTAAAAGTCAAAAGACACATTAAATGATAACAAACACAATACACACATATATTGATAATAAATATATCTACTGTAAAACAGTAAAACAATACAAACATATCATATGTTTAAAACATAAATAATGTGCCTAAACAGACTTACAAACAGTCAGATGATAAAACAATACAAATAACAGAAGAATAAAACCTCAATCAACCTTAATATGAAGTGATCTGACATATCATACATGATATTACAAATTGCAAACAATACAATGCTTCAATATAAAGGCATAGAACTACAATTGAATGCTTAAAAGGTATGAATATGAAACAAAACAAACAAAGATGATACATGATGAATAGAGGACATCATAATAACATTAATAACACATTTTACAAGCATGATTCAACAGTTTCATTACAAAAGTAAAAGTGGAAAAACTACTAGTAACACAATTCAAATGTGCAAGAATACAAATTAATGTGAACAAATTAATAACACACACATTGTTATTAAATATAGTATTAACTATACAAACAAAACAATACAAACAAAGTACAATTCTAATTACACAATGAGTGTAAGAATATAAAACAAACTACATGTATAATAATACAAATACAAACGAAACAAATAACAGAACAACTGTAGAACAGTATAGTATGAAGAAATAAACATACTATGACATGAAACAAACAATATGACATGAAAAACAAACAAAACAAAGTTATAACATATTATATTAAATTACAAACAAGAAAACTACTATCATACAAATGATAAAACATTATAGTAACAACTATAACATTAATAATATTAAAACTACAAACAAACGAATGCTAAAGAGATTCTGTAGCTCTCTTAGCAATCATAATTGAATTAACAATTGATTTATTACATTGAACATTATAATAATACATTGGACAAACACAACACTTACAGTAGACTTAATATATGAAGCAAACAAAACATTTACATTACAGATGTAAATGATATTAGTAAAACAATGAACAAACACTTATCAAACATTATATTAGCCTAATCAACTAGTATAAGTTTGAAGGGGAGTGTTAGCATTTATTCTGGATAAATGTGTCATATGTCTTAGACATGTCTTCTGAGACATACATCCAAGACACACAATATTAGATAGTATATATAATACTTAATATAAGGACAATGAAGCTCATAGGACATATACAACAGTACACAACACATTACCAACTATACAGTTGACTTGTATCAACACCTACACACTATGAGCAGAGCCTACTGAACCCCTACTAGTGTGAACTACTCTAAGGGAATCATTGTAACCTCAAAACACTAACAGGAACTTATTAAGTACCTCCTACTTGTTTCTATTAAGTAAGTAAACTTTATAATTCTTAAGTTAGAAACTCTTAGTCAATTCAATTATATAGTTTTAAGAGTATGTATTGTTTTATTGTTGTGATAATGTTTTATTATCATTGTGTAATGTTTATTCAATTAATATATTACTCTACACAGTTATAATATGTGTTTGTTACTTTTATTTTGTAGATAGATGAAGTAGTGCACTTCACAGTTCTATTTTTCATTATATATCATAATATTCGTTTGTTTTATTACTTATTTTGTGTCAAATTCTGTTTGATATTGTTTTAATCATTATATTTGCTTTATTTGCTGAATATATGTGTGTGTTTGTTATGAGATATGAATTTATTTTGTTAATTTTGAGTGTATTGCTCATTTTGTTCATTATGATTGATGTTATCTTGTTTGCTTTGAAAGGATTAATGTTTTGATTACTGTTACATCTGTTGCTTCTTTTAATTAACTTATGTGAGTGCTTTGTGTGTCTAGCATTGATTGCTTTGAGAATATGTGCTATTCCTTGGCTACATTGTGTTAATTCTTAATTATCTGTCCAAATATTACTTTGTTTGGTTGATTATTTGTTTGCTATTATGTCCTGCATGCTAGGGAATAAGTGTTGTAAGTTTTGTATAATGTATGATTGTTATTTTCAATGTATTATATGTTCCATTTAAGGAAAGTATAGTTGTGTTTGATATTTCTGTATAGTTTGTTATGTACTAGAGATGCTTTTCTGCTTAACATCTTTGTATATAGTGTACTTCTTTGTGTTTAGGTATATGCTCTATAATATATTTGTTTGTAATACATTCAATTAGTGCTATGTATAGTATGACCATTAAAGATTTTAGAGAAAATGTCTCTTACATAGGTATTTCATTGTTGAATTTAATGGATTTGCTTCTTATTCATTGTAATAACTTTGTAATTATGTTTTGTAGGATGTGCAAGGTTAAATAGTAATGTAGTCAATATTTCTGTATCATTTAATTGTTTGCTATGTTTCTATTATTTGTTATGTTTTATGTTTTGTGAATTTTATGTTTGTGAATATATACTATTACTCCCCTTCAATTTGAGAAGGTTGGCTTTGAGCAATTAGCTTTTGTGTGTGTGTAATTAATTCATTTGTGTGTTTTCATCATTTAATCATTTGTTTAAGTATTGTGTATTAATGTATGAATGTGTTTTGTTCAATAACTTTGATGTTATTTGTTATTTTTGTCTGATTTCATTATTAATTCTTTATAGCATTTGTACTTTTTGTTATTTGAGTTTATACTCAAATAGATTGTGTGTATGCTTGTGTATTTTGTTTGATTATTATGTGTACATCCAAATAGTTTGTTAATCATTTGGTATAGTGTTGTTTTAGCAAGCATAAGTTTGCAATTTTGTTTGTTTTATTTGTATACATTATGATGCATTGTTTAGATTTGCTCAGTATTGTTTGTCTTCCATTTGATGACAAAAGTATTTAAGCTATAGTGTTTTGTTTCTGTTCTGTTTATGTATTTTATTCTTTTGTAATAGGTGTAAGCTCAAGCAAGACTGTTAACAAAGAATACACTATTATAATATTGTTTGAACTTTGAATAGCTAATAATATGCTTTAAGTATTGATCATAGATTTATTCTTTATGAATTCTATCTTTCTACTGTTTGTAGTAATCTATTAAATCTGTCACACATTGTGTTTAATCATTTGTAAAGTGTTTGATTGAGTTCCAAACTTATGTTTGTTTCTTTGGATTTTGTTCCAACATTTGTTCATCTTTTGTGTACTTGGTAGTAGTGTTTGTTCTGTTGTATGGCCCTTTAGACTATCTGATATTAGGCTCTAATGTTTTGTAGCATTAGTTGTTTTGTTTTGTGTCTGTATTATCATATTTTGTCATGTTTTTAAGTAATATTTAATTGTTTATATTGTTTATACTGATTGTATTAATTGTATTGACTTAATACTTTGTTATCATGTATATCTTATTAATATATTATATTGTTACAATGTATTTGTAACTATTGTTCATTTGATTTCACATTGTAATAGTAATTGTGTAAGGTATAAGATATGTATTTGCCTGTATAGTATTGATATTGTGTCAATATTATGTATATATGTATTATTATATTGTTTCATTGTTTGTAGCATTATGTTTTAATTTAATGTAATACTTTGTATAAGTATATATGTTTGTTATTATATGTTTAGACTGTTTGTAACATTGTTTCATATGTTTTATTACTTGTTTTATGTATTATTATGTGTTTGTTCAATTGTATTTTGTATACAACATTGTGTTATTCAACAATTAATAGTTTTATGTGTTTGAATGTATTATTATTACTTTGTATGTTTGTATATTTGTTTATCTATGTGATATGTTTGTATTTTGTAAATATATGTTATTTATTGTGATTGTTCATTTGTGATAGTATAAATTGTTTTTATATTTGAGTTATTATGCTTTAGTAGCATTTATACTCTTGTTTTTGTTTTATTTGTTTGTCTAATCATTATTAGATTGATTATATGTTTGTAATATATTTCTTTATATTATTATTATGCTTTGCTAGCATTGTTCTTTTGTTTATAGTATTAATCATTTATATTATTAATATACTATCAAATGTTTGTTTGTTATGTAAGACATTATTAATATAATGTGTCTCTATAGTATAAGATGAAGTAATTCAGTGTTTGGATATAGTATTATTGAGTACTCATTACATTTAAAGCAACTAGTTCATCTGTCTGTATGTCTTAGACATCCAATACATTGTCTGTATCCAATATATGTCTTGTATTGTGTATCTAATACATGTCTTGTTAGTTTAATAAATCAATGTGTGTTTAGGATGCTCAGACAGGTGTGTCTAGGTCCACATAGATAATACATTCCAGTTACAAGTATTGTATCATATCTTGTTGTATAAAGTGATTGTAGTCTTCTAGACAAGACAATTCACATTTGGTATGCTCAGATGAGAGTGCTAAAGGTTTGTAGACAATTAGAATGGATTGTATGTGTAGAATCAAATTGATTCAGTATTAAATAGAGTAGTTCAATGATACTTATCAAGTTTAGTATGATTGAGCATATCATATCATTTGTACTATAGTATATAGTATACTAAAGTGTTTGTAATAATAATTGTAGTGTATATAGTCATACATATAGCTAGTGAGGAGGAATCATAATCATTTAGATGATGATTTTAAAGAGTTGTGTTTGTAGAGGGTAAGATAAAAGTATAGTAACAATGTAGACATGAGCAGGGAGCACAAGGCTCATAACCTGTTAGTGTTTTAAGGTTGTAATGATTCCCTTAGAGTAGTTCACACTAGTAGGAGTTCAGTGAGCTCTGCTCATAGTGTGTAAGTGTCAATACAAGTTGACTGTATAGTTGGTAATGTGTTGTGTACTGTTGTATGTGTCCTATGAGCTTTATTGTCCTTATATTAAGTATTATATATACTATCTAATATTGTGTGTCTCAGATGTATGTCTCAGAAGACATGTCTAAGACATATGACATATTTATCTAGAATAAATGCTAACAGTTCCTTTAGGAAAATCTTTAGAACAGTTAGATCTGACTCTTAAAGTCCTTTATAGTCTCCTCTTTCTTCTTTATTAAAAAGAAAGATAAGAAGCTCTACTTAGTTTAGAATTATTATTGTCTTAATAAAGGTACTATTAAAAACAAGTACTTACTCTCTCTAATTTAGGAGCTTATTAATAAGACACATACATTTAGAGTTTTTACTAAGTTGAATGTTTAATAAGAATATAATAATATTTGAATCTAAGATAGAAATGAGTAGAAGACTATATTCTAAACTAATTATAGATTGTACAAACTAACTATAATGTTCTTTAAACTAACTAACTTACTTACAATGTTTTAGTTATTTATAAATTACATTCTTACAGATCTGATTAGCTTAAGACATGTTAGTATGTATTTAAACAATATTCTAATCTTTACTTAGACAGTTAAGTATTATTACTAACTAATCTAAGTAGTTTTATAATAGTTCTAAAATAATAAACTGTTTCTCTAAGAAGTAAAGTGTTCTTTTGTATAAGAGTTAGTAAATTATTTAAGTTTTATAATTAGTAGAGGAGAGGTCTATATAAATCTAGTAAAGGTAACTATAGTTTAGAACTAGTTACAACTTTAGAATCTGAAACAGGTCTAAGTATTCCTTAAGTTTGTAAACTACTACTAACACTTTATTTAAGACTTTAGTACTATTACTTAGCTCCTTTACAATCTTACTAGTAAAGATGTTCCTTAGTAATAGAGGGATTAGTAGTAGTCTGTGTTTGAGTCTCTTAAGTAAACTATTACTAGTAAGTCTGTATTAGTAGTTCTAACAGTTGTAAACAAGTTCTGAGTTAAAGCTAACTCTTTTAACTTTACAAATAGAGTAGTACTATTTTAGTTTATTAACAGAAAGTAGTGTCTAATAGTGTTCTAATTAGAATCCCTCTCTGTAACAGAACAGAACTATTCTATTTATAATAAGAAACTTCTTACAATTGTTTGTTCTTTAAAGGAGTAGTATTAATATCTTCTTAGTATTATATAAAAGTTTAAGATTTAAAGTAATTACTACAATCTCTAGTACTTCTAAGTACTTTAAAAGTTTAACTACTACTAAGTTTACTAAATGTTAGAACTATAAAATTATAACTTTATACTAACTTATAAACTCAGAACACAAATAACAAAAACTAATTTACTCTTAAAACAAGTAAATTATAAAAAGAGAGAGAATAATAATAAAAATCTTGTTCTTCTAAATAATTCCTATTTTGTGTTTAAGACAATCTAAGAGATCTGACTCAAATTCAAAAATGTTAACTTTATTACTTGTATATAGTAAGCTCTAAGACACACACAGGACTAGATTATAGTAAAGTAGTTAGAGAAGTAGGTTAGAAACTAGGAGAAGGATAAGAATAAACAAGTTTACTAGAAAGACTAACTATATATTCTAAAGAATTAAAAGCTGTAAAAGAACATTGTTTAAACTTATTATAACAATCTAACTATAGAACATTTAGACTAACACAAAACACAGGAACTTATTACTTAGAACTACTAATAGTTAGAAATATAGAGAGAAATTCTAAAGTATATAACTAGTTATAATATATACTAACAGACTAAGACTTACTAGATAAGAGTTTAGACTCCTCTACATTTGTATTAGATTCTAAATTACTCTTAGGAAGAAGTCTTAGTAGACCTGATTAGTAAGCTACCTGAGTTTTAAAGTTATAATACTATTTGTATAATTGTTAACTGATTCTTTAAGTAAGTCTATACAGTTCTAATCTAAACAGAACTTACTTTTAAAAGTATAGTGTATATTTATTAGAATCATGTCTTCTAGTTGTACAGACTCTCTTAGAAGCTTATTTATAATTATAGATTATAATTTAAGTTAAAATTTATACAAGACTTGTACACACTTCTTAGAATTTAAGAGAACTCTTCTACTATATATTACTTATAAACTAATAATTAAACTAAGTAAGTTAATTAGAAGATTAAGTTTTATCTCTAAATATTTATTAATTATTAGTAGTTAGACTAGTCTGAATAGTTAGCTCTAACAGAATTTGTACATAATAACTAGTAATACTCTATAATAGGATAGTCTTTATTCTTTCTTAACTATAAAAGATATTTGTACTAAAAGACAGTTCTAAACTAGAACAGTAGTTTTAAATCTGTAACAGACTTTATAGAACAGATACATAAGACTAGAGAGAACATACAAGCTCTTTTAGAGAAGATAGTATAAGTTATAAAGTAGAACTATAATTAGAAAAGGTTTATAGTTAAGAATTACTAGTCTAGTAATAAAGTTATACTAGAAGCTACTAATCTAACTATAGATTGTCTAATAAAGAAGTTAGACAATAAGTACTTTAGACTCTTTATTATTAAAAAGAAGGTTAGTGTCTCTGTCTACAAACTCTAACTTCTAATAATATAAAAGTGTATACACTTAGTGTTTAACAAGGTTCTATTATCTTAATACTATAATTTAAGTTTTCCTTTATAATAAAGACTCTTACTATCTCTACTAAAACTTATTAGTTCTAAACCAGAATATAAAGTAGAGTATATAATAGATACTAAGTTAGTATATAGAAAACTCAAGTTCCTTATTTACTAGAAAGGATACTTAGTTAAAGAACATACTTAGAAACCTGTTAAGAATCTTACTTATACTATTAAAGTAATTTAAGACTTTTATTAACTTTATCTGAGTACTCTATATTAACTCTACCTTACAGATTTCTAAACCCTACTATTCTGACTTATGTTTAAGTTACTAACTAAGTCTAATGTTTACTAATTAGGACAATTAGTTTTAGAGAGAGAGTAATATTATAGTTTACTACTCTTATACTCTTAGTTTTAAGAGTTCTATACTCTTTTATACTAGAACTTAAGACTTTTGTCCTTTAAGAGTACTGTTTATAAACTATATATAGACTAACTCCTACTATTACTCTTTCTTACTTTATTATTCTATTCTTTTGACTACCCTTTCATTCTTTGTTTATTCTATAGTCTCTTACCCTTTATTTATCCTTTTATTCTTTATACCTTTATCTTTAACCTTCCTTTCTTTTATTCTTTATAATTTATTATTCTTAGTAACTTATATTCTTATATAGTTTAGTATATATAAGTGTACAAGATCAGACTAGTTTAGTAGTCTTAATCTTATTTACTCTAAATAGTTTTATACTCTTAAACTTACTCTATATACTCTACTCTTGTCTTACTCTCTCTCTACATCTGTTTTACAAGTTCTGACTATATTCTAATACTTGTATTCTGTATTTCTGTTGTGTAGGATGGTTGTAGTCTAGGTCCCCTTACTAAGTCTTTAAGTCCTCTCTATACTGTTATTAACACTTATATTTACACATTTATTATACTAGTTCTTATTTACTAACTATAACAAAAATACTTTTGTTCTGTTAGTCTTTATGTGTTTTACAATCTTTAAGCTTAGTATTTAGTACATGTTTTACAATCTTTAAACTTTGTATTTAGTACTCTACTAATACTATTCTACTTTTTTTTAAACATTAATAAAGTAGTCTTTGTTATAGTATATATTAGTAAGGTTTTACTAGTCTTTCTAAACACTTTCCTACTATTAGTAAGGTTCTAACCTTTCTAAATACAAGTCTAATATTAATAAGACTATTCTACCTTTTTAAATAATTATTAAGTTATTATAGTCTTACTATAACTATTACTTATAGTTCTGAAACAAGTTCTGTCTGTATTCTAAATGTTTATAACCTAGTTTTAACACTCTTAGTACTAGATAGTATTTAATACAGTTGTAACTATACTACTTATTTCTAGAAACACAGTTTATAGTTCTTTTACTCTCTTACTATTATTTATTAGTTCTAATTCTAGTAAAAAGAGTAACTTAGAAGATTTAGAGTTAAATAGTAATAATAGTAAGTTACTCAGTCTAAACTACTTATTTAGAAAGATATTCTATACTGTACTAACTGTAACTTAAGTAGTTTAAAATAATGTAATAAAGTCTTTTATACTAATACTAAGTAATTTAACACTATTAGTCCTTTAGTTATAAATATTAGTGTTTTAAGAGTATGTAACTGTAAAGATAATTAATCTAACTTAGACTGTTCTAATTATAATAAAATACTTTTAGAACAGTTACTTATACTAATAGTACAAATAGACAGACTTAGTTTGAGTCTATTACTCTAAATAAGTTTTATAAAAAGCTTTAAAGTAAGATACTCTTAACAGACTAAATTAAGTAAACTTAAAACAAGCTTCTCTCTACTAAATAAGAGAACTAAGACTTTTAAGAATAGTAGTTAAAAGTGACTAGAATTAACTTTAGTCTTTTAGAACTATATTACCTTTTGTTAGAATACTTTTATAAACTTTTAAAAACTAACTTATACTTAGACTTATAGTTTAAACTATACTTATACTTAGTTATACTAGTTTTAAGTTATACAGAATAGTCTATTATATAATCTAAAAAGGTTTAACTAGTAAGTATAGTAAATATACAGTTAGAGAATCTGTTAAATTATTTTCTAACTCTTCCTTCTATTCTAAGTAAGGAATTAGTCTCTTAAACTTGTTTATAATAGTAACTAAAGTATATACATAAGTTATTTAAGTAATAGACAGTTAAGTATACAAAGTTCTAAAGTAGTATAAAAGTAGTTCTTAAAACTGAGTAAACTTAAAAGAAGAAACAGAAGAAAGTATATATTAAGAAGTTTACCTTCTTAGAACTTAGTCAGAAGTTTAGTTCTAATACTAAAACAAACACACTCTGTCTCTCTCTAACAGAATACTAACTACTAATAAAGTACTAAGAGTGTTTCTATTATTATAAACTGTTTATAAATTATAAAACTAATAAATGTCTAATAAACTTACTAAAGTCTAAGAAAGTTGTTCTAATTATAAAAGTATACATTTAGTTTATACACTTAAAGTAAGTAATAATCTTAATAGTAACTAATAAGTTTATAGTCCTTAAACTCTTTAAGGAAGAAACTTTTAAGTATGTTTTACTCTTTTAATCTTTTATAATTTTTAAATACTAACTCTTTATAGAACACAACTCCTTACTTACTTATGTTTAATTTATAATTAATACTAGTTGTACTATAGTATTAATTAATAGAGTACTAGTATTTTAAATAAACTTAAAGTACCTTTTACTCAAAATTCCCTTTATTATAATACTAGTAATTAAGTTAAATAAGAGTTCTAGAACTTAAGTAATAGAGTAAACAAAGTTATAAGTACAATCTATAAATAAAGAGTAAATGTATAAGAATTTAATTTACTAGTTTGTATTTTATTATTACTATATTACTAATTGTGTTAGATTATTATATAGTAAAACTTATAAGTATATATATTCTTATTATAGTTAGTTACACTTTCTCCTTATATATTTATACATATACTACTCTATAAAAGATAGTATTAATTATTAAGTAAAGAGGATTCTTTTCCTTTAACTCCTTACTTGAGTACTAAGTTATTCTAGTTAGTAGTTAAGTAAACTAAGAGTAATTAGAATTCTCTTATAAGGAATAGTAAGTTTTCTTACATATTTTTAACTATACTTACCTAGTATTAAAACCTCTTACTAAACACTAAGGAACTAAAGAGTCTAATTAACTCTAAGTCTTTCTTATTATTTAGTATCTTTTAGAAATTATTAATAAGTAAAAGTTATAATTTTTGAGTAGAAACAGAGACTACTTACTAAATTAGCTTCTAGTAGGTTTATAATACTTTAGAACACTATAAAATACTTTTAGAACATATTAACACATATTAATATAAAACTAGTACTAAATACACTAGAGGTTTGTATTAATTAAATAAGTTAAGAACTAAGTATTTATAAAGGTAAAAAGGGACAAACAGACAATTTCTAGAAGGTACTCAAGTCTAAATATTAATACTAATATACTAGAATGTAAGTCCTTATCTCTTATAAACTAGAGACAATCTAATAAACTTATTCTAAGTAATAAGTTCTTGTTTATATAAGGTTAGAGGTACTCTAATAAACTATTATATACTAGTAATATAGAATTAAACATATAACTATACTAGTATATATAGTTAGACAAACACATATTATAAAGTAAACACTAGTAAGTACTAACCTTATTAGACTTAAAGAAATAGTAAATAATAGTATAAAGAGTAGAAACACTTAAGTAATTAGATTCAAGAATTTATCTAATTAAGTACAGAAGGTTAAGTTTAAGAATTTAACTAACTAAGTATAAACAATTAAGCTTAAGAATTTGCTTAATTAATTTTAAACTATTAAGTTAAGGATTTACTTAATAGAGAACAGGTAATTTAGATTAGAGACTTACTAAATTAATTTAAAGGACTAACAGTAAGTATTAAAGTATTTACAAACTAGTATAAGAGTTATAGAGTATATATAGTTAGTATTAGTAAGAGTATAAATAAGTATCTAGTAAGTACACTTACTTTAGAATAGAAACACATTAACAATAATAATATAGAGAATAATTAAACACTTAAGACTCTCTTTAACAATAAAGAAAGTAGTTAGAACTTAAAGAACAAGAGTAACAAACAAGGTTAAGAGAGTCAGGTATTAAAACTATAAAAATTTAATAAGGAACAAGACTTTTAAAAAGTAAGTAAGATCTTTAAATACATTATAAGAGTTAGAGTAATTAAGATAGATATAAAACATGTTAGTCTATTCTACAGTTTAATAAACATTAAAGATTTGAATAAGAGAATGTACAAGTTTGATAGAATGTATTAGAAAGAGGAGAAAGTAACTCCTTTATTAAATAAGAGTAGACTTAATAGTATAGTAACAGAAAAGTATAAAACACTTTAGACAGGTTATAAAATAAAAGCTAGACATACTATAGTACTAACAGACAGTAAATGTTATAACTATTAATCTAAGAGTTTAGAAGAAACACTTAAGAGTCTAAACAAACAATTATATTTGTAGAAAGTAAAAGGAAAGTATAAAGTAAAAGGAATACACAAAGTATAAGAAATAGAACAAAAACTAGAACTGTTAGACATTCAATACAATTGTAAAATCAATTCAGACTATCTAAGTAAAACAAACATTATATTAACAGAATAGTACTTTAAGGATAGTAAAAGTAAACACAAATTAGAACTATAAGAATTAGTACTTAATTTAGAGAGTAAAAATTAAGTATACACTTACAAAATTAAGTGTTTAACTTTATACATAGTAAATATTAACTACACATTATATAAGAGTAATATACAAGAGTACTATAATAGATACAACACTCTAGCTAGGTTTAAGAATAAGGGAGAAAGTAAAATACCTTAATATATATAGTTTTAAATAGAAATACTAAGTTTTTTTAAAGTATTAGAGTATACATTATATTAAATTAGTAAACAAACAATTCTATAGTAATACTTTACAATTAAAAGCAGTTCTAAGTAAGGCAAACACTAGTAGTATTAGTAAGAACAATATTGATTCAGAGTATAGTAAACTATATAGTTTAAAGTTATATATTAAGTATAGTAAATATAAGAATAGTTCTAACTATAGTTTAAGAACAAACAATAGACACAAGTATAGTAAAGTATTAAATAATGTTTAGAAAAGTAGATTTGTATTAGTAAAACCTTTAAAGAGTCTAGTAAAAAATAGTTACACATACAGAATAATTTAGAGCTCTAAAATACAGAGAAAGGGAAATTTTAATTTAGAATTAGACTTAAATAGTAATAATTCAGATTCCTCTTCATCTAATAATAATAATTAAAGTAATACTTTATTTGAACTGTTAAACATTAATTTGAGTAATACTAAAGTTACTAAAAAGTATAAGAAACACTTAAGAAAGAAACAGAACAAAGAACTCTTTACTACTACTTGTATAATTCCTTAGAATAGTAAGATCATTTGATTTTTTGTTACAAAGTTGAAAAACACAAAGAAAATACAATATCTTACTCAATCCTTAACATAAATGTGTACTATTAGTACCTAAATTCATACTTTTAAAATCCCCTTCAGATAGATACTTTATTAATCAAATTTGAGTAAGAATAGACTAAGATATGATGAAAATACATAGTTTTTCATGTATTTCTAGTGTCTGATTTTTCCTTGCCTCAAAACCAGACATATAGGCTTGGAAAACTGCTTACTATAGTTGGATATATTAATACTTAATTTAAATACTAAATATGTTGTAAATTATGTGCTTATTCTGCTTTACTAAGAGAGGGTTAAAATGTGTAAAACTAACTATTTCTCTCTGGCTCCCCCTACACTTAATAAATTATTTTCAACCTCAAACTGTATTCCTAAATTAAATATAAGTATAATAAAGTGTATTACAGAAAGCTTCATGTTTATGTGTTAAGAATTGAGCTCAGAACAGAGAAGGTACTTTTGTTATAAGTACTTTTGTTCTTCCATTTAT
>NW_006760387.1:1646002-1730793 GCF_000271605.1 Fomitiporia mediterranea MF3/22
AGCTTCATGTTTATGTGTTAAGAATTGAGCTCAGAACAGAGAAGGTACTTTTGTTATAAGTACTTTTGTTCTTCCATTTATACTAAGCTCAATTCTCAACACATGAACATGAAGCTTTCTATAATACACTTTATTATACTTATATTTAATTTAGGAATACAGTTTGAGGTTGAAAATAATTTATTGAGTGTAGGGGGAGCTAGAGAGAAATAGTTAGTTTTACACATTTTAACCCTCTCTTAGTAAAGTAGAATAAGCACATAATTTACAACATATTTAGTATTTAAATTAAGTATTAATATATCCAACTATAGTAAGCAGTTTTCCAAGCCTATATGTCTGGTTTTGAGGCAAGGAAAAATCAGACACTAGAAATACATAAAAAACTATGTATTTTCATCATATCTTAGTCTATTCTTACTCAAATTTGATTAATAAAGTATCTATCTGAAGGGGATTTTAAAAGTATGAATTTAGGTACTAATAGTACACATTTATGTTAAGGATTGAGTGAGATATTGTATTTTCTTTGTGTTTTTCAACTTTGTAACAAAAAATCATATAATCTTACCATTCTAAGGAATTATACAAGTAGTAGTAAATTAAAGATACAAATGTATAGTATAGAACTAATAACTCTTACAATATACTCAGGTGAACCAGACTTACAAAAGTATACAAAGTTTGTTATTAAAGTTAATTAGTATATAAAACAATTAGAACTTTATTATTTCTCTAAAAGTTAAGTAAGGATAATACTAGGTTTTATTAAGGGAAAAGTAATAAATTTCTATTTATAAAGGATTATAAACTATAAGTATAGTTAGACACTTACTCAGTTCTTTAGAGAACTTATAAACTTTTGTTTTCCTTCTAACTTTACTAAAATACTATAGAAAGAGTTTAATACTTTAAAATAAGGTAATAAGAATATTCAGAATTATTTGTATAATTTAGAAATGAAAGTAACAAATCTAAGAGACATTTCTTAGTAAGAATTAATTAGACAAGTATAGTATAGATTGAATTCTAACTACTAGAGGTAGTTATAATTAGATTGTTTAAATCTAAACACTATAAATTACTCAATCTTTAAGAATAAGTTTGAAAGTATTAAAAAAGTAAATGAATCTATAAGAATCAAATAGTATATAGATTTTAAATGTTAATTTCATTTGTAAGAACACAATAATAATTCTTAGAGTAATTATTTGTATATAAACAGTTCTAATAATTTAGGAAACAATTAAGATACTCTATAGAATAGTAAAAGTAATGATTCAGATTATAGTAACTCTAGTTAGAATACTATACATACAAGTAGTATAAACACTAAAGGAAAGGCTAAGTAATTATATTATTTATTAAGGAATAATGACTAGTATAAAAGTAAGACAGAAAACAATTACAGAACATATGTTACAGGTTTTAAACATTATTCCTAATTAAAATTAGATAAAATAAGAGTAAAAGAACTATATTTTATTTGTAAACAAGATAACTACTTAGTTAGAAATTGTCCTACTTATAATACAATCAGATTAAACAATGTGTAGAATAATAGTTTATTATTTAGTAATGTTAGTATTAATTACTCTACTATAAATAAGTTAGTAGACAACTTAGACAGTAAGAACTATATAGAATTAACATTAAATAATAGTTATAATATAGATTATAAAATATCTAGTAGTTTTCTACATGTTTTATTAATTTGAATACTTTATAAAAGTAATACTAAGGATTCAGTAATAGAATAAGAGAGTTCTACAACAGAATACAAGTTTAAACATACAAACTACACATTTGAAAGGGTAAATTTAATATATTTGTAATAATTATACTATCTGTACATTTGTACAACATATATTGTAAGTACTTGTAAGTATTTTCCTTTTTGTTTACTAAACTACTCTATATTCTACTATATATGTATATGTATATATAAAGGGTTTTCAAGCTAAAGGTTTAAGGATTCTTTCTCCTTAGTACTTAATTACTAAGTTATTTTAGTTAGTAGTTAAGTATACTAGTAAAGAGAGAATCTTTGTATAAGGTTAGTATCCTTATTTTTACACATTTTTGACTAAACTTACCTTTCTATAAACTTACTAGACTTTAATAACTAGAACTAAGAGCTTGATTACTCTAATATGTTTCTTACATTACTTAGTACTCTTTTAAATTTAAAGAAATTAGTAAGTAGTTTGTAAATCTAAATTAGAAACATATATACTTTTACTATAACTATTAGAACTCTTAGAATACTTAAGAAACACAAGCAGATTGTTCCTCTTAATACAGAGAGACCTTCTTGTTAATATTATAAGTATTATTTAAAAGTGTTAAAGAGTAGCTTTCTCTAAATGTAGAAAGATTCAAAACAGTACACACTATAGATTTCAAATTAATAGAGTATATAAACAATAGATAATAAGATTATCTGTTAAGTATTAAACATAATATAGTTACTAAGTCTTAGTAAACAATTCTAGAAGGGCTCCTAAGTTTAGAAGTTATTATTAATATGTTAGAAAATAAGTTCTTATTTATTATAAGTTAGAGACAATCTAATAACCCTTTACTAAGTAATAAGTTCTTGTTTATACAAGGTTAGAGGTACTCTAATAAACTATTACATACAAGTAATATAGAACAAAAGGTATGTACTTATACTAGTACATATTGTTAAACTAATACACACTATAGAGTAGACACTAGTAAGTACTTACCTTACTAAGCTTACAAAAGTAGATAATAGTAGTATAGAGAGTATAAACACTTAAGAAACTAGTATTAAGGATTCTGTTAGTAAGAACAAGAGTATTAGTAAAGAAACAATACTTTTCTTATAGTAGGAAATATTCTAAAAGACTAGAAAAACATTTAGAAATGTTCCTAAGCTAGAGACACTAAAAGTTATAAGTAAACTAACTAGTCTATTTAATTAAGGAATTAAACAAGAGAACTTATAAGTATAATAGTATATATTAGAAACATAAAGGAAACATTAATTTAGACACAATTAATCTATTCAAACTAACTAGAGACAAGTTAGCTAAATGAATATATTAGAAAGTATGTTCTTAATACTTAGAAGCTATTAAAAGAATGTTTAAACAATTGGAAAATACTTTATAGTTTGAAAGTACATGTTTTTAAAAGAAAAATCTAAGTAAACCTGTACTTAGTAATAAGAAAAGTGTAAGAGTAAATAAAGGAAAAGCTCTAAACATTTGTAATTACAGTTAGATAGAACTAGACAGTTTTAGTAAAGTAGATTCTAATGTATAAAGAATGTATTTTTAAGAGATAGAGTATAAACAAAATGTAGAATTAGAACAATATAATTTTAGAAATAAAGACTATAGTAAGACTCTTAGAACTCCTTAGGAATTACTAGTTTATTTTAAGTAAGAAACATATTACTCTAAGATAGAAAATCAAGACAAGAACACATACTATAGATACAATACTCTAATAGAGTAAGGAGACACATTACAGAATAAAATACTTGTATATATATACTATTATACTAATGTTTAAGGATTATTATATATACTTAGTATAAAACACAATATTAAAATGAATAAACTAAACCTAAATGTAAAACTTACAATTCTGAATATCTCTAATAATAGTAAAGACAAAACAGAAACTGTAAAAGGTAAAGAGAGTAAGGAAAAGAATTTCTGTTATAGTTTTATACTCTCTATTAGGTATAGTATAAATAAGAATAGTAAAAACTATAGAAAAAGAACTATATAAGATACTACTAAGTTACAAAGCTTGAATACACTATAAATAAGTACTATATAAGATACTACTGAGCTACAAAGCTTGAATACACTATAAATAAGTAGATTTGTATTAGTAAGACTCTTAAACAACCTTATAAGAAAGAGTTATATAAATTGTATAATATAGAGAGTAGAAATTGTAAAAAGGTAAGATTCTAACTTAGATTCAAGTAATAGTTCTTCAGATCCTTTAAATTTAAGTAAATACTTAAGTTCTAACAATAGTAATAATAGTAATACATTATTTAAACTTATAAACATTGATTCAAGTGACTCTAAAGATACTAAAAAGTGTAAAAAGCTTACTAAGAGAAAATAGAATAAGAAACTTCTTAAATTAAAGATACAAATGTAGAGTACAAAACTTATCATTCTTACAGTTTATTTAGGTGAACCTAACCTTTAAAGATATACTAAGTTTGTTATAAAAGTTAATTAGTATATGAAACAATTAGATTTATATTATTTTCCTAAAGAACAAGTAGAAGTACTATCTAATTTTATTAAAGGACAAGTTATAAACTTTTATTTATAGAAAATAAGTATGAACAAATCTTAATAAACCTTATTACAATTCTTTAAAGGTCTAATAGACTTTTGTTTCCTATCTAACTTTGTAGAAATACTTAAGAAAGAGTTTAATACAATAAAACAAGAACACAGAGTTATACAGAAATATTTGTACAATTTAGAAATGAAAGTAATTAATCTAAACAATATTTCTAATAGAGATTTAACTAAGAGAGTATAAGATAGACTTTATCCTAAGTATTAAAGGTAATTACAATTAGATTGTTTAAATTTAGACACAGTTTTATATAAAGAATTTAAAGACAGACTTAAGAACATTAAAAAAGTAAATGAAACTATTAGAATTAAATAGTATACAAATACTAGAGATCAATTCTATCCTTAGAATAACAAAGAAGACTATTAAAAAGATAGATAGAAGAAGAACAACTAGAGGAACTATAAGAATAATAATAAGAATTGACTAAAGAACAGGAATTATAATTATAATTATAATAATTGTAACAGACAGTACATACAGTCTAACAGTGTAAGTCCTAAAGAGAAAGACTAATCTAAGGACTACAAACTAAAGTACAAGGATACTAGGTAGAATAAGTAAGAGAATAGTAAGAAAACTTATTCTATAAGTGTAAAAAGGTATTTACAAACTAAACTAAACAATATAAGAGTTAAAGAATAATGTTTTATTTATAAACAGACTATACATTTAACTAAAGATTGTTCTACACACAGTACAGTAAAGCTGAACAGTGTTTCTAATACAAATACATTGTCTAAGAGTGTTAATATTAATTATTCTACTCTAGATAAGTTAACTAATACTTTAGAAAATGATAATTACTTAGATTTGAATCTTATAATAAATAATATAATAGATCCATCATCTTCTATGTTTTAAATACAATCTATAACTATTTAGATATATTATTCAGACAATAGTTATGAGTCTACAACTTAGAAGAATAAGAATTACAATTTATTAACTAGTTATAATACTATTTTACAAGTATTTAGTTTAAAACAATTAGATTTAAAGTTACAAACCTCTTCTAACACTTTAGAATTAAAGATTCCTCTTATAAACACTAAACTTAGAAAGAGAAATTAGAGGAGAATAAGATCAATCTACAGAAATAGTAATTTCTATAGTAAATATAATAATATAGTATGTTTTAGAATTACTAAATGTTTTATAAAAGGAATTCTGTACTGTTTTAACTAGAAATACAATAGGAAACTCTAGAATAAGTATTTATATAATTGATTCTATGTTTTTAGAGGTACAAATACACAGTTTACAATTATAAACAATTGGGAGAACAGAAATGAGTACACATTACCTGTTAAGATTACTTTTCTAAACAGATTTAATGTTAGAGAATAGTATTCTCTACTTAAACAAGCTTAATATTTAGTCAAATACATTTACAATTATTAGGAAATATTAGAGATAGAGAATATCTTTAATCCTGAATTGTTTGAGCTAATGTATTCAGTTGTGAGTATGGAAAATATTAACTTATGTCTTATATTTAGAAATAGAGTATATATGTATAATTTACTTACACAAATTCATACTATAACTACTAACTTTAATGATTTTAATACAATTGAGCATATTATAACTTATACTAAGGACTTTAAGAGATTAATACTATGTTCTATCATAATTACAATCAAAATTAATAGAGAATTAGTAAGAGTATTAATTAATTTAGAATTATTAGTAAATTTTATGTTTACCAAGTTTGTAAATCAAATAAGTGTTAGGAAACTTGTATTAGTCAAACCTCTACCTATACAATTAGTAGTACAAGGCTCTAGATTAAAAGTAAACTATTGTACTAATACTAGAATACAATATAGAGAGATAAACACAATATAATACTTTAATATTATAAATTTAGATAATTATAATATTATACTAGGAATACTATTCCTCTTTTAACACAAGGTTTCTATCAGTTTTAATGAGTCTAGACTATGGATTGAAAGTGTAATACCTCTACTAATAATAGAAGAACAAGTTATAAATGTTTTATTAAAAGTTATTAATACTTATAATTAAGAAATTAACAAATACAGATAAGAGATTAAGGAATATACTATAGATTTGTTTAAAGATACTTTAGAAACACTACTACTATCTCTAAGAGCCATTAATCATAGTATACTACTTATAAATGAGAATAAGAAATACAAGTTCTGTAGAGTAACTTGTCTGAATCTTTTAAGAGAACAATAGTAAAACAAGAGAAAGAACTATATTTAATTAGAAAGATAGAAAGTAGTTACAGAATTAAATGTAATACTTATACTACTACTTTAAAAGATTAGAAAGACTAAGGAAGACTCTATATAATTAAGAACTGTTATTAATCTTAGAGAGTGTAACAAGAATACTAAGAAACTATTATCTTCTTTACTAGATATTAAATTAGTCTTAAGGAGAGTTACTTTTAAAAAGTATAAATTACTTATTAATAGTAAAGACATGTATAAACAGATTAGAATAATCTTTAAGTATGTAAACAGATTAATATTCAACACTCTAAATAGAACAATAGTTAGTAAAGTAATACAATTAGATAATTGTAATAGTAGAGTCACTTATTAAGTGTTAATAAACTACATTTTCTAGCCTTACTTGAGTGACTAGATAAATATCTACTTAGATAACTTAGTAATTTATTCAGACACAATTAAGAATCATATATAATATTTCAGAACTGTTATTAATATATTGTGTAAGAAGAAATTCTACCTTAGTAAACATAAGATACAATTGTTTTGGAAAGAATTAAAGATACTAGACTATATTATTAATAATTAAAGTATTAGAATAGACCCTTATAAAGTCAATTCTATTTAATAATAGAAAGTACCTACTAATAAAGATTTGTTACAAGGTTTCTTAGAATTAGTAGAGTATTTAGTACTTAATATACTTTAGTTACACATTTCTACAAGTATTTTATTAAAAATTGTAGGAGAAACTGTATTTTTCAGATAAACATTTACTAAACAGTAAGTGTTTGATTAAATAGTAAAGTTAGTATTGGATTTTAAACATAATTACAAGATAGTATTAGACTATAGTAAGAATACACTATTTATTAACATTGTTACAAACATTTTAGCTTTAGGAATTAGAGGAATAGTTAGCTAAGGTTATAATTAGAAAGATTCTAAGATAGTAGTATTTTTCTTAGTAAAATTAAACTCTGTATAACAGAATTACCTAGTACACAATGTAGAATTACTAGTAGAAGTAGAAACTATACTAAGATACAAGAATCTATTATAAGGAACACATTTCTTTTAGTATACTAATTATAGAGTGTTAGAATACATTCTAAGACAACCTGTATTAAGTAGAAAATAAGCTAGATAGTTAGAGAAGATATTAGACTTTAATTTTACTATAAAATACATTCTAAACACTATAAATATTCTTACAAGTACATTATTATACATATACTCAGAAGATTTACTAGGAACAACTCAATCTTAGTAAGAATATATATTACAATTTAACAACAATAATCTATTAAGGATTAATTAAGTTAGAAATAACATTTTACAACTGTTAGAAATACAAAATACTGTATATATTAAGGCTAGACTAGTAGTAGTAAGGAAAACTTTACTTTAAGAATTGATTGTAAGTTGACTATATAGTAGACAAGTTAGATTAATTACTAAACATACTAGAAACTTATAAACAGACCTTTAAACAGAGAGTAAGTCTACTATAAGAACTAAAAGCTAGTTTATTATACTAGAGAATACAGAGTAAGATTAGGAAACAGATACACACAGTAAGGTATTAGATATACTGTCTTAGAACACAGAATAACTAGATTTGTATAAAATAAATTCACCTATAAATATATTAAACATTAAAAGTAGTACACAAGAATATAAACATTTAAACAATAATATTAGATTAGAAATTAATAATCAGAATGTTCTAATACTAAAGAACACTACTAATCAACTCTAGAACTTAATTAAATCTTAATTACCTAATATTATAACTTAATCTTTACTAGATTTACAATTCCTAGAATGTTTTAAAGGTAAATATTATAAGAATAACTTCTTTAATCAGATATTATAAGATCTAAAGTACTTCCAGAATTTTATACAAATACAAATAGTTCTATACAAGAAGGCAGGTATATAATATTAGAGAACACTTTTCTTATTAATAAAGGAGTAGTATTATAGTATTTAAAACATTAAGAAATTGTTTCCCTTTTTATAATAAAGAGTAAATATATAGTAACTACTTACATAGTAAAAAATGCTTTATACTTTAATAACTTATTTACAAAGTGTTAAGTAATATTAAAACTAATATTATATTATATTTAAACAATTAGTTTATAATTACACTCTTATAAAACTAGTAATACTATTTAAGAACAAAATACATTAATATATACTATTATTTCTTATAATAGGTTGTTAAAAGATAATAGATTTGTCTTTTATACTATTATACAACTTGTATATTAGTTAACCTTTTAACAAAACCTCTTCTATTACTTAAAGTTAAGTATTTTACTTACAAACTTAGACTCTATACAAATTGAGAGAGAGTATTATATTTGTAATATATACAGATTAAAGGATTAACATTAAAGTACAAAGTACTTTAATGTATTAATCTACTTTATTATAATTAATAGTTTATTATTATGTATTTAAATTATATTTATTCTCCTTTTATGTATTTGTAAACTTTTATATAATAACTTCTTTATATATTTAAACTTTCCCCCTATATTATTTACACTTTAGACAATTATAACTTGTGTTTAAAGTATATATTATATTTATTATTATCTTTATACTATTATATTTACTATTATTACTATTGTAACTATTATAATAAGTATACTAATAAATTATAAACAATTATAACTTGTGTTTAAGTTATTATAATATATCTTACTTTAGAAGCTATTTATAAGATATAGACCTTATTACTCTCTTAATAAGACACAGACTTTATCTATTATTCTTAAGAATTATCTTTTGTCCTCTTACTAAGAGAATTCTTCTCTTCTAAGTACTAAAACACACTTAAGAATTTATACTTATAATGTTAGAATCCTAATTCAAGTAAATGTATTAATATAAGTAGAGTTTAGAAGCTTTTGTATAACTTAGTACAGATACAGAATAATAAAGAGTCTATACTATTTATAGATTCAGATTCTCTAACACAAAGTAAGAACATTTTCTTAATATAGTTAGGTACAATTTGAATAGAATTATACTTAGTAAACATAGTTAATTGTTAGGAATTTACTAATATAAATGTTAATATTTATTTTAGATAAATGTGTCTAATGTTTTACTATGTATATATATGTATTATACAATGTAGAACAGTCTTATTACTATGTGTTATTATACTAAAACATTAACTAAGACATATATTTGAGACATATAATATAAAATAATATATATAATACATTAATCTAAGAATAATAAAGTTTATACTATAAATTATAAACTACACAGTCAACTTGTATTAACACTTACATACTATGAGTAGAGTCTACTAAACTCTTACTTGTTTGACTAACTCTTAGGGAAACATTACAATCTTAAAATACTAACAGATTATAAGCCTTATACTCTCTACTCATATCTACATTGTTACTATACTTTTATCTTACCCTTTATGAATACAATACTTTGAAATCATTGTCTTAACAATTATGATTCCCTCTTAGTAGTTATGTATAACTATATACACTATAATTATTATCTTAAACACTTTAGTATACTATATACTATAGTATAAATGATTTAAAATGCTTAATTGTATTATACTTAATAAGTAACATTAAACTACTCTATTTAATACTGAATCTACTTAATTCTATATATATAATCTATTCTACTTGTTTATAAACCTTTAGTACTCTTATCTAAGTATACTAAATACAAATTGTCTTGACCTAAAGACTATAATTACTTTATACAATAAGACATACAATAATACTTGTAACTAGAACATACTATCTATAAGAACCTAAACACACTTGTCTAAGTATTCTAAACACACATTAATTTATTAAAATAATATTAGACAGATTAGTTACTTTAAATACAATGAGTACCTAATAATACTATATTTAAACACTAAACTACTTTATCTTACACTACTAAGATACATTATAATAATAACATCTTACATAAAAAATAAACATTTGATATTATATTAATAATACAAATGATTAATACTATAAATAAAAGAATAATACTAGTAAAGTATAATAATAATATAAAGAAATACTATTGTAAACATACAATTAATCTAATAATGATTAGTCAAACAAACAAAACAAAAACAAGAGTATAAATACTACTAAAGTATAAATAACTCAAATATAAAAACAATTTATACTATTACAAACACACAGTCATAATAAATAACATATATTTACTAAATACAAATATATTGTATAGATATACAAATATACAAACATATGAAACAATAATAATACATACAAACACATAAAACTATTACTCATTAAATAAACACAAAGTTAAATGTAAATACAATTGAACAAATACATAATAACAATAAAAACAATTAATAAAACATACAAAACAATGTTACAAACATTCTAAACAAATAATAACAAACATATATACTTATACAAAGTATTAAACTAAATTAAACTATAATGTTACAAACAAAGAAACAATATAATAATACATATATGTATAATATTAACATTATAAACTATACAGACAAATACATATCTTATACCTTACACAATTACTATTACAATATAAAAATCAAACAAATAATAGTTACAAAACATTGTAACAATATAATGTATTAATAAGATATACATAATAACAAAGTATTAAGTTGATACAATTAATACAAACAGTTTAAACAATATAAACAATTAAATATTACTTAAAAACTTGACAAAATATTAAAATATAGACACAAATTAAAATGACTAATACTACAAAACATTAGAGCCTAACATTGAATAGTCTAAAGGGCTAAGTAACAGAAAGAACACTACTACTAAGTACACAAAAGACAAACAAATGTTAGAACAAATCTAAAAGAAACAAACATAAGTTTGGAACTTAATTAGCTACTTTACTAATAATTAAACACAATGTGTAACAAATTTAATAAATCACTATAAACAGTAGAAAGATGGAATTTATAAAGAATATATTTATAATTAATACATAAAGGATATTAATAACTATTTGAAGTTCAAACAATATAATAACAATGTATTCTTTATTAACAGCCTTACTTAAGCTTACACCTATTATAAAAGAATAAAATTAATAAACAGAACAGAAACAAGACACAATAGCTTGAATACTTTTGTCATCAAACAGAAGACAAATAATACTGAGTGAAATTAAATAATGTATTACAATGTATACAAATATAATGAACAAAATATACAAACTTATCCTTACTAAACAATACAATAAATTATATTTATCCAAATAACAAACTATTCAGATATACACATAATAATCAAACAAAATACACAAGTATACATACAATTTATTTGAGTATAAACTTGAATAATGTACAGTATAATACTCAAAAAGAATTAATAACTAAATTGGACAAAGATAACAAATAACATTAAAATTATTAAACAAAACACATTCACACATTCACATACAAATGCTTAAAAAAATAAAAAAATAATGAAAACATACAAACAAATCTATTATACACAAAAGCTAATTGTTTAAAGTAAGCCTTCTTAAATTGAAGGGGAGTAATAATAGTATATATTTACAAACATAAAACATAACAAATGATTGAAACATAGTAAACAATTAAATAATGTAGAAATATTGACTATGTTACTATTTAATCCTGTACATTCTACAAAACACAATTATAAAGTTATTGTAATGAATTTAAAGCAAATCCATTAAATCTGACAAGCAAATCTGCTCAATCTAACAAATCTGACAATAAAATACTTATACAAGAGACACTTTCTCTAGAATCTTTGATAGTCATACTATATATAGTACTATTGAATGTATTACAAACAAATATATTACAGAGCATATACTTAAACACAGAGAAGTACACTATATACAAAGATGTTGAGTAGAAAAGTATTTCTAGTATATAACAAACTATATAGAACTATTGAACAGAACTATACTTTCTATAACAGAACATATATTACCTTGAAAATAATAATCACACATTATACAAAACTTACAATACTTATTCCCTAACATGTAGAACATAATAGTAAACAAATAACTAAGTAAACAAAATAATATTTAAATATATAACTAGGAAATAATTTAGGCAAGCTAAGAAATAGTACATATTCCTAAAGCAATCTATACTAGATGTGTAAAGCACTTGCTAAAATTAAAAGAAGTAACAGATATAATAGTAATCAAAACATTAATCCTTTCAAATAAAACAAGATAACATTAATTATAACTAACAAAAATGAGTAATATATACAAATTAAACAAAATAAATCTATATTTTATAACAAACACACACATATATTTAGCAAATAAAGTGAATATAATAATTAAAACAATATTAAACAGAATTTGATACAAAATAAATAATGAACAAATGAATATTATAATATACAATAAAAAATAAAACTGTAAAATACACTATTTCATCTATCTACAAAATAAAAACAGTAAACACATATTAAAGTAATATATTAACCAAATAACATTATACAATAATAATAAAAACATTATTACAATGATAAAACAATACAAACATACAAATAACATTATAGTTTGTAAAGTTGAAGGACACATTAATTAATAATAAACACAATACACACATATAATAATATTTAATACATTTATTACAAAACAGTAGAATAATACAAACATACTATATGTTTAAAACATAAATAATGTGTCTAAACAGACTTATGTTAGTAACAGTATAAAGGGGACCTGAAGGCTTAGTAAGAGGACTCAGACTACAACTATTCTATATAACAGAAATACAGAATGTAAGTACTAAAACATAGTCAGAACTTGTAGAACAGACAGAGAGAGAGTAAGACAAGAGTAGAGTATATAGAGTAAGTCTAAGAGTACAGGACTACCTAGAGTAAACAAGATTAAGACTACAGGACCTGTCTGACCTTGTATACTTATATATACTAAACTATACAAGAGTACTTAGAGAGTATGAGTTACTAAGAATAATAAGCTATAAAGAATAAAAGAAAGGAAGGTCAAAGATAAAGGTACAAAGAATGAAGGGATAGACAAAGGGTAAGAGACTATAGAATGAACAAAGAATGAAAGGGTAGTTAAAGGAACAGAATAATAAAGTAAGGAGGAGTAGTAATAAGAGTTAGTATACATATAGTCTATAAACAGTACTCTCTAAGGACAGAAGTTCTAAGTTCTAGTACAGAAGGGTGTAGAACCCTTAGAACTAAGAATGTAAGAGTAGAGAACTGTAACATTACCCTCTCTCTAAAACTAATCATCCTAATTAGTAAACATTAAACTCAGTTAGTAGTTTAGGTATAAGTAGGGCTTAGAAATCTATAAGGCTGAGTTTGTACAGAGTACTAGGATAAAGCTAATAGAAGTCTCAGATTGTTTTAAGAGTATAAGTAAGGTTCTTAATAGGTTCTTAAGTACACTCTTTAACTGAGTACTCTTTCTAGTAAATAAGGAATTTGAGTTTTCTATATAGTAGCTTAGTATTTACTATATACTCTACTTTGTATTCTGGTTTAGAACTAATGAGTTCTAGTAAAGACAGTAGGGGTCTTTATTATAAAGGAAACCCTAAATTATAGTACTAAAACAATAGAGCCTTGTTAAACACTGAGTGTATACACTTTTATATTGTTAAAAGTTAGAGTTTGTAAACAGAGACACTAATCTTCTTTTTAATAATAAAGGGTCTGAAGTACTTGTTGTCCAACTTCTTTATTAGACAATCTAAGGTCAGATTAGTAGCTTCTAGTATAACTTTATTACTAGACTAGTAATCCTTAGCTACAGATCTCTTCTAATTATAGTTCTACTTTATAACTTATACTACCTTTTCTAAAAGAGCTTGTATATTCTCCCTAGTCTTGTGTATCCATTCTACAAAGTTTGTTACAGATTCAGAACTACTGTTCTAATTCAGAACTGTCCTCTAGTATGAATGTCTCTTATAGTTGAGAAAGAACAGAGACTGTTCTGTTATAGAGTATTACTAGTTATTGTGTACAAATTCTGTTAGAGCTAACTATTCAGACTAGTCTGACTACTAATAATTAATAAACATTTAGAGATAGAGCTCAATCTTCTGATTAACTTACTTAGTTTAACTATTAGTTTGTAAGTAATATATAGTAGAAGGGTTCTCTTAAATTCTAAAAAGTATATACAAGTTCTATATGAATTTCAACTTGAATTGTAGTCTATAATTGTAAATAAGCTTCTAAGAGAGTCTGTATAACTAGAAGACATAATTCTAATAGATACACACTATGTCTTTAGAAGTAAGTTCTGTTTAGGTTAGAACTGTATAAACTTGTTTAGAGAATTAGTTAACAATTATATAAATAGTGTTATAACCTTAAGACTTAGGTAGCTTACTAATCAGGTCTACTAAGACTTCCTCTTAAGAGTGATTCAGAATCTAATACTAATGTAAGAGAGTCTAAACCCTTGTCTAGTAGGCCTTAGTCTGTTAGAATGTATTATAACTAGTTACATACTTTAGAATTTCCCTCTATATTCCTAACTATTAGTAGTTCTAAGTAATAAGTTCCTGTATTTTGTGTTAGCTCAAATGTTTTATAGTCAGATTATTATAATAAGCTTAAACAATGTCCTTCTACAGCTTCTAATCCTTTAGAACATACAGTCAGCCTTTCTAGTAAACCTGTCTATCCTTATCCTTCTCCTAATCCCTAACCTACTTCTCTAGCTACTTTACTACAACCTAGTCCTGTGTGTGTTTTAGAGCTTACTATATATAGGTGACAAAGTTAACATTCTTAAATTCAAGTCAGATCTCTCAGATTGTTTCAGACACAAAACAGGAATTGTCTAGAAGACCAAGATTTTTATTATTATTCTCTCTCCTTTTATAACCTACTTGTCTTAAGAGTAAATTAGCTTTTATTATTTGTATTCTAGGTTTGTAAGTTAGTACAAAGTTGTAGTCTTACAGTTCTAACATTTAGTAAGCCACTCTTTAAGAACCAGTCTCTTGTTAAGAATAGAATGTACTTAAATTTGACTCAAATGTATAATACTGTATTACTAGAGTGTTTACAAACAAATGTAAGAGATTAGATAGGTAAAGTGTAAGTATAAGGTAAGTAGACTATCTTTGTGAACAAACAATAATGTGTAGGATTGAGTGTTAACCAGATAAGATGCTTAAGATTATTTTTACAAAACTGTCTATATAAACTGTTTTAATTAGGTTCTACTTCTTCTTAAGAGCTTAGTCTGGTAAAACTCAGGTAGACCTCCTTAGACTCTGTCCCTATCCCTCCTTCCTTACACAATTCACCTTACTACCAATCTTCCAACTTATGTTTACTCTTTCTTCCTTATTATTAGTCTTTTATCTAATTATAGATAGAGAGTATATTCTTTACACTTAGTATCTTAATAATACTGTCTTGTCTTAATTACTTATTACTAGTTTTAATCTTTTTGTGTTCTTAGTCTACTTTCTTTATTGTTCTAATTACTCTAGTTATTCATACATCTGGAATTTATGTCTGCCTTACTATCTACCTAACTACATTTTTCAGTATTCATATTCTTAAATCTTATCTTCTTTAAGAAAACAAGGCCCATTTTAATGTACCAAGTGTATAATACTACTAAGAACAGAACATGTGTTGTAAGTAGTAGTAGCTAGAAGCTTTTCTTTTTATATACTATTAATCAATCAAAAACACTAGTTTAGATTAAAATGGAAAGTATTGTCTAAACAAGTAATACTGTATATATAATGATTAGTATGTGTGTTACTCACCTCTTACTTTACTTTGTTTTCTTCTTTCTACCTTTGTATTTTGTACTCTACTTATTTTGCATATTATTCCAATATATACCTCTGTATAATATTATGTTACTATTATTACACATGTTTGGTACTAGTAGTACATGTTTACAATATTCTCACTTTACTCTCTTGTCAAGAAATTCTCCTCCCCTCCCCTCCCTCCCAACATGAAAAAAGAAGAAAAAAAACTGTCTAAAAGGTAGAATGTAACAAGATTAGGCAGACAGAATGAAAATCCAAGAAACTCCATTATTCTGTACCTTTGACTTGCAGACCTTCAGTCTGTTTAATGCAAATGTATTTATTCAGGAATCAGTTGCTGTGTAAATTATGGTTGTTAGCAGGCTTTGTGAGCCTGATGCAACTCATCCTAGAAATAAGAGGGTCGAGTTGGGCGAATGTAATGCAACATTCCTGCCTTGTGATCCATTTCTATTCAATTGGCAGTCTCCGCAACACTTGGAAGCGAAACCAAACATATTGAGACATATCTTCCATTCATATCTTCAACTCAAGCAGATTACGGTTCATGCATATGCATGTATGCACCTAATCGACAAACCGGAGATACATGGGTGATGTAGCATGGCAGGAAACTATTAACTGATGATGATGACGACGGTGCTGATGTATATAAGCTCGCTCAAGAGTATGTCTTCAATAAAAGGAATGGAAAATTATCTACGAGATGGCGCTCAGTCATATGTCCTCAAAAAGTCCAAGAATATCTGTGTAATCGTGCAAGGTTCATCGGAGCCCCTCAATCACGAAAAAAAAAATGCATCGCTTTTCTTTTACAGAAGGGCAGCGCCGATGGCACCAAGGATACCAGCAATGCCGGCTGCGCTGACTGAAGAGCCGCGACCAGCCGCACCGCTAGAGTGTGTAGCAGAACTTGCAGAGCCTGAAGAAGTCGATGAGCCGGACTGTCTTGCAGCAGAGCTGGAAGAGTGGGTTGTGGCGGAAGAGGCGGCGGCGTGTGCGGTTGATAGCAAAGACATACCCGAAGCAGTTCCAGAAGCTGAGCTGGAAGATTTAGCACCACCACTGGCACTGGTCGTGGCAGCAGACGCTGCTGTAGATCCGCCGCTCGCCCCGCTACCTGATGCGGAGACCTCGTTAACGCTCGAGCTGACACAGCTAGATATGACCGGACACACAGCTGTCAGCCGCACGATACACTAAATATAGAATGATGGACAGCTCGAACGTACCTAGAGTCTGAGCTGCTGCCAATGGTGACAGCGTCCGTGTACATAGTCGCTCCGGTGCTGTCCTTCACCGCGACAGTGCTGGAAGCGAGAATAGTGAGGTAGTGAAGGATATCATTGAAAACGAAGCAACTTACATGGACGTGCCAGCAGCAATGTCGACCTTCCATGTAAGCGACGTAGACGAGGTAGTGTCAAACGTCTTGAGCTATTCGGAAGAGAGGAAGTGACGGCGATAAGTCGTGCCACCCAAAGTCCACATGAGAAAAAAAACACTCACTGGGGATGCGCTGACTTGACCACCTTTTCATACGATTCGCAGGCTTGAGGAATGTACTATCCAAGTGGAAAGGAAACAGAGACATACCTGGGATGATACTAGGGAAGTAAGGAGCCGTTCCCTCTTGCCATGAGAGAAGGGAAGGTTCTGGCCAAGTCGATAGTCAGCAAGTGGACACGTCGAGCTCCATTTTCTTCTACTCACGGCATTGAACGAGGCTGGACCTGCGGATGTGAGAGAGAAAATGTGTCAGCCGCTGGCGTGCGACAATGAAACCAAATACTTACGGGGTGTTGACCATGAACGCCGCGTAGGACTGGGCGGCAAGGGAGGCAAGGACAGTAAGGACAGCGAATGACTTCATCGTATACAGTAGGCGAGATGCTGGGAGGGGGAGAGTAAAATGAAATTGGATGGAAGGAGGGATAAAGCGAGCGTGTCTTGAAGACTAGGCGAGTATTACGGATAGCGGACGGGTAAAAGAGAGAGTGGAAAGTTGAAGTGGCCAAGCGTAGTAGGGGACTTTATACTCGTTAAGAGGGGCTGACGTGCGCGGAGGGGCGATCAGTCCACTCCGAAGCTGCGGAGATTGAATTGCCTGAAAATCTTTTTGGTGGAACTGTTGCGCTGGATGGATTGCTTCACACCCGGCTTCCGAACTGCGCACCGGATTCCCATCTTCTCTCGCCGCAAATACCATTCATTCCCACCAAACGAGTTGTCCTGTTTCAAATTACATGAAAATCGTTCGAATTTTAGGCGTCCTTCACCGCGTATGAAATACTTAATCATTAATATTGCACACAAGTCAGCCATAGAACTACACACCAATATTGATCCCGGTTTTCAGACAACGAAAAAAAAAAAGGTATCCAGCACAGCCCTGTTACACACACATGCATACCTCGCAACCGACAATCCACTCCATATAATCCACGCCACACTATTACTCCTGATCGTCGGCTCCCGCAAATCGCAAAAGGCAATAGAAAAGAGAAAAAAAGGTTCCTTCCAGAATCCACATGCCACCGATCACCGTCTCAAACAACTTCTCGACACAGCATTTCAATTTTTCATATTTATAATCCATACCAGCTACTGCGTCCGCCAGGGTTATGCAAACTCGTCTGCCCAATTTTCACCACCCCAGTCATCGCTTCGCATTCCTGTTGTTGGCTTTCTCCTCCTGCTACTCCTACTCCACTCGTAGGGAAACCGTATCCTTGGCCAAGCCTCACGTCAGGTGTCCCAGGCCCACCGAAGCTCAGATCAACTGCATCGAGAAGAGGTGATCGCGCACGAGGCCCCGGAGAGGCAGTCTGAGCTACAGGAGAAGCGATGAGTGACCCGGCTCCGTTCACTCGTGGTGTAGGCGTAGGCGTTGGAGGAGGATGAGTGGATAGAGTGGACATAGACGGTGAACGTGAAGGTGACGGTGGCGCTTGAGCCGGAACCGGTATCTGACCAGAACCCGTAGATCGTGCGGAATGCGGCGGAGAGGGAAACGGGCCGCTCGTCGACGACGAAAGTAGAACAGGTAAGAAAGCCTCCGCGTACCATTCGTACCATACTTTGCCGGAACCTGTGAGGCGCCAGATATCGATGCGGAGCTCTGCATTGCTCGGCAAATAAAGCGGTTCCTGATCATATGGGAAAAGAGTACTTATGTTCGCATATTGCATGTGAAATAAACATATGATAGCGCAACGAACTTTGATTGGGAAGAAACAAGGGAACCAACTGAGCATGTCTTTTGATATGTGGTCTTTACGGTCGGGATGGATGCTCAACCCAATGTTATCGTATAACACTGCTTCGAAGTACCCTGCGAATCCGTGTAGGATGCCCGCGTGTGGGATTGCAAACGCTAACGATGCCGAACGAACGTTATGGCTATTTGTCAACGGGAGACCTTCAGACCAAAAATTGAAAGTCAGCAAAAAAAAATATAAGATCATCGAATGAGCGCATATACCCACCTCGTGAATCTAACACCGCCTCCCGTCGCGGATGTTCAAACTCCCAGCATTGTTGAATCCTATCTCTACATCGTCCACCATGTCCAGGTCCAGGAGTATCTTCCGCGAGGAAATTGAAAGCTTGTAACATCACGACGTACGGAGTCTCAAGACCTTTCTCCCTATCTTTCTCTTTTGTGTCTTTGCTTCCTCCGGCTTCGTGATGGAGCTTTGCGGATTGGATGGGAGCGAGGAAAGCAGCGTAGGAAGACGGGATTGAGATGCCGTCGTCTAATTTTCAAGTTCAAGTTAATGTTATTTTGTTGGGGTTGGATCGAGGTTGACATACCTTTTAAGAATCGCATTGCACCATCTAGACATTCTGGACTTAGCTCGTTGTCTCCAAATGACCCTAATAGCTCGCTGACGAGAATGTCTGCTCTTTCAGGTACGTCCAAGTGCCGCATGTCACCGTACAGTACAGTCACTTTATTTTCCCATTCGGTTTCTCGTCGTTGTTGTAACCTAAAACAGTTGAATAATCACATCGACCCTTTGCCTGCGGAAAGTGTGTACTTACGTGACGTATGCACTTGGGTTTTTCTCAATTGCATAGACGACTACGTTGCGCGCCGAACGTTTGACAGCTTTCAACGATCGCGCAACAAGAGGTCCACGGCCAGCTCCAGCAACAGTAAGGACGCTATTGTTTCTTAATGAGCATAAGTATATCAAGAGAGGTACTTCGAGACCAACATTCGAGCATCTGCAGGACGATCAGAGAGAGCTTTAAACATCGCCTGCAAAACATGTCATTCAATGGTGTATGTAAGAGCGGCATTGTATGCCTACCTCCTCGTACTTCTGGTACTTTACCGGATCGCGTTCGAAGTTCTCATATACCATGCTCGCAAGGTGATCCTGCAGAGGCTACATCGCTAACTTAATCAGTTCTTCTTTACTCACTCCTCTACCCAAGAAAACAAAAAAGAAAGAAAGAAAAAGAATAGCGCACATAGGCAAAGAGCATGAACTCACCTGTAACGGCATCTGAAGATAATCCTGATACCCTTGTGCGTAGTTCTCAAGTGTGTTCGCTTCTTTCGTCCGACGGGTGTATGGTGAGCTTTTCTCGAGGTATCGAATGTAGTCTACGTATTTGTCTTCTGTGCCTTTGGGATGGAGGCGTGTGCCGGTGCCGGTGCCAGATAACACGATAGTTGGGTGGCTCTGCAAAGTACGAGCAATAACAGTTAGATCTCGGAAATAAATACATATTTTGGAACTGCGCACACGCGTCATGGTCTGCAGGAATGACTGTGTTCCTTTTGGAAGGACAGGATAACCCTTTGCGTTCGGTATAAACGTCGATACGGGAAGGAAGATATGTGATACCGGCTCGGCAGACCATCGAGTAAGGATTCCACGGGTGGAAGGGAGTGGTAAAGTCAAGTCCAGTGCTAACGATAAATACCAACATCAAATTAACGAAGAGTACTCTTAATTGATTCACCAACGCACCCAAGGTTAACCTAGGATTATACCCGCAAATCGTACGTATGACATCCCACGCCTCCCAGGCCCCACTCAGTTCTCCAACTGGTGGTGCCTTTAACGATGCACTCCGTAATGCTGGGCTTATAGGACTTATACCCTGGGCCAGTCCTGGGCTCGATGGTAAACCAGGTGAGATAGGTATAGGCGTATTACTCCCAGTGGCACTCGTCTTCTGCGCAGACGAAAGAAACGCTGGGTCGTACAATGGAAGTCGAACTGCAAGCTGCATATACGGAGAGTTATCGAAGCACGCGCGGAGAGTTCGACCGTATGATGCTGCGTGAGCCCGCTCGAGCGGTGGAGGAAGTACGACAATTGATAGACCTAGGTACGAGGCGTATGCGAGTTCTTGCCTTAGCGCGATCTCGCAGTCGTGTCGGACCCAGTCGTCTGGTGAGTCGAGTTCGAGCCAGTCGGAGGCGATGCCAATCACACCTTCTGCTTCGTCTTATTCGCGGTGAAATAATTCGTATTAGTTGGTTTGATCGAACGAACGAAGCGTGAGCGTTTACCTAGTCCTGTCATGTTACACTCCTCCCTCTGGAAACAGGGAGCTGCTCTCCACCTCTCCGCCCTCTCCTCAAGTTCACGCTCCCGCTCCTTTCTCTTCATCTCTTCCTCACCATCTTTCATCCTCGTCTCCATCTCCATCCCACTCAGTACATCATTGTTATCTTCCTTATCATCAGTTTGCATATGCAACGTCGAACACATACGCGTCCACCTCTCCTTCCACGTCGCATTCGTGATAGGAACAGCGACAGTATCAAAGTACCTCCTCGCATCGGCTTTGAGCTTGAGTACAGGCGAACCAAATTCAGACGGGTTCTCATCGTGCGATGCTTTTGCTATTTCTTCTGAGGTGATGAGACGAACGACGGGGCTGGAGTATGCCCATGAAGAGTCCATCTCAGGGGGTGATGGCTGGTACTGGATGAGATGTGTGCGTAAGACTCTACAGTAAGAGAGGATTAGAGGAGATGCGAATCACGAAGATCATCACGCGTCTCGTGACTGACGCGGACTTAGACGCGCTTTAGGACAGGGATTTTCAATTTCAATTTCAAATTTCCCAGAACTTCAGGGCTGCTCAGTCTAGACTCTCAGGCGTGTATGATGAAGTGAGTGCAATACTAAACGTTTATTTTGAGAGCATAATTATAGAGATAGAGAATAACAGACTACGTAAGGTGATGCAAGGTGGTATTGGTACAACAAAACCCGGTCATTTCGTCTGAGCATTCATGACTCGGAAAAGGATTCGATTGAGGCAACGAAAACGGATATGATAGTAAGGAAAACGGAACGAGAGTAAGAAACGAGATATTAAAAAAAAAGGAAGAAAAAGAACGTCGAACGAGTGATACGATATGAATTATATCGTACACGCAAAGAGAGATGGATTGGATATGTGGATATGTATGCTGTGGTGATGATGAAATAGGCGTACACTGTCCTTTGTCCGTTTCGTTTCAATATCTTTCGGTAGATATGCAAGTAACGCGGTCGTTTTCGTTTTTCATTGGCGGACCCTAAGCCTCATCCGCTTCATCCGCCGTGATATATATCGAATCCTCACTAGTCTCCACTCGTCGTGCAGGAGGGTTCGGTCGTTTCGAAACACGTCGCATCTTCGTCGGCGTCTGACCCACCGCATCATTTTCCTTGTCATCCTCCTCCTCCTCCGTAACAATCATAACAGTAACATCCTCATCGCCTTCTACTTCCAATTCCACTTCCTTGACCTGCGCCAACTTCACACTCATCGAATTAGTCGAACCAGCCGAGATCCGTCGTTCGTCCGTCGGTGTACGCGGTTCACAGCTATCAGAGCCCGAACTTGACGAGCTTGAATGTGAGCCTGAACCCGAGACGAGGCTTGAGAAACTTGGACGCGGTGAGCTATCCCCAACGATAACTTCACTATTCTCGTTTTCATTTTCGACAACAGTCTTCGTCTCTTCTTCAATCTGCTGTTCCTCTTCTTTTACTGTGTTCTCCTCGCTTGTCTGAGTCGGAGGTGAAGACAGCCCAGGCGGAAGCGCCGGTCCACCAGGAGACATCTCCGAAACGGTACCCGGCGAAGGAGCCACGATCGGTACAGGTCTAGGCCTTGACTTGGGTTTCGTCTCCGAATCAACATTTGTGGCGGTGGGTCTTGACGGTACGTCACCCAATCCACGCCCCAATGCGCGTGCTTGCATGTGTGCAAGTGTATGTCTGCGTGGGGGTGGTGTGGGAGCTGGTGCATTGTGCAGAATGCATATATGTGCGGGACACGCAGCCGTCGTCGTTTGCACCTGATTCTCCTCTTTCGGGGTATTGCTCGAGCCTGATGTGTCTGCATCCAACTTCTCTTCCTTCTCCCGAGATTGTTCTTGTGAAGGCCTAGTGGACGGCACCTCCGGAGCAGCCTCCAAGCTGAAAGTCGTCTTCCCTGCTGGTGCAGTCTCCGGGAATTGAGACGGCGGCACGTCAGGCATTAACATGAACGTCATCGGTGCAGGTGTGCTCGGAGAAGTAACAGGCACAGGTACTTCATCCTCAGGATACAACGGAGGAACCGGTTTACGCTTAACGAGGCTCGCGCGTTTCGCAGCTTTTGCGGCTTTCGCTTTGTCCACGGTGCCATCCTCTGGTAACTGCCCATCCGATGCCGGTGAGGGAGATGAAGGAGAGGATGCGATAGAGAGGAGGTTAGGACTCGAATGCGACGCATGTGCATTATTTGGACGGTCGGCGTGAGATTGCGAATGTGATCGAGAAAGGAACTGGTGTCGCTCGGAGCTCGTGCTTGTCCGGGGTTGTCCGGGGTTGGCAGAGGAAACAACATCAATGATCGGGGTATTCTATATTAGTATATGCGTCGTCGGTCAGTACAAGGACAGAAGAACAAGGTCATGGACAAGCAGAACAACCCACCTCACTGGCGGGCATCCCGAAAACCCGACGCCACCGCGATTCGTCCCATGTCCCATCGTTCCGCTGTACGAAAAAGAAAGCAAGGCAAGAGAAGTCAGTACACAGATTGAAAATACGCCACGTCATAACGTCCGAGAGACATGTATCGATCAAATGACCTCGGGGTGTCTAAAAGTCCAAAATCCGTCCGAGAATCGCGGCGACGGAATTACGGAATCTAACAGCACAAAATCCGTGATACTAAGGATACCCGCGGTCGCGGTAGTAAGGTACGCCACAAGACTGCGCATCCGCGTACAGACACAGAGTCCGACCCACCGCACCGGACTCATGGGAAAAACACGAACAACGGAGCCAGACAGAATTAAGAATACTGAATACTCACCGAGTTCGGACCCAGATGAAACTCATGCTTGAACGCACTCGGCGGGCCGATGTCGAGTACGTTCAACCGCGATTTATTCGGGCTGCTGGATGATGACGCGTTTGAGCTTTTGGAGCTGCTCTTCCCACTTGCGAATGACGATGTTGAAGCGCCACGGACGTGTGATGACGGAGACTTGCGGCTCGGGGACGGAGACCCAGAACCAGACGAGGATGCATGACGCAGGAAAGAGAAAGACGAGCCAGCAGCGTTGGTTAGCGTCGCTGTAGCCTTGTCGATTGAGGCACCCGAGGCACGCGAGATTGACTGTATGCGTTTCCGGATCGACGGCCGCCGGAGCGGGAGTGAGACTTTCCTGCTCGATGTTGGACTCGAGCAAGAGCCCTCACACACAGCCGACGTGCTACTAAAGTTCGGGGGAGGTGCGCGGGAGCGGGAGGGAGAGGAGGGACCCTCGACTGGAGAGCTTATCGCCGATTGAGGTGCAGTGCAGAGCAATGTGAGCATCTTCCTTCGTTGTCAATGCTTAATTAACGGGTAGTAGTGGAGGTATCGCAGTTGTACTGTGTACGTCGGGAGTGCTTTCGTCGCGGTGCAACAATGTGGTGGGCGCAAGAGCAGCACAAAGTTGAAGGATCGACTCGAGACTGTCGGGGGCGTAAAAAGGTAGGAACGGAGCAATATGAGTGGGGAAACTAGTACCAAAATTGATTCGAGGCGTATCTCCCTCACCTGACAGATAGCACTCGCCACTTGCCACAGGGTAGAGTAGGGTAAAGTAGAATGATCAAAGTAAAGTAGGCCCTGCTGTCTCCTAAATGCTCGTTTGTAATTTTTAAGTTTCGTCGACGTGGCGTGGAGATAATATGACTGCCGGAATATCTGTGGCACACGCGGAACTGCGTAAGATAAGTCGGATCCGGAGGGAAGTCTGTTACTCTCTTCTGTTCCGTATGCGTGTTTTAATATAAGAGCATGCAGTTCTCCAGGGACGGTGAGGCCGTGAGCGTGTGCCCGTCTGCGTTTATGCGTGCGAAGTGTCGGAATAGGAGCTATGGCGCGGTGCTAGGTAGGGCTGCTGCTAAGGTTCACACACCGACCACACTAAACTGCCAGCAAGACTCGGCAAGCGCACGTCGAACGAAGCCGGACGGACTCACGAGGAAGACCGAAGAGCAAAAGCAGACGTCAACGAACGTCAACGCAACGAGGCAGGCCAATTCCAAAGCCGACTTCCAACTTCGAAAGGTACTGTACTTGTATGCGCGAAAGTTCAACCAAAACCACACCGGGGCACAGATGCGGATTGCGCGGTCGATCAACAAATCAACAGTCGGGTCAAGGTCGAAAGCGGTACTTCGGTGTGCACTGAGTTGATCGCCCTTGCTCTTGTCCCTTGTATGTACTTCACAAGTATCTCAAAGGAGTCTCGTCTCCACACTGGGGGTTGTCCGTTGTATGGATGAATTTGTCGCTGAGGCGTCGGCGTCGGCAGATGGAAGGAGCTATCCGCTACTTATGTGTCGCGATGTGTAAATCGTAAATCAGAATGAACGCAGGCCGGGGATGTCTGAGTCTCGCTGCGCAGCCTGAGGGAGGTAAAAGCAAAAGTGCGTGTGAGAATGAGTATGAGCGAGTAACTCGGTCGTGAAGTGAAGTGAATCCCATATTGAAATACTTTATAAGGCGGAAGGCCCGGGAATGGGGTGGACACGTATGTAGAAATGAAATGTCCAGACAACGGGATCAATAGGCACATACCTCAATGACCTCTCTCTTCTCTTGTTGTTCACCAATCAGCTGGGACGTTGGAACTAAGTAGAACAACTCCCGTGTGTGGAATGCGAGCGTTACGGCCGTAGCACGCGCTGCTTCTGTCCTTATTCACCTTATTCACTTTATAACCTCAGGCCTCCTATCCACTGTCTTCGATCTCTTCAGCCTCCTTCACGACGAGCTGAGTGAGAGGAGGAGGATTTGATTTGAGTAGAATCGGGCAAGGAAATGAAACTTGAATCGTGATGTATCTCATACTGCTCTTATATGCCTTCTATTGCTGCCAATATTTCAAAGGTCGGTTGCCGTCAAGGACAGAGTTAGTGCGGCCTATGTGTTAAACGAGCGATGTACCTGTATGAGGCGATGAGCGCCCAGTGCAATGCACCCACGCCTCCTATCTCTCCCACGACAAGACGCTCCTCTTCAACACGAACCGACACACCGCAGCGGCGAAGCCTCGCCTCGCGCAATGCTGTCCATCATTCTCTCCTCGCCAATCAGTACTCTAGGACTACCACTATTCCTTCAATGTCAATATGAGATTTCTTGTCACAAGACAGAGTCGAACACACACTAAGAAACCGTGCGAGTGCATATGAATATCTCAACATAAAACCTGTCTCATTCCAATTCTCACAATCCAATCAAATGAGCGCAAGCGCGGATGCCCGCAACACCCAACATTCTCACACATACACCACCAATAGAAGGCAGACTTAGAGTCAACGAATGAGCTACCCTGCATCACACAAGAAAACATATACAACACAATGAACACATGTCATGCCATCACAGATTCACATTCCAAGTACCCACGCTGTGGGACCTGTGCGACAACATACAGCGATACACGCATATCACACTGACCTACACAAATGGCTAGAAGCGAGACACTGGGAATTGCGGATAATGATGCGCCGGTAGTCGATACAATCCGTCAATCCATAGTGTAGTAGAGTTTACCACCGGTCCCCGCCTCCGCGGCCACCCCAACCAGAGTCATTGCCTCCGTATCCTCCACCACCTCCTCCTCCATATCCGCGGTTACCTCCCCCACCGCGTCCTCGCCCGCCTCCGAAGCGGCCTGTACATCCATTCCGTTAGAATCAAAAACCTGTAACAGTTTGAATAGTGAATTTGATGTGTCGCTTACCTCGGCCACCGCCTCCTCCACCAAACTGCACCATTTCCTGCAGCTGCGGCGGAACTTCTGCTTTGGCTTCTTTCAAAATCGTCACGAGTTCTCGTGCAGATTTCGCATTCTCTGTCGTAAAGAACGTGTATGCAATACCCTTCTGACCCGCACGCTAAAAATAATAATATGTAGCTGTCAGCTTCACAGTAACACAGTAACACAGATTTGCATGCGACAGTGTTGTGGAGAGATAAATGGGCGCATGACTACTATTACTTACTCCTGTACGGCCGATGCGGTGGATGTAGTCCTCACAATTGTTCGGGAAGTCGTAGTTCTGCGGCAATTCAGATCAGTCAGGTACCCGAAACGAGATTAAAGACAGATAAAGGAACACCCACGATCACAAATCCGACATCCTTCACATCTATTTTCGATGCATTTCCAAGTCCAGACCGAGTCCGAAAAAGTGGCGAAGAGAGCAAAGGGAAAGATAACAAAATAGGTCAACAACACAAAACCTCGGCCGTGCTCACAGCATTCAGCAGCCTGCCGTTCATACAAACACCATACAAAAGGCAGAAGCTAGCGAAGAAACCAGAGGACTAGACGACATTCTAGCTAGCAACTCAACCCAAGGCATCTACATAGAGACAAAGTCCAGTGTCCAATGTCCATGTACTGCTCTTCATATACGGGGTGAGTCTATTCTAGCGTCATAGCCTAGTCTAGTCTAGTCTGCGGTTCGAGTCAAAGGTCCGACAAGCGATTCACATAGTCCCAGGCATTGCACGCGCTTGTAGATAAAAGCCACATTGACGAGAGGTGAGTACAGTCCATAACCACAATCAACTGGCAAATATTGTGAACAGGCCCACTGTCCAGAACATTTCAGCAGAAGGGCAGAGGGGACCAGATTCGTTATTCCTCTCGCTTAAGAGTGGCGTCGAAAAGCACATGGTTACCCGAGAAATGTTTTCTGCCTGTCTTGAACCTGTCCTGAACACGTACCGCAGTATGACGACGCAGCATCCGGGGAACCGGTATGTGCGTTAGATGATCGCTAGATCGCCCAGTCAAGGTGTTCCCGACAGCAACCGCTCCTTGCTGACAGAGAGCACAGAGAAAAAAATTACGTACCGAGACCCCTAGATGCTACGTCCGTAGCAATTAAGATAGGGGAACGACCGCCTTTAAACTCTCCGAGTACCCAGTCACGCTCACGCCTGCAAATCATCAGATGAAAACGACATAGAAAGAAGAGAATGCAACACACTGTTCCTTGTCACCGTGAATAGCGAGTGCAGGCCAACCATCTTGGCGCAAATATTTCGTGATGTCGTCGGCGACACGTTTTGTCGCTGTGAAAATGAGTACTTTCGCATTCTGCGTGCTGATGTAGTCAAGGTGCTTGACAAGCTTGTTACGCTTCTCAAAGTCAGTGCAGACTTCGATGATTTGAGTGATGTTGTGGTTCGCCGTCAGCTCCATTGAACCAATGTTCACTTGAATCATGTCGGTCAAGAAATCCTGCACAAGAAAATCAGCAAGCCGAATTAGTAGAAGTGACCCAGGATGACTCACATTAGCAAGTTTCTGGACGTCCTTCGGCCAAGTTGCGCTGAACATGAGTGTCTGCCTGTCTGGACGGATCTGCGAAACGATTTTCCGAATTTGTGGTTCGAAACCCATGTCCAACATGCGGTCGGCCTCGTCCATGACGAGATACGTAACACGAAGTAAATTCGTCTTTTGAGTCTCAAGCATATCGATGAGCCGGCCAGGAGTCGCGATAACGATTTCTACACCGCGCTGAAGGTCACGAATCTGCGGACCCTTCGGCGCACCACCGTAGATGGCAGTGTTGCGGATTTTTGAATTTGAACCGAACTTCGTGCACTCTTGTTGGATCTGAACAGCGAGCTCACGGGTCGGCGCGAGAATGAGAGCGATTGGGCCATCGCCAGGCATAAGAAGGGGTTGTCTATGAACAGAAGAATAGTAAGTCATATGGATCATCGGTACGCATTAGTCATGCTTGAATGGCTTACGCGTTGATGTGCAGCATGGCAGGAAGGGCAAAAGAGATCGTCTTGCCCGAGCCAGTCTGTGCGATGGCAACGACATCGCGCCCGCTCAGAGCCATGGGCCATGCTTGGCATTGGATGGCTGAGGGGGCGGTAAAGCCCTGAGCGTGGATGGTCTTCAAGATGTAGTCAGGGAAGCCAGCTTCTTCGAAGGTAGTGACTGGGCGAGGGACATGTCGACCAGAGACCTGTCACAAAAGCCGTATCAGTGTGAAATCAAAAAGCGACACAGGGAATGTGCAAAATGCACCTTCATTTCTTTCAGCCTGCGGAATTCTTCTATTTCACGATCGCTGCGGGCCTTAACCCTTTCGTCTTCACGGTAGAAATTTTTCTCAAATTTCTCTAGACGATGGGTATTCCAGTCGATGTTCTTCAAGCCACCGCCCAATGCGCTCATCTTGTCGCCGCCATATCCACCGCCATAGCCACCTCCTCCACCATAGCCGTTGCTGTAGCCCCCACCATAGCCTCCGCCACCGTACGAGTTTCCTCCACCACGAAAAGACTATAAGACGTCCGAAAACGTTAGAATTGAACAACAAAGAGGAAAAGCTTGGGGACTCACCATTCTATAGTCTATAGTAAACTAAAGAAGGACTAAAATAAGGACCAGAATCTAAAGTCTATGGGTACCGCAAAGATGGCGGTGGTCGATGAAGAAGAAGAGTCGTCCGCAACAGGCTGAACAATAAAAACGCGGCCAGGACAAATACTGCCAAATAACACCTAATGTGGGATAGACTTCTCACGCCTGCTTTATTTTTGCTAAGTACGTGTTTATTTTATTCATCGATTGCTTCCGAATCCGAAACCAAATTGTCAAGAAAATATGCAGTGGTATTCCTAGCGTGACATACAGTGAACTGCTTTGGGTATATACAGAAATGTCTCTGGCTTGTACACTGGACGAACGACAAGTTTAAAGCAATACAAGAGAGCAGAAAATAAAAAGAAATAGCATTTCCAAAGCAGCAATCCGGGGCTCATAACTGCCGAGCGAAGGAGGATGGGGAGTGGATAAGATAGACATCCATACATGCGGTGAGAAGGGAGAGAAAACAAGAGAAAGCAATAAGTATCCCAGAAGAGCATTGAAAAGATCGAAGGTGGGTGGGTGATATAGAATTTCCAAGTAACGCCTGTCTGTGCGTGCGTCTCGCCCACCCACAAAAGAATCAAATCAGCATCTACTGTATCCCTATATCGGCACAATTGAAAGTCCTTGGTCCGTCCAATCATTGCAATCACATAATTATACAACGCTCACGTTTCCGCCTCGGGTGCACTGGGTAGCGCTCACGCATCTGGCGGATGAGATCTTCGAACACGTCATTGACATGCCAGTTCCTCTTTGCGGAGGTTTCGTAGAAGGGGAGTCCCCAGCGCTCGGCCGTCGCTGCGATGAGCTCACGATCTACGTCGCGCTCCGCAGTCAAGTCTGACTTTGTGCCCACGACTACGATGGGGACGTTCTATTTCGCGGCGAAGAACAATAAGAGGGGAAAGACGCATGTGTGAACAAAACTATGACGTGCAGTGAACATAAAGAAAGCAAGAGAACTGACCGAATTGGCGCCTTTGATTCGGTATATTTGTTGTCGGAGGTGGTCAACCTCGCGAAGGGTGGTTCTCTGTGTCAAACTATTATCCCGAGTTAGCTAAAGTGCTATGTGTGTTTGGGCAAGAGAACTGAAACTCTATCCGGTTACTCACCTGAAGACCAAGATGAATGCCATCCCGGACTGATAGAATGATAGGAACGGCAGTGAGCAAATGTCCGGTCGCTGCGAACGGACCGCTGTGGGCGCGCACCTTGATGTACATCTCGTTGAACGCAGTGAACTGCTCTGCACCTGCTGTATCTAGTACCTCGAGCTACACGAGGACATGCATACGCGTTTAGATAGAAAGACGCGTATGTAATAAAATGACGAACCTTAGTCCATTCGCCATCGACGTTAAACTCGCGGCTGTATTCCTCTGTAGCCCGGGGTAGCATAGTAGTACTTAGGATACAGTGCAGAAGGGAGAGTGACGAGTCTCACCCTCGATAGTTGGATCATAAGTGTCTACAAAGACGTCTCTGATAAAACGGCATGTGAGAGCTGATTTACCAACGCCCCCAGCTATAGGGGTCAGAGGCGGGGAGCTGTAAGCCTACTGTAAGGGGAGGCAGTGACAATAAACAGACCTCCCAAGACGACTGCATTGAATTCGCGCATGTAGAAAGGATAGGGGAAGTGAGAGGTGAGTAGAGAGACAGAGATGAAAGAGAGAGGAGCGAACCAAGGCGTGCTTGTTTATGAGATGAGGGCCCGTCTTGGTCGAATCCGATCGCCAGGACGGATGTGCGATGGACTAGTAAGTATAATAATAAGAGCAAGCGCCGGGAGAGCGAGTCCAGTGTGCAATGCAGCAGAACGTTCGGACAGAACAAACGCGTCCCTACTAGTAGGCCTGTCCTGGCAACTCATCACGCTCTCTCTCTCCTATCATGGTCGCTCCCCGTGTCTTCCTCGACTTTACTCTCGACGGCGCTCCCCTCGGAAGGTCCGTTCAATTCAAAACAATAGCATTTGCCTTTAGCGTTTAATAATTCCATCCGCACCCCTTTCTCAACAGAGTTATATTTGAACTCTTTCACATCTCCGCTCCTAAAACAGCTGAAAAGTCAGTACTTACTTATCTCTCCTACTACTAATTGTCTTCCACCCGTCCCTTTTCAGCTCATTCCTCGCCTCGCAGTTTTAGAGCACTATGCACAGGAGAACGCGGCGTGTCCCCCAGATCCGACAACCCGCTTTATTACAAGCATAGCAAGATACATCGTGTCATTCCGGATTTCATGATCCAGGGCGGCGACTTTACAAAAGGAAACGGAACGGGTGGCGAGTCTATCTATGGTGCACCGTTTGCAGATGAGGATCTGTCGCGGCCCGTTGATGAGGCAGGGTGAGTTTTTGTCCAGTTTATTTTTTGCCTGGTTGCTTTTGGGCGTTCTTGTTCGTGGTATGTGACGGCGTAGGGTGAAATAAATACATTCTCCTCTTATGACGTATTAGGTTCACTACTGAGTCCCTTGATGAGCTTATTGCTCAAGTATATGCTCCCTGCACGTCTCCAGCGTAAAGCCATCGCCACCACCATCTCCAAATTCTTCTTCTCATCCTCTGCGCAACATCAATCTGATTACCTCTCTCACAATAGCCTCCTCTGCATGGCAAACAAAGGCCCCAACACCAACAACTCCCAATTCTTCATCACACTCCGCGCCAGCCCACACCTAACAGGTAAACATGTTGTCTTCGGACGCGTAATCCGCGGGTTCGAAGACGTCATCAAGCGAATTGCAGCTGTGGAAACGGATGAGAAGGATAGACCGGTTGGGGTTGTGGAGGTGGTGAATTGTGGAGAGTTGCAGCTTGTTAGGAGGGTGAGTAGGCCGGAGGTGGAGAAGAGTAGGGTGGGTGGGGAGGAGAGGGAGGGGGGGAGAGGGAGGAAGAGAAGACGGTCGACTTCCCGTTCGCGATCTCCGTCGGTTTCTCGATCTAGGACAAGGGAAAGATCCTACTCGCGTTCACGATCACGATCACCCGCATCCGAGAGTGATAGCGAAGCCGAACGTAAAAGGCGTAAGAAACGCTCTCGGGAGGACAAAAAGGAAAAGAAGGAAAAGAAATCCAAGAAATCCAAGAAACGAAAACACCATCGTTCCCATTCTCCTTCCGCGTCTGGCTCGCGTTCTCGATCCATCAACTTGCCGAACGGTGGGACGGAAAATAAAGGAGCCCGAGAAGAAACAGAAGAAGAATACGACGCACGCTTGGAACGTGAAGAACGCGAGAGGATCGAGGCTGCGCGGTTGAGGGAGCTTGCTGAGATTAAGAGGCGGTATGAGGAGGAGGCTCTCAAAAAGATGGAGAAGGAGAAGGAGAAGAGTGGGGGTGTTAGGTATAAAGGTACGTTTTGTTTGCTTGGTTTGTTGTTTGTGAGATTGATTTTGATTCTCGTAGGCCGAGGAAGGATGAAGTTCGTTGATCCGGAGATGAGGTCGAGGCGGTATGATTGAGCTGAATCTCGATGGATGATATTGTTACTTTTTATTTTTGTTGTCGATGTTAATGTCTTAATTCATATTCCAAACAAGGAATTCATTGATTTCTAGATGGGGTCAAGGTGAAATAATTGAACCGGGGGCCAATGATAATATTGTTTCTGCACTGTTATTTTCAACTTTTGAATTCTGTTTATTCGGTTCAATACAGCGTTGATGAAACATTCGATAATATTACAACAGTATAAGATCAGAGAGTATTGTACAGTAAGCAAGAAAGTTTACATGTAAATCCTGTAGTGTGCACAGCTTAGAAGCTAAATGGAATTGGGTTGACAATGCTCTGGTCAAAGCAGGGTAGCATTCAGTATCATTACACTGTATTCCATGTTGGACAAGGCACGTACAAGATCCTGCAAGCTGGACAACTGTGTATTTCTATGTATCAGACACTGTAACTTGCAGAACCAGATCATCACTCACAATTACCTCAGGGTATGGTATAGCCATACCTATTTGTTGGAATATCCCTGATGCAACAAGTCTTATCAAGTGTTCACTGTAAATTCAAATAAGTGAAATTTAAAGAGTATGTCTATACTATACTTACAAAATTGCTATGAAAAGTTTCTTGTGTGTCATGTTCGGATTTTCGCCTGTTTCTCAGGTCAGCCAATATACATTATTGAGGAGTTTAGAATTACATGCATAATACATGCCAGAAGGCCTGGTGAAAGATTGGTAGCCTGTTACTATACAATGTATTAAAACAGTAAACAGACAAAACATACTGTAGTAAGCATCCCTCCATCCTGACTATCAAATGGATTATATACAGTCCAGGATGTCTTTAAGTTGGGATGGTAAATAAGACACTACATTTACTAAACAGATGAGATAACTCACAACATGCTTTGTAATTTTACTCTCTTGTATTGTATGTAGGAGCTCTGCTCACTTTGTCAGTCCAAGTTTTAAAGAGTTAAGTTGATAATAATGTCTAGTCATTTAGCTAAAACAAACCTTTGGTTCTTACTGTAACATCTATATCTGGCCTAAAACATGGCTTGGCCCTAGCCCTTAACATTGTAGGGGACCATATCTTATACAAGGGTTTCTTGTCCTCACTTTCTGAGTGCAAATGTGGTAAACCTATACTAATATTAGAGTTGAACATAGAGACAGTGAACAACCTTATAACTACTGACTAATACCAGAAGAGGAGAGCTCACAGTCAAGAATCACCTGTCCAGGTGGATAATCAGTTCCTGTCAGTAGGCAGAAGGAAGTATGAGTATACAGTGAGGTGGGTTCCTACTGGAAGACTATCTACTAATTTCTCTTTCAGTTCCTGTAAGAATGAATCAGTATATTTACTAGATAATCTGGAAGTAAAGAAAGTACATACACTACCTATAATATACTTGTCTATTACCCTTTCTTTCTGATTGTCATATACAATGTCAACAGGCCAGATGACTCTACTGATAACATTTTGCTTGTTTCCACCCTTTTCAGGTGTCTGAGCACTATGTCCAGAAACTAGAATTGTGTTAGACAAGTTAGAATGGGTCATTACTGAAATAGTTAGCTTACAGTGGAATACAAAGTGATCACCAGATTTGGCACCCTTGACAAGTGTGTCAATTACCTTCAACTATATGAATATCAGCTCCAAGGTCCTATTCACAAGTAAATAGGCATACAATATTCTCTCAACTTGGTAGCATATGATTCCTATTGTCTTTAAGAATTACAATATCTTCCTCCTTGTACTCATAAAATTCTGCAAATGAATGAGCATTCCAAGAAGATATATAGGTTTTTGTATCCTTACAAGTCAACATTTGCTTTACTTTGTCTGGATCACTATGAGCTGCACCAAGTTTGAGAGGCGTGTCTTTCTCAGAGTACTGTAGAGTATTCTGATATGTAATGCTAATAGATAAAGCCTTTCATGCTACAGCAGAACTGACTGTCACAGGCTGTAGATAATATGACAGAAAATTGTTAAACATAGTACATAGTTGAAAATAGAAGCTTGTACCAGTTGCTTGTACAAAAGATTCAAAACTTCAGAAACTGGTGACTGTTGGGATGGCTCAAATATCCAACATTTCTCACATATTGTCTGAAGAAGCTCAAACAACATAGAATTATGAGGATCAACAGGTGTTGAAGGAAATTCCGGAAGTCTTTGTTGTAAAATCTGGGTGACTACTATTATCTGGTTGAATGAGGAGTAAGGACGACTGCGAGTATACAACTCCTTGAGTCTGATTAGCAGTGATGCAACAGAGACAGACTAGATTGCTTACATATACAGTCATCCCAAAAGCCCAGACGTCTGATTCTTTACTGTGTTCCGAGTATGTTGCAGAGTATGCTATTAACTCGTATGATAGATAATGTGCTGTCCCAGTCATACCGTTACCAGTGGTCAAATGTGCTAGACTTTGGCTAGCATTGATTATGCGAGTGTAGCCAAAGTCACAGATGAGGGCGTCGCCAGAGCTTGATACAAGGACATTGTCCTAAATGACTCAGTAAGCAGTCAACAAGGCAAGTGCAATCTGATAACTTACTGATTTTATGTCTGAATGAATGAAGTTATTCTTGTGGAGATATGCAGGTCCTCTAGCAGCCCCAGAAACTGCAGGTTTGATAATAAAAAAATGATGACTAACTAATGAATCAGGTATCACTGACCAGTCGTAAAAGGTCACACTGTGGGTTTGAATTAACATATGTCCATGCTGACCCGTTTTCCATCCACTCCGAAATTAGCATTGGAAACTCAGTATCCATGTCAAACGCATAGCCCAGTAAAGGAAGTATGTTCTCATGTCTCAGCTTTGACCAGACGTATACTTCTTTCTCGAGCAACTGAAAGTACATGATAAATTGCTACATAGGTAGAGCATATAGATCTGGGTACATACACGTTTTTTATCCTCTAGATGGAAAAAGCGCACAAGTTTAGCAGCCACCTTAACCCTTTCCTGACTTCCAACATTGCATTCTGCTATACGTATGTCTCCAAAACCTCCTACATTGACTATCCGTTTATCAGTGAAGATGACACGATCAGTGATGTCCAGATGACTGAGGCTTGCAAGCAATTCAGGTGCAATGTCGTACTGTAATAGCCGATTCATGATATCAGTGTAGTCAATATGCAGGTCTGTGTTATCCTTGATTTTGACTGCTCAACAGGATTCCTAGAGTGAATCAGACGTGAGAGTGAGGAGCAACGATAGGATCAATGGCCCGCACATCCGTCATTTCACAATTACTTGCCTAAAAGAACTTACATAATGTAAAACATTATTCGAAATTTATTTTACTATTTTTGACTAGCGAAAATTATAAACAAAATTTATAGTTTTTGTCTTAAGAAAATTACAGTGTTTAACGTTATGTAAGTTATTTTTTAGGACAAGGAATTGTAAAATGCCCCATGTGCCGGAGGATAACATCTAAAGCCACATGTCCTCAGGATCAGCATATGCATATTATCCATAACGTTCATATTGCAACTCGTGAAGACACATGTAGAAGGCAGAAATACTTTATGTAACCACAGCTTTGCCAAAACGGATACATGTAAAGACAACATACGATAAATCAATGAGTAAGGAGACCAGCAAACAGCGTACAGGAGGAGAAACCCCGCTTTGCATGAAGAAACGTCGAAACAAGCAAGCAATAGTATACCACTATTCATTCATGATGAAACAACAACGGAAGAGAATTTTTTAATCACACGTTTACTTCAGCGAGCTTTTCAGCCACTTTGTCAGCGTCAGCGCTGGTATCTTTTTCTGCTTCACTCTGTTGTGTTGAAGGCTCGGAGCCTGAGGGAAGAGCAACTTCCTTCTTCGCCGCAGCAGCCTTCGCGAAGCTGAATGACGGTCGAACGTTCGCAGATGGTGCCGCCGCCGAAGCTGGCACCGGAGATGCGTTTGACGAGGGTGGAGAGCCAGGTGCAGCACTCTCGTCAGCAACCGTCGCGGGTGTGGTAGACGGGGAGCGTGTCCCTGCTTCACCTCTTCCGCTACCAGGTCGTCCTCGCGGCTGTCGCGAACTCTGACGTGACATTGAGTGCTGTGCTATCCTCTCTTTCTCCTTTTCGATCTTCTCCATTGCCGCTGCTTCGCGCGCTGATACATCTACAGGCCTGATAATACGACAAATAAACACTAGGAAGAACTGAGAGTGTTTGAGTGCGCTCACCTGGCGGCACCGAATGGGTTAGGCTTCGAGGAGGAAAAGTTAGCGGACTGAGGAGAAGAGAGAGGAGTTGCTTGAGAAGAGCCACTAGTCGAACGAGGCAGAAGCTCAAGCTTCCTACGAGCTAGTTGAGGGGTAGGGGGAAGGGAGTTGCTCGCTACAGAAGGGTTAAGTACGAACTCGTAAGGCGTAAAATGGATGGTGACATTCAAAACTCACGTGAAGTACTACCGGCTGCGGGTTTTCGCCGCCAAGGGCCTTCGTCAGCGACCGGCGGTGGCGGTCCCATGTCTCCTCGCCCCCTTACTGAACCGAACCGACCGCCCGGCTGATTGTCAGAACTCGGGCTCGGTCTGAACTTGCCTCCAATAGTCCATTTTTCTTCCGCATCAGCAGGGCTCGCTTCTCCTTCATGTGTAGGCGTCGAGAAGCCCGAGCCACGCCTTCGGACGGGTGGCGCGTCAGTCTCAATAGGGAAGCGAGGGGGAGGACGGTTAGAACGCCAGTCAGCGTTGGTGTCCGAGACGGCCTCGCGGTTCTCCGATGGAAGCCCATCATAGCGTCGGCGGTTCCCAGAGTCGCGGCCGAGATCAGGGAGAGGACCATCACGACGCCATGGGCCTGCGAATTTATCATCATCCGATTGTCCAAACCCACGTCCACGTTCTCGCTCTTTCGCTGAACATATCATTAGCATAAAACGTTTCGTTTTTGATGATAATCAATGCAACGCACGTGGGTCTGCTACATTTACTCGAATCGACCGACTGTGGAAAGACTAAAAATAATTTGATTTAGCAGTCGTTGAGCATTACACATGTAAGGGTGTGCGAGGTACTCACAACCCCATTCTTTGTAAGAGCATCTTTCAAACCGTCTACAGTAAAGAACTCAACATAACCGAAGCCCTTCGGTTTTTCCTCGCGATCACGAATGATTTTGGCCTCTTTGACCTAAAGAACAAATATTATTGGAAATTAAGCTGTGTTATGATCAAGAAAGGAATAGACTTACCACCTCCGGAGTACCAAAGAAAGCACCCAAATCAGCTTCTTCGAGGTCAAATGCCAGATTTCCGACGAAAGCGGTGAACGGTGGTTGTGTTGGGAGCGGAACATCTTCTCGAGGGGCCAACGGAGCACGGTCAGCTAAAGTGACAGAGGCGCATATGATGAGTTCCTGTAAGTATTGGATTTCGATTAAGAGGCTCACGTCGCGTAGAGAGAAAGTCATCTCTGCCTCTGTAATCCCTGCCTAGCCCATCGTCACTCCTCGGTGCCGCTGAGCAATCGTATTAGCACGGTAGTTAAGCGCGCCGCACGCAGAAGATGTGGTGGCGCAGTACTCACGAGCAGTCGGCAACATTGCGTCCATTTCATCCGCCCATGATCCCAGCTCTATAATGCAGGCATTGTGAGTCGATTGTACAGGGGCAAATAGGTGGACTTACTGCCATCATCTAAGAAGGCATTGAGCGACATCTTCTGTCCTTTTTTTGGCGCTGTGGAAATATTCAACCACTGTAAAGGGCTGCAAGAGATCATTCATACTTACCCATGATTTAAGAATCGTTTGGCGCAAACTCAATTTGCGCGAAATAAAGTGTATAATGCGATGGTCGATGTCAAGAGAATAGATGACAGAGCCGCTGGACGATGCACTTTCAAATTTCTCACCTTGATACCAATTACGTAACAAAGGAATTCGCGCATTTATATTGCACCGGTCCGACAACCTCGCCAACAACTTGAACAAGCAAAGTGGAGCATAAATCCGCACTTAGCCATCGTGCGTATAGCATGCCCTGCTCAATGCTGCCATGAATACGGTCACTTTGCAGAAATCATTTTTATTTTACCCCTTTAGTCAATTTTTCATCCGTGTCCAGCCATGACGCAACGTCCGGCTCTACTACTCTATATGCGATAGTAACCTTTGTTGTGCGTCCATGGATGATGCATATCATCTTTATACAGTGTTTGTGGATGTCTCCTTCTCTTACCATAGCACAGAGTAAAGTTCACATGAGTAGAATTAAAATTAATTCGCTCATCATGCATTGGACACATAAATGTCGTAATCACATCGTTACCTCGTCGATGTACGAGATGGGCCCCGTCGCCTAGGTACTCCGATGGCAGACTGCAGCTGTTATCCGTGTCGGTTTTCCTCCGCATATTCGAAGGTATATATGAGATCGGCATCACCAGGAACCGTAACACCAGTTCAGAAACAATACTCAAGGCCGAAAAGCAACGAAATCGGAAGTACTGATACAAGTCCGTTTACCGAGTGGCTCATGGCGCCAGAAGAGGATTGAGTTGGATTCGCAGACTGAGTTGAAGTCGGAGTCGTAGCAGTCGCCCCACTCGATGATACGGGCACAGGGATGATCGTAACGGTCCCCGAATCGGTCGAGAAAACTGTTGTGACATTTGCGCCATTTGCAAGAATCTGTTCCAAAGTGCAAACTCCATGTGAAGCAGAGTCGAAACCACATTCGACATGAAACTCAGCAGAGACAGAACCAGTCGATTCGGCTGCGAATTCAGATACGTGAGAAGCATCTTGTACAAGCGTTACTAAATAAATATAAGATTCCAGTCAGCAAAGTCCATAATTATAATGATAAGCCATTTTGTTTTATGGACTGCACTTACATGTAACGGGAGGTGCACTATTGGTGGGTGATCCGGAAAGAACATAAGTCGTCCCGTCAGTGCCTGTGCCGACTACTTCGCCTTGTAGAGAACCACCGTTGGCATCAATAATTGGGAAGAGAGAGGCAGTCGACACTTGTCCACATGCTCCTAAAATTATCATTTAAAAAAATGTTTCCCTCTTCATTTTCCAGACGTTACTTTGTATACTGGCGATGCCGAGAACGATGAGTATCGTCAATCCGATCATGGATACTTGCTTTGAATTCAAGAGACGAGGGCAGGAGTTCTCCCAGGTGAGACGACTGATACCAAGACTATGTGGTCCAGGACAAGAAGGAAAAAAATTGGATAGCCCCTTTTAAATGAATTTTTTCCGTATTGACACAGATCAAACGTGTTCCGAGAAGTTGATGCTAGAGAAAAATAAATATTGAAATTTAGAGCCGGTGAGCCCGAGCTTCCGAGAACATAAGATGATACTTACCTATACAAGTGGTATTGTCTGACTACACTGGAGATGCCAGTTGTCTTTTTTAGAAAGGTATAATGTGCGAGATATTTGAAAGTAGTATAGAAAAATAGAATAGATGCATGTGATTGAAAGTAGAGACTCAGAGAAATGTAATGTCGCATCGTGCGAATAGCCACGTGCATTGCATGTGTACATGTGTACTCACAGCGTTTCTTTCTTCTTCTGAATCTTCATCTTCATCTTAATTCGCTGATGCTTTTACTTCCATGGGAGGGGTGCTCTGTTTTTCTTCCTTCCAAACACCTGCGACTCGAGGCTATTACCGAATCCCTACCTATGTATATAATGACAGGAGCAATACAGCACAAACCATATTCCGATGCAGGTCGTTGATGCCGCAATTGGCGAGATAAATACTGTATTGCGTCGGTGCGGTCTAGGTTCTGGCACAGTCTCACAGATTAATTCATGCTTATAACAACCCGGCGGAATACATTGTGATCTGCATCCGTGTCACAATACCCTTGTGCATTGGTTGCCTTGAATGCTTGCTTGTTGCTGCTTTAAACTCTCACAAGTACAGGGTCCTGTGCATGAAAAATTGTTTCTGTAATGCAAGCTTTTGTTGTATAGTTATTGGCGCCTCTATTGAGTCGTGACTCATTCGCTGTTTACTGCTGTAAGTATAGTATTGTACACTCTATTCTCCAAGTATCACATCGGTCGTCTCACATTGACGGTACCCCTTGACTCCACCTTAGATCCTCTGTTTGCCATACATACCTGCACTTGAACACCTGTGACCCACACAAGTTCCAAATTATTCAGAACCACAAATCCCGGGATGTTACTTTCTGGAATGCCACAAGTCCTCCGAGACGGAAAGTTTATCTTAGGACTCCATTGATACGGAAGAAGTGCGTAGTGATTGATGTAGAAGAACATGATTTTCACGGAATCATTGACTACCGCTTCGCTCGCAGATGCGCCAGGACAAGATGCATGACTACTGACCGTATCGTTTTGTGCAAGTTGGTTACGGAATGTATTCCGCATCAACTACTGCTGAAGGCAAAAATAGTCATTGCAGTATCCCTTGATCTCAGTTAAGCTAAGCGTGTAATCAATCAGTAGCACCCCCTGCCAAGGGATCTCTGAACCCAACAGAAAGCAAAGGCACAATATACATGGTTAATCTAGAAAACAAATCACGACAAAAATATATCCGGCAAACAATCCCTTCAATACTTGATGAAGCCCCAAGTCCTTACCAGAATGCCAAACCGAAGGAAATGAGGGGAACAGCGGCAAGAAGTGATGCTGCACAAGTCAATCCAATGGCGGAATTGGAACCACCGACTTTCAACTCGATCGGCGAGAGTGAAATCGTCGCAGATGCGACTGACGTTGTCGCGGTTTCGATACCATTCGCACTGACGTTCAAGATGACACTGCAGGACCCTTCATGGTTTTCATCCATACTGCAGTCCGTGATGAACTCTGCTTGTCCGCCTGCTGTACTGATAGCGATACGTTCTGATAGGTGCGACGCATTCTCTACTAGCGTGGCTGTATTACAGGTATGGTACATTATTTATTGTGTTCAATGCCGGTGTGTGCAACAAACAGTACATACCGGTTGCCGGTACGCCGGAGAAGATCCCTGAAATGGCATACGTCGTCCCGTCGGAACCTGTCCCAAGAATCTCTCCTTGGAGGGATTCTGCGTTGGGATCCCCAGGGAACACTGTCGCAGTGGTCAACTGGGAGTGAACACCTGGACAACATACAATATGTAAGTTGAAATGAAGGTCTTGTTGAAGACAGTGCAGTTACCTTGCAACGAAGCTAGGCCAGCAACGGCGAGGAGGGGAACCACTAGGAACATAGTGTAGATGAGGTGGTGCTAAGAGTTGCAACTAGCTGCTTGATGAAGTGCAGGGCGGAAGTTAACAGCACTTTTATACTTGTTCACCCATTCCCATCATAAATGGTCAGGCTTGCAACAAATAATATGATGTCGCTATATGGAATACGCGGCGTGAATGCACAGGCGCGATTTCTTTTTACAGATTCCAGATTCGCGAACGCTTACCGAAAGCGCATTCATGCCGGATCAGCGCCAAGTGCTGTGCTCTCTCCAGTTCAATCTTGTGTACAAGATTAAGACAACTTTATTGCCGCTGTGGAAGTCTGCATCTATGATCGTTCGCTACACGATTCTGATATCCACATATCTGCAAGATTCAGAAATAGCCAAATGACCTGCTGGTGTGTCATGGCCATAATTGACGGGTTTAGCAGAGCTGATAGTAGTAGATGCAAGTGTTCGAACTTCGGGTCGTTGTATAGCTTCAGCCGGAACTTCATGGGCGCTGTCCACCCGGCTGTGTTCTCCCGCATCACTAATATTCATCTAGATATCATTGGGAAAATCAAGAGTATGTTCACACAGTGCAGCGTTCATGACAGCACCGCAATATACAGCATGATAGAAGCAATTAGCTTTGCGATGTACTGAAAAGTCTTTACATACAGGATCTAGAGTGTCTCCTCGACGCTCGGGAATCATGAGTAACAACGAGCGTCTCATAATTTGCCGGAAGATACACTTGCTACGAGTGCTTAAAGATGAAAAAGCCGAAGTCCGCCGCGTGCGGGTCACATTGTAGGGCATAGGAATCGACCAAAGGGGTTAGCAAAGTAACAGGTATCTGATTTAACTTGGTCTCAAATTAGCTCTGTAAGTGATACATTAACAACATGCGCACCATTAAACTCCTAGTAGACGATTCGAGCACGCTTTCAACCGATGTATCTATAGCATCAATGTACTGAGATGAACGGAGCAACGCGAACCGCATGACCGCGATAAGACTTTGTAGAAACTACAGTAAAATATGTCATAATGCATTAAGATTTTCTGTAACAAAGTTGAGTTTACCTGCTAAAATTGTATGCAATAATGCATTGGATTCAGTCTTCTCCCAACGTTATGCATTATGACATATTTTACTGTATGCACCAACTCGACGCATTACAACGGCTGCTTGCCGGTACATGCGCTAATCAGCTCTCCTTCGACTCGTATAGCGCTGACAACCAATAACAGATGATACAGAGGTCGCCCGAGACAGTGACTCCGGCGCACGGTGTCGTGCCAAGCAGTAGCAAGCATCATAATAGGAATACTCGTACAGATGAATTTTCGGCACCAGAGGGGCTCATGAGTCGCAAGACCAGTACTAGTAGCAGGGAAGGTCGTCCAAATGTCGGTATTGCTATCCTAAGTTCCGTGCGTTAGTAGTGGGTGTGAGAATTCTGCCGTTCTCTTGAAGACCGCGTAGTTCAGATTAGTATGCGACCCTGTGGCAGGATGCGATCAGACCATTGATTTCATTCGAAATAACATAGGGCTAACGAGACCACAGTGGACCGAACGCCGAGTTAGTCGGTATCCTTCTAGGGGTGGGACTGCCAATGCATAACGTGCAGCAGCACTTACAAGGGACTTACCTGAAACAATCAATAAAATCAGTTTAACTAGAATGAGCGGTGATTCAACGAGCGGTGATGCAATGATTAATGCTGCCTATACAACGTGCACACCTGGGGTCCTTCGCATAGGTATTATAGAGCCCATCACTAAGTGATTGTTCAAGACAATGAATCTACTATCCATACTCATCCTTGCGATAGTCCTGACATCTTCTTCCTTCAAACCGAGGCCGATTGGTTTTTCGGCTAGGAGCAATGCGTATTCTCCAAGGAGCGAGTTACGGAAGGGCAGCGTATCATCCGTCTAGACAGCAATGACAGGCTGAGTTGATATGCTGGATTTTTATGGCTAACTCACGCATATTGCAACAGGATGGCTCAGGCTGAAGTGGTGGTTCAGATGATGATCCTCCGGGCTTTTTACTGTCTTGCAACTGGAACAAATAGAAGCTTCAGCATACAGTAAATTTCGACGTCAAATACAGGACATACAGAATGTTTGATGTCAAACAAATCTCTATTGCAATCTTGTTATCGAATACGAATTTCTTCGCTTCCTCGTCCAAGAATGTGGCATGCCCTAGTCGCTCTGGTTTTAGTGAGAGGAGCTGCATTGTTTCTTCTGCTGTATTGGATTCTGTCTGAACGATACATGAGACAGGTGAGTCCGGAGATGATAAAATGAACATACTTCAGCTACATGAAGAGTTAAGCCTAAGCCAGCGGTTTTTGCCTTCTTTATGAATTCCGAGAATGCATTCATATCCCCGGCCTGAAAATTTCGTGAGCAATTGGACATGAATGCTACAATTGTTCTACCAAAGGATCACCGCACAAATCTATAGCAACAATACGTCTTCCTGCCAATTTGGAGGCAATGGCAATGTCTATGCACTCAGAAACGACATTGATGGGCATTTTACGATCCAAAGAAAGAATATAAGCGACCTCATCCTCGGGAAATTTCTCAACCTCGTCTAGGACAGTCTCTACATATTGAGCGCGACTCAGGTGAGGAGTTGATCTCGGCGTGCTTCGTAACTCAAGATATGTGCACTGTCTATCGGCTCCATCCAGGAAGTCTTCCAGAACTGCACGTGTAGCCCGAGCCAAGTTTTCACGAGTGGACGTCAATGCGTAAATCGCTGTGAATAAGCTGAAGAAATCGCCAATGGTTTCCAAGTTAACGCCTTCGCGAAGCTTTTGGATACCATCGTCGATTGCAGCCGATGAAACAGTACCCGGCTCTGCAATATACGTGCTGGCAAGCCCTTTGAGGCAGGAAAGTGGAATGCATCCATTCAAATGAGCGTGTAGTTCGGCCTTCGGAAGAGATTGGATAAAGGCAATTTGCTCTGAAGAAAGAGAGGCAAGCGCCGCTGCAGAAGGTCCGAAAATCTGCCTTGACATAGTAGAGGGGAGTGGGGTATATAACTGCAAGACTTGTTCAACTAAATACTGTGAATGGATCGAGTCAGAGATGAGTGAACCCGGACACCCGGCTGTTAGCCGTTTGAATGTCCCGAAGGCTTCCTTATATAGAAAGTCGTACCTGCTTTTGGCAATTTGAAATTCACACAAGCGGCTGACACTTACTTTCTAACCGACCACGACTGGCAGCATGAACACCTCTCTCTTTCTTCGTCTTCCTCAAGGACGACTTTCATACGACATGCGAACATCCGTATCAGTCACCTCTTTCTTTTCTTCCCTCAGGGGCCAAACTTCGCAGTTGCTTATACCCATAATTAAGGTTGTCGGCCCGACGGATCCGGCACCTTCCCATCTCACTACTGGTCCGAACATTATTCGCCGCTGGCGAGGTGCTCTAGGCGCTTTAGAAGACAAGACACTGCAGCTCCCTAGTCAAGGTCTCACGAGTGGTGCTCGCCTTGCTCTTGCTCGGAGGGGTTTTGCTTCTGGAAGTTTCCGGCTCAATTGTTCCGAGAGCCTTTATGTCCGGGACTCGCGAGGACTCGCAATGTTCCAGCGCATTGAGCTGGAGGAAGAATTGGAAAAAGCACGTCTTGGGCTACGCGAACGTCCGCCTATGCGAGCTGCCACTGGAGTGAAGTCTACGGAACAATCGGACGAGGACACCCGTCCAGAGACCGACTCGTTGGCTGGTCGTCAAATTACTAGAAGACCTTCATTTAGGACGCAAAGAAGAAATATACAAGCAGTGCAAAACATGCGTTTTAATTCTGGTGGTCTCTCGAGCTGTGCTACATTTACCGAGGGTCTCTGCCACCTGGAGGACTATGTTCGTGCCAGCGACTCCGATCTTCCGGCGGTATGCTCTGAGAAACTCGTCTTACCATCGACCTCGGCAGTGGAGGTGGACTCGTCTTGGCTTAATTCCCTCAGGAAGATGACCTTTTCTGCTGGTGACAGCACGAGGTTGTCTAAGACCAAAAGGAGAAAATCCGCTGGAGATGTTATGAAATCATTCTCGTGTGTCGACTTGCACGCGTCTTTCTCTGTGACTGAACTGACAGTGGCTGGTAGTCTTCCTTCACTTGACTCTAAGGACGACTCGCCGTCCAAGAGAGACCAGGCTATGAGTCCAGTTCACCAAGCCGAAGAACAGTGCGGACCCATTATAGGGCCAGCAACAAGTCTTCGTCGAGAAGGCTCTTGGACTCGTCTTTGTCGTAGACTATCCGGCAAAGTTTTCAAGAATCGACCACAAGGCTCAGAAGAAGCATCAGGTCTGGATCAATCATTTAGCGTTGCCACTGGTCTGTTCCGTATTCTCGAGCAAGAAGTACCTGCATCCTGCGGCCAACCTTTAACAGCAGGCTTAGAGCCGATCTAGTCTCTCCTATCTCCTTGTGCCTTCCATCTTTGACGCTTATTCGTTTCTGGGCTGATTTTCTCGTTCTCGTTTCACGAAACCTTCTTGCATTGAGTATACCGTTGTATTTATTCTACTGTTTGGGTTTGTTGGCTACTTCTTTCCGTCTTCTTTCATACAATCAAATTTTCTTCTACCTCATCTTCGACGTTTCAGCAGTTGCGAAACAGAGCATGAAAGACGGTAAAACGTTTAACTGATTACTGCATTGAATCTGTGAATCTATGTGCTTCCGAATCCTAAAGCAAATCGAAGTCGAGGCCAGTTCGCGCATGAATAACTTTCCCAGAACTTCATTTCTCGTTTCTTCATCATCGGTACCATCTATCTCCGAGCTAACTCGCTTTACTGTCTGAATTGAACACTGTAGACTGTTCCTGCTAGCGCACTTTCGTCCATATTACCCGCGAGTCTAGTTGTACTGCCGTATGTTTTGGAATGGTATCTCGCTTAGATGAGTTTAATGAATGTATTCGCATTCCGGGGAGATTATGATCTAACGGCGTGAGGGTACTTCTTTCTTCACATTTTATCCGCGGACTACTCTTGAGTTCCCTCTTTCTTTCCAGATGGTGGTACCCGGCGTACGACCATTCTCCTAGTCTGCATTCGCTCACACGTTTGCAGAGAGTACTTCGGCACACGTAAGGAAAGTCAGAAGAACCATAACTATGCGAAGCATAGTCCTCATTCTGTTATTAATATTATTGGTCACTTTCCCAAAAGAATCATTAAATTACTTTGCGGTGAACCTGGCTTTTATTACACAACGTATCTACTGCTGATTTTAAGACGTAACCACGGTAGGACATAGTGGATAACAACAATACACTAGCAATTGGAGGTGATGGGGGTGTCAGCAATTAAACTGCTTTAGTACACGGGGAATTCTGGGTCAACTTCAGCAGCCCAGCTCCTCAGTCCCCCGATAAGATCTACGATTTCTTCTACAATCTCGTTTGTGTCCTCCCCGCCGCTACTGGTATCCCTCAAGGCATCCGCGGCGATCTGAGAATCGTTACCAAGTCGACAGACGAAGACTGTTAATGGCTTTTCTTCTTGTGTTTCTTGTGTTTCTCCGTCTTCGTTTGCTTCGTTTGAAACGGAGGACTTTGTTGGACTTTTTCTTCCATTATAATTATATGATGTATATGATGTATATGATGTTGGAGATGCTACGATTTCTGAGAGCGGTGTATCTGGGTGAAACAAGGTGAGCTGGGGTAAGCGGAGTGGAATATGGAAGAAAGAAGAATGTTTTTCTTACTTTGCGAGCTGGGGAGGTGGCAGATACCGAATTCGACGGGGCTTCGGACGTCTAATATCCGAATTGAGCGCGAGTTGGATTGGGATTGTATCCGTTGGTTTAATTCCTATGAAACAGAATAAAGTAGATGTCTAAGCATTGAGATCAGTTTCAAGAGCGTCGGGTATAATGTACATTTGCGCTAATTCTTCTTCGAGAGTTGTTTACGACAAGTCCGCGTTGTACCCAATTTGGTCTGGGTCCACCACAGAAGGTGATATAATCGAGTTCCGAGATCTTGCCAATCCTCTCGCCTTCGTCCCCGCAGGCGGGACAGTTTTTCCGACGTGTGCGTAGTTTGACGCTTCGGAATGGAGGCGAGGCGAGGGCGGAGTAGACGAGTAAAGAGGGTTTGCCGTCTGTCAAACGAATACCATGCGAATTGTTGAGTGAATTATTAACCTACAGGTAGGCCGAGGAGAATAACAAGAATTTTACGATACGAACCGTGTAATCCGGCTATGATCTTGATTGCCTCAAGTGCTTGTAAAGAACCAATGACACCCGTCACCGCGCCCAAGATACCCGTTTCTTCGCAGCTTCCCGACATTTCCGGGGCGGGCGGTCTTGGGAAGAGACATCGATAACATGGTCCGCGCTCTGGGGCTCCGCCGTTGTTGTTTTTGTGTTCGTTTTGTTCGAAGGGAAGAGGAAGGTTGTATACGCAGAGTTGGCCGTCGAGTCGTTGGGCTGCGCCACTGACGAGAGGCCGATTGAGGCGCACGCAGGTATCGGAGAGAAGGTACCGCACGGGCGCGTTGTCTGTACAGTCAATGATCACTTCGTATTGGGATAAGATGGATTCTGCGTTTGAGGGGGAGAGAGCGGTGTTGTGTTCGTCTATTCGTGTTGTGCTGTTTAGTCTATAATTGGAATTAGAATCAAGAAGGAGGAATGTGATTGTGCATTTTGCGAACTTTTTGAGAGCCTGAGCGGCGGATTCGACTTTTGGTATTCCGATAGTTGCTTCTGAGTGAAGCACTTGACGTTGTAGATTGGAAAGCTCAACCACGTCGTGATCAACAATACCGAGTCGACCTGGGCGTAAATTATTTGAGTAACCTATTTACAGCAGTAAATTGCTCAAGAAGGAACATTTACGGACCAACGCCTGCAGCACAGAGATATTGTAGTGTAGGACATCCAAGACCACCAGCACCGACGACAAGTACAGAGGCATTTTGCAGTTTTACTTGAGCTATTTGCGATGTGGACGAGGAAAATACATAATATCAAACTTAGTCAAATTTTGAGCTTCAAGGAATGACGGGTTGTTGCACACCGGGAAGTCCCAGGCCATCAATGATCATTTGACGACCATATCTTCTGTAGTCCGACAGGGAGGAAAGGGCAGGACTTGCATTGCAAGAGGACATCATAAAGGTTTCTTACAAACGATACTTGTTGAATTGGTGTAGTGTGATTATGTGGTTTCCCACGATTACATTTTGTTTTCAAAATGCCGCCGCCGCTGTTTGACGACGCTGAACGACGTCGAGCAAACACCAGCGTCCAAGGTGCGTCCCTTACAGAACTGTAAAGTTACAAAAAAGCTCAGCTAATAGATATTTATTTCGTAGGGGGATGTGAGGATGCCCGTCATCCTCTGGAACACTCTCCGTGCTCGATGTTGTCCGAACTCTTCGATTTTATTATCATCACTCGCTGGTCGTCGTCGTAGCGCGACGACAGCATCTGCCGCGTTTACTTCGTATTTCTGGCGAAATGACCAGTGGGCTGCGGGTGTCCACCGACGGCGGCTTTTACACCCGCCTCTAGCCCCTCGACGTGATGTTGTTGCTCAAGCTACAGCTGCTTTTGCGCCTGCGGCCCTTCCTCCAGAGACAAGTACACTCAAAGACGTCGAGCTAGAGACGAACTATCCACCTTCGCCTTCTGTCGTGCCATACCGACCAATCCCTCGTCTCACTCTCCCTCGTCTCATCACATGTTATTCTCAACTCTCAAAAGACCGATTAACGGTACTCATAGTCCTCACCGCCATGTCCTCCGTCGCTCTCTCCCCACTCCCAACGACCGTCCCCGTCCTACTTGCAACAGCACTCGGAACAGCACTCTGCTCCGCCTCCGCTAACACACTCAACCAAATTCAGGAAGTACCCTTTGACGCTCAGATGACTCGAACGCGAAATCGACCACTTGTAAGAAGGGCGATGTCGACCTTGCATGCAACAGCTTTTGCGTTTGTGACGGGTGTAGCTGGTCCGAGTTTGTTATGGGTTTGTGTGAACCCTACGACGGCATTGCTTGGTGTGGCTAACATCGCGCTGTACGCGGGTGCGTATACGTACCTCAAACGACGGAGTATATCGAATACGTGGGTTGGTGCTGTCGTTGGTGGTATTCCGCCTGTTATGGGTTGGACGGCATGTGGAGGGCACCTACTTCCTTCAGTGGATTATCCTATCCATATGTTCTTGCCATTTACTTCTGCGGCCGCGTCGCTCCCTCCTGCGTTAGCGGATAACCCACTCGCACCGATCGCGCTGTTCATGTTCCTCTACAGCTGGCAATTCCCGCACTTCAACTCACTCTCGTACTTTGTTCGCGAATCGTACGCCCGAGCGGGGTACCGTATGCTCAGCGTTATCTCACCTGTGCGGAACGCAGCTGTTGCGCTACGACATGCGCTTCTGCTCGTACCGATTTGCAGCGTACTCTTCCCGTTGAGTGGACTTGTTGGATGGGGATTTGCGCTGACAAGTCTTGTGCCTAACGTCATTTGCGTTCGACATGCGTATGCATTTTGGCGTGTAGGTGGGAATAGCGAGAAGGCGGCAAGGAAGTTGTTTTATACGTGTTTGTGGTACTTGCCTGTTGTTATGGCTCTTATGATGGTACATAAGAATGGGCTTGATTGGACGGGGTGGTTGAAGAAGGAGGATTCCGACGAGAAAAAAGAGGAGTCCAGTAGGGAAATGTAATGTATTGTAGGATATATAATATGATACAAGATGAGATGCAATAATCCAGTAATCATTTCGCTTTTCGTTTTGCTTCGCGAGCTTTTTTGAGCGCTTCCACGCGTGCTCTGAGTAGTCCGACGCGTTCGTCTGCTTCTTCTTGTACTCGTTCCTGTGTATTCATTGTAAGAAATAGTTATTGAACTGGGTAAAACGAGAAGTAGCGTACCTCTTCTATTAGTCTGTCCATGATGAGTTCGCGGTCCTCTTGTTCCTTCCGCCTTTGCTTCTCCTCGTCAGTTTCTTCTTTCTTTTCCTCGAGTGGCTCAGTTTCGCCAGTAACCGCAGGAGGAAAGCCCGGTGCGCTAGGTACGAGCTCTGGCTCTGCAACAACCGTCGCGCGTTCGAATGCTGCTCTCCGTTCGTCCTCTTGCTCTTCGACCGCTGCGCTTGGATTGAGTAACGACGCTTGGAACTGTTCCCATTCGAGGTCGATTTGTGATTTTGGTTTGTCTGAAGGGGCGTTGGCATTTGGTTGTGCAGTTCCTGGTTCTTCGCCTCCGTCTTCGTCTTCATCGGCTGTAGAGAGTATAGGTGCTTGTGACGGGTCTGAGAAGAAATCTGCTGGAAAGCCTTTCGTTTTGCTAGACGGGGGTTGGGTAGGTTCCGACTCGACGCTTGTTCTCCTCTTCTTTGCGTTGTTCGTAGGGACAGTACCATTTACGTTCTCCTCTGCAGTATCGACATCCATCTCAATCCCGTCGTCCTCCGCCTTCCTCTTCCCATTCCTCTTCATTTCTCTTTCCTTCTCCTCTTGTTCCTCCTTTGTTTTGAGAGTTCGTACGGCAACGCGATGCGCCTTGCTACCGATATGACCCTCCCACATTCCTGCGCTCTTGACGGGCACGCTGCATGCTAAGCATCGTAAAGTGCCTGTGGAGGTGTATGATGCGTAGGGGTGGGAGATACGTGCTGATGATTCTTGGCGCTTTGCGCGTAGGAGGGTACGGGCGTCGGACATGTTTTAATTTGGCTTGAACGTAGACGTTAGCAGACGTTGGGTGCTGTAGCAGTAGATCCATGTTGGGTCACGTGCTTATACTTTCGTCATGAAAAATCAAAGAAATTCAGCTGTTCAAGTGTTCTTGGCTTCACTCCATAACCTCACCTGCGTCAGCTAGTCACACAGGCTTCTCAAAGGTAGTGCAGGAATATTAGAGGGAAGGGGCAAAAATGTCTTCGTTCTTTGGAGCGTCGCCGTCTTCAACGTCTTTGCCAGCTACTGGCACTGTCGCTTCTGCTGGTACGTGTCACTCTCTTGGTTTTGAAGATAATTGACTGACGGTTTCTTGTGGATGATAGACATGCAAGCTCGAAAAGAGAAGCTCATGAACCAAATTCGTAACGAGATCGCTATCAACGGTGCTCAGGAACTCATAAACGTATGTACCTGTCTTTCCGCTTGACAAGTCCAATCTCACGCTTGGTTGTTTACAGAAAATAAACGAAAAGTGCTTTGCGAAGTGTATTACGAAGCCTGGGTCGTCGTTATCTGGTTCTGAAGAGGTCTGTGTTTCTATTTTGTTGCTCATACTTATTATTCGCGGGTATTGAGTGTGAGGCTGTAGACGTGCCTTTCGAGATGTATGGAGAGGCATATGGAAGCTTGTATGTCAATCTGTTGCTCTTACATTATTTTATAAACTTACGACGTGTGAATAGTCAACATTGTCAGCAGGACATATCACAGCCGACTCGCAAAAGAGCGCGACGAGAACACTTTCTCCTAATATAACTACGTAGACTTCGTCTCGGCACCGCTCGCAATATCAATATCGCTATTACACAAAAGCATGTCTAGATATCATCTACGCACTACTCTACATAATCACTTTTGTTCTGTCGTAACGCAATGAATCGCTTGTGATGCGTCTGTCTGGTCATCGGTCATCGCTTTTTGCCTCCTTTCGTAGGTTTCTTGTTTGTGCCTCCACGTGGTGAGTTAGATGCGGGAGTAACTGAAGCGTGTCCGGTTTTGTTGATGTGCTCGAAGAGTTTTGTGCGTGAAGGGAATAATGTTTCACATACGTTACATATCTAAGTGCTGGTTTAGTCTTTCGCTTAGAAATGAGGAAGAGAACATACGAGTTTTGTGGAAGTGTCAGCTGCTTCTGCCTCTGCTCGAGCTTTCTTCGCGGCTTCCCTTGCACGACGTTTTTCTTTCTTTGAGAGTTCGGGTTTCAGTGGGTCTTGGTGTGCGTCTGTGTCTGGTTCCGCTTCCTCTACGTCGTCCCTGTTGTCTCTGTCGCCTGCAAATGACGCATCAAGGGGCTTTGGCTTTGGAAGATCTTCCTTGACCGCTGCTTTCCGTCCTTTCTTCTTGCGCGATTTCAGATGGACGTCGTCTGAGTCCGAGTCGGATCCTGAGTCGGGAGCAGTGGGATGAGTTGAGATTGAGATATCTGGGGTTGTCTCTTCCTTCGCGACGGGTGTGTCGGATCTAGGGCTTGTTGGAGGTTCTTCTACTGTATCAGATTCTGCCGCTGTTGCTGCGTCCTCCTCATCTGCCTCTCGTTCGTCCAATTCGTTGGGATCTGTTTGCGCGTCTGCTAGACCAAGCTCTTCTTCTTCCGCTAACATTTCCTGACGGAGAGCCTCCATTTGTTTTAGGTGCTTTTTACTCCGAGCGTGACTATCCCATGCTGCCTCACTCCGGAACGTCTTCCGACACGCAACACATTCGAATACCTCCTCGCCGTCCTCGGATCCTGAGCCGTCGCCGTTCCGTCCTCCGACTCCGCCACCGTTACGAGCACTCGAGCCCTCAGCGGTAGCCCATTCGTCGCCTGCGTCTAGTGCACTCGAGAGAGCGTCGATGTTCTGCCAGGATTGAGGAACGAAAGTGGAAGCGGCTGCGGCGGATTTCGGTTTCGCGTTTGTATGATTAGAAGGTGTGGATGTGCCTGATACGCCCCCGCTGCGTGGAGAAGCGGCTGCTTTGGCAGATGCGAGTAGGGCTTGCTGCGCGATGTGTGCTTTGTAGCGTGGATCGCGTTTTCGGATGAATTTCACTAGTGACTACAAATAACAGAGGGTCAGCATGAAAGGTAAATATGGTGTGAGGATATGGTTTGAAGGACGTACTCGGACGGTATCGTTATACTCTTGTCTGGCCGCTTCGCGTGCTTTCTTGTTGTCTCGCTCCATAAGTCGGCGGACTTGTCGGTCAGGCGCATCATTGATGTTCCATTTGTCGGCCCAAGTGAATTCCTTCGCGGTGCCAAACCCGAGCCAGAAGTTATAGAAATAGCGTGCGCCCTCCCTATTGCTGTTTTCGCCAGCATTAGATGCCGAGGCGCTAGTCCACGTCCATGTTGAAGTTCCGAATGGAGGATAGTCGGAGAGGGTATGTGAGGTTAGGGAACATTCGTCCGTGGCGAGTCGAGTGAAGAGGTTACGGTAGAGTGTAAAGAATCCCTACGCAGCAATTGTATTAGTTATCGCGTCAAAAGGTAAAGGAGAGGTGGAGGCATACTGTATCGCTGTCATCAAAGCCAGTCCAATTCGATGCATTGAAGAAAGGCGCGAGGTGGTTGACAGTGAGTCCTCGATCACCTGGTCGTCCACTACCGCCATTGCCCCTCCGGACCTCCTCAAAGACAGTTTCGGCATCGGGCTCAGGTACGAGGGACGCACGATGAGAGTCATACCATGCGCGCTCCTAGCAACGCAAACAATTTTTTGACAGTGACACAAATATTAAGCAAGATTAATTAGTGAAAGATTGGACATACTTGTTCATCACTTAACACCTATATGGCGAGAAGCCGGGTATGGCCTGCGTTAGTGAGCTCTTAATAGTACATCGCTAAGATGGTGATGAACGACGTACCTCGTATGCTTGTTGGATTGCAGCAAATCGCTTTGTTGCTGCCTCGATGTCGTTGGTATTCTTGTCTGGATGGTGCTTAAGCGCGAGTCTACGGAAGGATCGCTTGATTTCCTCCGCTGTTGCATCTTCTGCTACTTCGAGTAGTGCGTAGTAGTCTTCTGGTCCTTCTTGTTCCTCTGTAGTACTTTGGCGAGATTCATTTGCGCCCATGGGTTAGAGGCGGGTGTACAAAGAGGATTCGAGGACGATGGAGTCGTGAGGCAAAATGCCTCTATGCGTCGATCACTTGTGTGGTGTAAAGTTTACTTATGTTGATTATTAGTCATTTTCGACATTGTCCGTGAAATAACAGAAAAGGACATTAAACAAAGAATGTACAGATGATAAACACAGCGCGATCATTGAGTGAATGGTAGGAAAGGGTGAGAAAGGGATAATGCAAGTCTATATACACGAGGCTATTCAATGCCTACTCATCCTTCTTGTCCAAGCGGGAGGAGATCGAGGACATGATCTGCCTTATACGGCGCTTCTCAACGAAATAACTGAAGGAATGAATCAGCTGACGGAAGTAATTCATATATACAGTATACAACCTACCATACTGCGAGCAAGACAAGTCCACATGATGCACCAACACCCAGGTGGAGAATGCATGGCTTTGACTTGAGGACACCCCGTCCCGCGGACTTTGCGATATCCTCGACCCCGGACAATCGGGCAGTCAGACGCGTGACGACCCCTGCGACTGCGAACGCGAACATGACGGAAAACGGAGGAAGCACATCCTTCCAGGATAACATTTTGATAGCGTTCTCCGAGTATGGGCGTTTATGAACCAGTGTAGAGATGAACTGTGTGCAGTAAAGAATCCGAGCACTCAAATTTGCAATGTTCGCGTATACGACGGCCGTATCGCCAAGTCCCCCGAAACGGTACAGGCCAATTGTGAGTAGGATGTATGCCGCGGAACCACCAGCCATCCATCTGTGACGGTACGATGAATAAGGAAGATCACCTCACTGCGGAGTTCTTTTAACGTACTGGGACTGCCTGGCCAGGGCCTTTGGTGTTGCAACACTAGAAACGAAGGCCTCGAGGATGCCGTTTATCGCGAGCACAGGAATATACCACACCCAAACAGATAACACGGCAGGTGCACTCGTGGCCAAGTACCTAACTTGGGAGTACCCTTTCAGCTTACTGAGAATGGATTCGGAGTAAACAAACTTGCCTTGGCGGAAGTATTACGGATAGCACCATTGTCAGATACGGTGGGGCGAGACTCAATAAAAAAAGACTGAAATGGCTGTAAAATAGTAATAGCGATCCAAGGCGTGCGAGTGAAGTCCGAAGAGAGGCTATATCAGGAGTTCCAGCATGCCCTAACGAAAGGGACTTCGAAAAGAAGAGGCGGGATGTCTCTTCAATTGGCTGGAAGAAGATGCGTGCAATTAGGGCGCCTGACCGGGAACACTGGTCAACTTAACATGGAAAGGAGACGGAGGCATCGGGGTACCGAAGGAAATGATGGACTTACCATAGTTATTTGCTACAGCATACCCGCCTTGATCTTTCAGAGGGCTGATTCGCGATATAATTATCTTCAGGAAGAGATAGATAAATTCTATCAGGAGAAGAATAATGATACCGGAAGCAGCATAGCTACCTTGTCGCCCTCAGTCAGAATGTGCTTCAGGAAACCTTGTGCGGTCATGGCCAAAGATACTTCCAGTAATCTCTCATCAAAATAGTGCTGCACTTTGGATGTCAGCCATCTTAACGTTGATGGCCCTTCGGCACTGACGTGTTGGTTAAGTTAATGTCCCGTCGTCAAGAGGGATGGAAGCTCACTTGCGTGACGCAGGCCTTGTGCTCCTTGGAGCCCGGAGGATGAGTGATACTGATTTTCCGACCTTAGGGACATAGACAAGAAGCAAAGCTATTGAGAAAGAAAGCTGGCCGAACGCAAACGCTAATAAAGCAAAGCGTCCCGAGTTCTTGGACGACGAATCGATTAAGAGAATGGTGACCGTTACAACGCTCTTGAGTATGATTGCGGAGCCCTCTGCGCGGACGCGCACCGCAGAATTTAGCTGCTGGACAGCCCTGCAGTTTGTGTCTCAAGATCATACGTGTATTGAATTATGTGCCTACGTACCTTATGTGCATGGGCTCGCTTAGCAATTCCAAAACAGCCGCACACGTATACAGAATAACAGTGGCATGAAAATACGGTTGCTCAGCAGTTGCTTCGGACGCAGAATAGAAGTAGAGAGTCGAAGTTAGGGACGAGACGAGGATCCCGAAGTAGACCGGCAAGAGTGCTATATTTGATACATGTAGGGATTGTTCCTTTTGAGCGTTTCCGTCTGCATCTGCTCTCAGAAGGGCATTTCTAAACCCTTCTCTACTAAGGAACAAGATAGTGTTGAGTAAAAGCTCGAGTTGTATTGATACGGTGCCATAAACGGCGGGAGTAGCCAGTCGGACTAGGGCCTGATTAAGCGCAAATGTAACAAGTCGCGAGAGCACCTGGAGTCCCATGAGCGACGAAGCCGTCTCGAGCGCTTTATTAGCAAGGTCATTCTGAGTTTCTTCTGACTTTTTATCCGGAGTGACGGTCTGCGAGCCCATTGCCAGTCGTCCTCGAGTTCTTTGGAGTGAATGAGTAAAAGACACGTCGAACGCACAATCAAGTCGCGTTGGCCGAATTTGGCGACGACGAGCGTTTAGCGTTTGCAACCTTCTTGTGTTCAATCTCAATGGTCAGTGAAACTCTCCGTGCCCCTTAATAAATCTACACTTCTCATCCGCTGCGACTGTTGTTAGGCGTCGCGCGTGGAGATTCTCAATGACGGGGGCTATCGCTCGGACGGGCGCAGACAGCATGAACTGCGCGATTTCAATATTGATCTTGCAGTTCGCGGTCAAGCCGATGGCTCTGCTATGGTTTCTCAAGGCCTCACTCAAGTTCTTGTAACAGTCTTTGGGCCAAGAGAAGCGAGATCCCCCACTCAGAGAATACATAATCGTGCATTCATCAATGTCGAAGTAAACATTGCGTCGTTCAGCACGAGCGAACGAAGAAAGCGCTCCAGGAATGACAAGTGAGCCCTCAATTCAGTTCGTTCACTTGTTGCTAAGCCTCCTAACTTTTCGCATCCCACCATGACAATATCAGACGTGTCTTAGAGTTTGCTGCGGCCATCAAGTCAACTTTTGAGCCGGTCATTCAAACGCATCTCTACCCCCGCTCAGAAATAGATATATTTGTCCAAGTACTGCAACAAGACGGGGGCCTTTTGAGCGCATCTATCAATGCAACCACGCTTGCGCTTATCACTGGAGGTATCTCTTTATATGACTATGTTTGTGCCGTTTCTGCCGGGGTGCATGCGACTCATCCTCTCCTCGATTTAAACACCCTGGAGGAAAATGACGTCCCCCATCTTACAACGGCAGTTATGCCTCGTACCCGCAAGGTCACACTGGTGACTTTAGAAACCCGCCTGCACGCGGACCGCTTTGAGGAAATTTTCAGACTTGCATGTGATGCAGGGGAGGTTGTCCACAAAGAGATGCGCCGCGCGATCCTGTCTAGAACCGGTCAGCTTGTACGTGCTTTGGACGTCGGGCTACAGGGCGCCGCGCTTCAGAGAGAAGCAGAAGACGACCAAGAAATGCCTCTTGACTAGTTCTTTGTTTTTGCCAAGGGCATTGGCCCGCGCCCTCCTCGTGCTTTGTGATCCCATTACATACTCTTCGAATTCAAGATCGCCGTGACAGTCTCGACTTTCTTCCTTCTCGAAGTCTAAAGGATATTGGATCTCGTTTCCAAGCGACATCTCCGACATCGCCTTGCGCGGGCCTTCGATCATCACTATTCTGTTTTGACACCATGACCTCGATGACTGCCTTCACAAGACAAGTCAAAGAGCCTCATCGAGAATTCCATCCGTTTCCCACAGCTTACAACACAGTCCCCCCCATCTGCATTTATCCAATTCCTTCGACCGCATTTTGACTATGCGACGATCCTCGCGCTGCCAAGGTCCGAAATTGAGGCAAGTAAATTCTCCGATTGACGGGAAACATGAAGAAACCATCCGTGCGTTTTCCACGTTCCGGTGGCCATTTCGCTGCGTCGCATATTCCTCGCTATTCGGGCACCTGTACACGGAGTATTGAAACAATTGTATCTCTACAAAAAATTCCGCATTCTTCAGCCTTGTGAGTATTGACATAAGCGGATTTATGTTTCTTGAAGACAAGCTTCGGGTCTTCCCAAGCAATTCAGAACTCGGCGCGTTGCCTGGAAATCCCGGAGTCGGTACTTAAGTGCTTCCGGGTCGGAGTGCTCCTCATTTTCAGGAGACACAACGATGTTACCTTGTGCCCGACTTCAGGTTCACGAGAGTTATGTAGGTAGTGAGACCGGACCGCCGTGGCTGCAATCTGTGTGTGTGCATCGTGTGCCTCGACATCCGACGGCAGTAGCATCAACTGGGCTAAGAATTGCTCGGCGAAGGCAAGGGAATGCGCCTTTAAGACGACGATTATCACTATGTTTGTCATCTTCCATGCCGTCGCGGCTTCTCGCTCGCAGAATGCCTCATCATCATCATGGCCTCACCCCGTTCCCCCCATGTGCCGCCTGTAGTTCTTTTTTGGCGTGGTAAACTGAAGAATGGAGAATGGTAAAACGTGCATGATGTGTGTGCACTTCCCCCCTTTGCGTTACTTTATTACCTATATCCACATTCTGGAAGCTCCATGATGGGCTCCTCGCGGGTGAGCGTGAGGCACAATCAAGCATCAGACTCCGTGTGTAATTTATATACACTTCAGGAGTCGTCGATCGGTCAGCGCGATAGTGTATGTTGTTGGAAGCGTGCGCTTATGAACGAAGCTAGCTTGTGTAGCGTGGCAACTCCTTCCGGACCATACCCTTTGTAGAATTGTCGGTGTGCATATTTAGACTCAGGGCGGAGCAGTCTGGTACCGAATACGGGACTGCTCTGGCTGAATACTCGAAGTTTGCTGCAATGTAATGTAATTGTTATTTTGTTCGAATTCAACTGTTATAACATGTCAGGACAGAGATATACTACGAGAAGACTGATGGCTACAGAAGTGGTGATCAACACAGCATTTGGTATAAAGGAAAGATCGAGACAGATTTGATTTAGCAGCCGCCCGACAGGAGAGAAAAAAGAGCGAGAACCTGTATATCACAAGACAGAGGGGATTAAATCAAGAAAAGAAAGAAACAAGAGCATTTGCTCTGAGTGACGGAAGCACGAGAAAAAAGCAAAGTAACACGGAGACCGGCAAACGATTGAGGGTATACGATTTTCGATGTGCGATAGATAGCAAATAGATGATGTAATTGAGCGGGAAGCCGCAGGGCCCAGACAGACTTGCGATTCTTCTTCAGGCGGAAACTCCGACATCTTACATAGGAGGTGGAGGTGAAATGATGTCTGAAGATGAAGACGAGCTACCAGTGAAGGCACTGGCGAACGAGGCGTGGTCATGACCCGGACTTCCACGGGCCCCTTGGACATGTCCATCTCCCTGTCCAACGTACTGCAATGACTGGAGTCCTAACGACGGGTCTGTATCGTACGGGGATGACATAAGAGGCGGAGACGGTGTTAGGCCGTGCGGAGATTGCAAGCTCGAGGATTCACGTAAATTGACTTGGAATGGAGTGGCATTCCGGTCGCTCCCAGGAAAAAAATGCGTAGCCGTAGGACCAGATGAGAAAGGTCGTTGGGATACGCCATGGGATATGGGAATGCTACTGTAGTCGGGTACGCTTTGCTCCTGCATTGTCTGTTCTAGCGGATTGTGTACGGTACTCGGCATATAATCGGATACCACCCTTGGACCATGCGGATACGAAAGTATTTGAGAAGGCCGGTTGAAGGAAGTCGATGTGTACCCTGCTGAGTAGGGATGCGGAACAGCGGATTCGGCCACGGGGCTAACCGATGAAAGGTTCTCTATATATGACGGGGGAGCTATACGCGTGAGAGCAGGCGGTCCCGAATTTGAACGCTTCCTTGAATGGCCCATGTAAGAAGGCCGTTGGTGGAAAGGGTCGGCCTGTATGCCTGCGAGAGGCGGCTGCGGAATTTGCATCGTAGTTGGTGAAGTTAAAGATGGGGTGCCAAGCATCCCACCTGAGCTATATGCCGTAGGGCTCAACAACGATATATTAGATCGTTGTCGATACTCTCGAAGGTCACTAAGGACATGTGCGAGCTGGACCGCAGATCCAACAAGATCATGGCGCAGGACTTGGGAAGCCTGCGTCCCCTCCGTCCAGTCGGAGCATTTCCTCCATACCTTGATAATCCCGCTACCGATCCCGCCGGATGAGCGCGGGGAAGAAATATGTTCAAGGTAGAAATTCGGTGGTTGAGAAAGGTGGAAAGACGCAAGGCCCTCTCCAGGGGCCGCATTGCGAAATTCTGTATGTGTGATAATGTCAAATGGTATCTCCATTTTAAATCCGTATCCCGCGGAGTGGATGAACCACGTCAGGCAGCGTTTGGCCTCGCAAACATATGCGACGAGGTCATGCTTTCCGGTTGCAATGCGTCTCCACGAACCGATGGATAGATCGGTACAGGGGATGATTGCGATCGCTACATTTTCCAGGAAATCAGAAGGAAAAATGGAGATATGACGCCGTAGTCCAAGCTTACGCTGATCTTCGTGTATGAGGCCGTGCAGGTCAGCCTCAAATCCAGCACTCAACTGAGGTGGTGTGTCGGGCGGTGTGTCGGACCATTCATTCCCGAGATGTCTGGACTTTTTGCTGTCTAACAGCTTTGCCTTCGCCCGCCTGTTTTTCCAAAGCGGAGGAAGAAAAAAAATCAATATCCATGACAACATCCGCATAAAAACGCGGCTCGGATGCACTCGCCTATTCTGAAACCAAATCTGCGTCTGACGCTCTTGCATCCCCAAGAGCTCCGAGATCTCCCTGCGACGTGCGGCTGTCGGACTCCTATCAGCGGCGAAGAAGCGTTCTAGATGCGTGAGCTGTTCGGGAGTAACGCGCGAACGCTTGCGCTTTTCTCGGGGCTCTCCAGACTTCGATTTTGAGCTCGTCGCAGTCGTAGATGCTGATCGGGGTTCAGCGGAAGCCTCCGCAGACCCCTCATCTTTTACCGGGGTATCCGGGGGAGCATCTGTGGAGGCCGAAAGAGGTGTGTCTCCAGGAGTCGCAGGGGACATCGAGGCGCTGGGCGTGGATGCTGTTGATTCGGTTACAAGGGATATGTCCTCGCCGGGACCGTATTTAGATGAGGGGTCGAGATTGAGGTAAGGGATCTTGGCACGGTTACGAAGTCCAGAGGGGCTGTCTATTGAGAGCAGCGTGTCCTTGGCTATTGAGGGGGAGTAGAGTAGAAGATAATAAGTTCCTGACAAAAACGGAGTGTAATACCAAAACGGATACTGACACTCCATACCCAGGAGGTCCCAAGACGCGTAATTAGTCAGAACAGTAGCCGCCAGATTGAATATGCGGGGGCGTGAACGGGGCCAGGCAGAGGCGCGTCCACGCGGAGTGCTTGAGTCGGTTTTATACAAAGTCTATCTCGCCAGGATGTAGGTAGTGACACGGCGCAGCCGGGTTATGACGACGCGTTTTGTTCAAATGCGGAATTGTAAACGCGCGGTTATTGAAAACAATGGAAAAAAAGAGGTTGATAGCCGTGTTTGCGTCAAGCGTGTCACAACGGAAAGAGAGAGGAAAAGAGTGTATGCAGATCAACGAGCGGCGGAATCGAATAATGAGTGTGTAGTACCAGAGCAAAGCCAGTGAACGTGTTAAACGAGTGTGAGTACCGATGGCACGAGACAAAAGGGAAGAGTGGGTCGGGTGTGAGGAGCGGGACAGGCGTGCGTTAAGGAGAAGAGGGAGAAAAGACAGAGTGTCAGTAACGGGTCGCGTTTTAACTTTGTAGGCTTACCCGTAGCTCCGTTGCCGGAGACAGAAGAGGGGCCGATCAGAGCGCCTTCGCGTAGGGTTAGGGTCTGCAGGGCAGTGGCAAGGAAACGGGGCAAACGGAGAAAAGCTTCTGGTTGCCTGGATGCTTGGGCTTTGAGGAGATCCAAGTGGGGAGTCTGCCGGGAGCGGGAGCGGAGAGGGCTTTGCGTCATTTTTGTATTATGCGTTCGAAACAAGTTGACTGTTTGGGAGGAGCACGAAAACAAACTGTAACAGAACACCTTGCAAAGAGGGTGACGATGCGGTGACTCGGTAAGAATAGATGGACATGATGGGCCGCGGTTCGGAAAGGGACTGCGAGAGCTTGATCTGGATTTGTGGCCGAAACAAATGTGCATGTTTTATCTGGAAAAGGGCGCCGGACGGACGGAGGCGGACGGCTGGTATGCTCATCTTGGATTGAGATTGGATCTGCCGGGAAGGAGGACTAGAACAGGCAGGGCACAACGGAGTCCATTCAAGATCGTCTACTGCCCCTTTTCTTCCAGGCACCGGCAACGGCAACGCAAGTCAGACGGGAGCGGCGCGTCGTCAAGCGACGCGAACGTCACAGGGAGAGCAGCTCACGCGCCCATGCTGGAATCCTAGAATCACCCGCGCACGATGGAGATAGAGATGGCAAGGCTCCCGGAGTCTCTCTGGCGACACAGAAGCCAACTGGGCCGTCGAGAACATGTCCGGGGTCATGTTCTGCACTGCTGCGCAACGGACGGGATGAAGAAGGAAAGTGATAGTGACTGGTGAGATCGATTGGGCAAGAGCTAGGGTCCACTTGCCAAGAAGGCTACAATCGAGAACCCCCCAAAGTCTGTAGCACACGCATGCGAGCGGGCATGCGAGCGGGTCCCGTATAACCGGGAACAATTCGCACATAGGGCGGCCCGCTGAGTGCCACATGCAGTTGTTGCTCTTGCCTGTTTGTCTTTTTCTGAGCGTTCGGGCGCTGTATCAGAACGAGGCAAGGGCTATGAGCTCGAGAGAACGGTCTCCATGGTCCATAGGGTCCATAGGGTTGTCACATCGTTACCGGTTGAGTTCTTTCTTTTTTCTCTGAATAAAGACAGCGCAGAAGGGCAAGCGCGTTGCACTATTCATAAGACGATGAAGACTCAGTTGCCTGCTTGCCTTCTGGTCGAGACGAACTGCTCTCGAGATGGTGAGGCTCGACATTGGCCTCTACTTAGTTGGTTGTCTCTAGTACCTGGTTGCATTTGGTGCTACAATCGACATTGCCTAATTTAGAATATCGAAGACCTGAGGTGTTCGCATGACTAATATTTCAATCATATTCTGAAAGTGGAAAGAAGTGCCATTCAATTGGTATTGGTAGCGGAACGCTGTTAGGGCTAGGGGTGTGACTAAAAACAGGCTCTACAACCAATCACCAGTAGTAGTAGACTTCAAATATTTGAGGACTCGCTATGTAAGGAGAAACCGTCGCGTTTGATAAACAAGAGCCCAAGGAAGCTGCCCTGTTAGGCAACCCTGTAACATACCTACGTCGCGGAAATCATCTGAGAATCGATTTGAGCAACGTAACCGCATCCGTTATTCACCATAGAAATTGCAAGGAACATTCTGTGTTCAAGAATGTTACGTCGCCTCCGTTTGAGATTTGCTCCTTTCAGTGCATCGTTCGTTGTCTGTACTTTTTGGCCATGCCCGGTGATCCCATCACCGTCTTCTATCCGCGACCTTTGTGCGTTTTTTGCAGCATAATTTTCTGTAGTAGACACAACCAAAGGCCATCTTCCTGGTCGCCGACCAACCTTGACCTTGACAGTTCAGTAATGCCGACCATCACCGACCAGTGTCAGCGCATCCAAGAGACAACAGACGCGCCCAGGTGATATGATTATCGCGAACTCATCATGTCTCTGAGCTGCAAAGTTGTGATTAACAGCTACGTCGCGGATTATACTTGCCTCTTTCTGTCATCGCCGAGCCATCCTACATCACAATGATACTTACGCAATATAACTATTTGTCTGAAAGGAAATACGCACGGAGATAGAGAAGCAGCGAAACGGAGACAGCGGGGGAACAGGGGAAAGCTCTGGGAAATGAAAGAGAAGAGAAAGAACCGTAGACTTACATGTCTCGACATGGAAAACAACAAAAAAAGTGCCTACCAAGTCCGACTGAGACATGACGAGATAGTATGTAGGAAATGAACCATTATCTGCTAGATCAGTGGGGATACTGCAAGAGAAGGTGAGAGTAAGACGGGCATGGACTGACGCTCAATAGCGTGGTCGTTTGGCGTCCCGCTCATCATATGCACTACCATCTCTCTTGTACCCACCAGACGGCGGACCATATCCACCTCCGCCACCAGGAGGACCTCCGGCGTATCCGTTGGCACCTCCAGCAGAAAACCCACCCTGATATCCGACTCCTCCACCTCGTCCGCTGGAAAATAAACCTATGGTGAGTAAAATGCAACAATATTAATAAGGAGTTAGATATTTACCGAAAGCCACCACCACCAAACCCTCCGTGAGGACCACCTCCTCTACCTCCGTATCCGTCATCTCGTGGGCCAAAGTCTCGCGGAGGTCCTCCAGGATTGAATCCGCCGCCTCGGAAGCCTCCTCCACCACGACCTCCATAGCCTCTATCAGATCCTCTGTCGGCAAATCCTCCACCACGACCTCCATAGCCTCTATCAGATCCTCTGTCGGCAAATCCTCCACCACGACCTCCATAGCCTCTATCAGATCCTCTGTCGGCAAATCCTCCACCTCGGCCTCCTCCAAACCCGCCACGACCTGCGACCCTGTCACGGAATCCACCCCCTCCCCCTCTAAATCCACCTCCACCTCCGCGGGGCGGAGGAGGACCAACAACTTGCGGTTCAGGCTTCGGACGACCGCCCAAACCACCACCCAGACGGCGAGGCTTCCATCCACGCACAGTCCGACCGCGTTCTACGTCAACAAGAATACGTTTATCAAGAATAGGGATACCATCAGCCTCTTTGTAGGCAGCTATGAACACAAATTCAGTTGTAAAGATTAGTGTAAAAATTCGGCTTTCAGTCAAATTAACTGCGCATAGGTGAATTTTGTATACCTTTCATATCGCGTTCTCGTTCATAGACGATGAAAGCATACCCTCTACTTCGGCCTTTTTTATCACGAACGATACGTACGCGCTCAATGGTGCCATAACCTTCAAAGACCCTGCGTAGATCAATCTCCTTGGCCTGCTTTTTCTGTGATAGTCTTGTTAGTATAACTATTAGTAAAATTCGCAAAAGCGAGGGAGCTTACCAGGCGCGCAACAAACAGCGTCTTGTATGGATCGCCAACTGCTTCTGGATCTTCCGCAGGTTTGTCTGTACGTATCGAGTGCTAGTTAGTAACACTCTCGTGATCCAAAAAATCACATAAGACGTACACATCTCTTTTGCGTTCTTAAAATGGTCTTCTTTCGCCTTTTTTCGTTCTTCCTTTCGAATTTGTCGTTGTGTTTCCTCCGTGTGCGTAAAAACCGGCTCCTCGCCCTCTTCCATCCCATCTGGCACTTCTTGGGTTCCCGCATCGATCAGGCCTTGTGTACTCTCCTCCTTCAATCGTGCAAGCAAGGCTGCTACACCATCAACATTTTTGGCACGGACGCGATCTGGGTCTTTGCCGACTGGACGTATATAGGGGAGGGGAGGACGCGGCGCAAAGAGTTTTAGTAAGTTAGGAGGTAGAAGATGAGTCCCCGGCATCGTTGTTGTCTACGATTGAGGGTGAACGCCGTAGAGCAAGCAATGTACAATCGTCCAAGACGAAAAGACGGTAGGTTGGAATGAGTAGAAAGGGTGTGACAGGACAGAGTTGTTGCTCGTCGGCGCGAGGAGACACGGGCGCTTTGTCACTTGCGCAGTTCAGACTCAGAAAGAAAAGAATAGCATTACATAATATTGATGAAATAATCAATTAGGTCAGAAGCCAAATTCCGACTGGTAAGTATAACAAGTAAACATCACAACTCGCCACCTCGGAATAACGGTCTTACAGCAATGAACAGCCTCTCTGTTAAGGAAGAATCCGGCCTCGGTATGATTGTTTCAAAGAATAAATGTTATTTCACAGAAAGTCATTGAGCAAGAATTTATTGTCTGAATGCAACGGTTGATTGATGAACACCAGAAGGGTTTTGCCACCTCTACAATTAATCAATCACAAATCTTCAGACTCGCCTTCAAGGCTCTAACGACGCGGGGAAGGCACCATTCTCGCGTTGCTCGTCCCACTTGGAGATCTGCAGAGGAGAGATCATCAGCCATTGCATGTCGCCGGTAGCATTGTATCTTGGCGACTCACCCATTCATCTGAATGAAAGATAGATAGAACGTGAAATTCAGCAAACGCAACGAACATAGTGATAGATTGGATGGAAACAACGCACTGGGACAGAGAGAGTTGTAAGCGCGTTTGAACTGCTTGCACGGGGCAAAGTCCTCGCCCTTTGCAGTAATACACTTGAAATAGTCCGTGTAGTTCTGGAAGCAGTGTCTGGTCTGGTTCGTGTTTGGGAACCGGGCTGGCAAGAGTAATTCGATTTAGCAACGATTGCTGTCGGGTGATTCGAGCGTGATAACGTACCATCGAAGCCAGCGGTTTGCAAGACGTATTTGCTGACAAATGGGTCAGTTATAAAGACAGAAAAAAAGGTGAAGGCAACACACCTGGAGAGTCCCCCTTCTGCAACTGTAGACATGATGGATGGTACTTGCTTGAGTGTGGAGGTCGTTAGACTGTTTGTCGACGACCAAACGTTTCTGCCCGACCCGGCCATTTCCGAGGATGAGTCACGTGCTACGCCTGCCTCTGACTGCAAACATTGAAACATACTGACAAGTTGCTTTCCTCTCCATCCACATTTACAATACAGTAGACACCATGTCACTTGACGCTCTCAAATCCGAAATCGCAGTGAAGCGCAAGCTCGCCACGGATGAAACAGCTCGACCATCGAAGTACATGCGTCGAGGTGAACTCGAAAAGCTGAAGGCCGAGCAGGAGCGGAGGGAGAAGGAGGAAAAGGAGAAGCAAAGGCACAAGCAAGAACAGGAGGAACGCGAGGCGAAAGAAGCGAAAGAGAAACTGAAAGTGAGTGCTTTGTCTACGTCTTTATCATGAAGAAGTATTGAGGCGACGTTGGAGAACAGGCTGCGAGAGCATTCTCAAATTCGCCAATGCCGCCGGAGTCTTCAGGCTCTGCACGAGAGTCAGCTTTGGGATCACCTGCTCCTGAGACCGGAGGCTTTAATATCTCAAATGAAGATGCAATCCGTCGATTGCGTGCCAAGGGCCAACCTATCCGTCTTTTCGGCGAGACTGATCGCGAACGACGACTACGACTGCGTGCTCTCGAACTTATCGAGGAAAAGGGTCATGACCGTCATGGCGGTCAGAACGACTTCAAGAAAGCGTTGGAGGATGTGGAAACCAACGAACTCGAGGCAAAGGCGAAGGGAAAGGAGAGGGAGAAAGATCCAAAGAATAAGGATGACGCGGACACGTCTGGGACAGTGATAATCGACCCCGATTTGATCAAGACAGACCCGGACAAGCTGTATCCGCTAATCTACTACGCTCTTAAGAAGACGCTTAGGGAGTGGGGCGAAGCTATGGATGAACGTCCGGAGCACATCAAACGGTCGACTCAGGGAAAGCTAGCAGCCGCAACTCAAGTTCAGTCTGCACAATACCTTAAACCTCTTTTTAAGAGTCTTCGGTCACGAGTAAGTGAAAATAACTCTCCTTGCAATTTTTGTTGAAAAATGCTGATATGCTCGTCGATAACAGAACCTCCCTGCAGATGTACTGGCTCGAATAGCCGAGATAGTTTATTATATGCAGAAGAGACAATACCAGAGGGCCAACGACTCATACCTTCGTTTATCAATTGGAAATGCCCCTTGGCCTATTGGTGTTACCATGGTCGGGTGAGTCGTCATAGTATGGAGTAAGCGATCGGGCCTAACTGAGCGTTTTGCCCAGTATTCACGAACGATCTGCGCGAGAAAAAATCGCTACGGATCAAGTAGCACACGTCTTGAACGATGAAGTGAGTCGGAAATATATCCAGAGCCTGAAGCGGTATGTTTTGTTTAAGCTTGAAAGATTTACATACGTGATTTCTGACTGTCGTTTGTGCGTAGACTCCTCACGTTCTCTCAGACCAAGTATCCTCCAGACGATCTGACGCAACTTATGGGATGACGGATTCTTATTATCTGTTTTGTGTTGTTTTCGTAGTATTTTGTCGTACATTGTTATTATGGATGATCATGTAATGCATGCTTACATTGTGGTGTTGATGCGAGAGAGTTCCGCGTTGACGCGGACCCGTGATGAATGATGCCGCCGAGAATCACGCTTTAGCTTAGCCCATGAACAGACCAAGCGCACCTATCTCCTTGTAGCCTGCCTCTAACTTTCACCATATTCTTAACTTTGCATTGAACTACGATGGCGAGCCCGCGTCGCTCGCCACTCATACTTCACGCATCTGACATTTCGCGTCTGCATACAACGCTTGCTTTCCTCGCGTTCGGCTCAGCACTCGTCATTGGTACTCTTCTTCATTACCAGAAAATCGTGAAGAATGGTGTCGCTGGATATCCTGAAGAATGGTTTCCGTCGGTTTCTGCAACGTGAGCTCTCAGCGCCACTGACGCTGATATGTTACTGAGGTTCCTCCTTCGCGTACATAGAATTGGCGACTGGTATCCAGAACGTAGCATATTCCACATTCTCATCGCGTTGAACTCTGGTGAGCGATTTGGTATACTTGCTTCCTATTCAAATTTAATAAGAGTGGCCTCAGGACCGCGATTTGCAATGGTTGCATTGCAGTATTTCCTCTTAAAGTCATACCAATCATCCATGCCATTGGTCCTCCTTGTAACTGGTATCATACGCACTTTAGCCTGTGGCGGCTGGGTATACATTACCTCGTCGGATGATCATGATGCGCATGACGTGCTTATGATAACTTATATGCTGTGCAATATTCCATGGATGCTTGGTGGAATAGCTTGTACTCCCAAGCAAACGCGGCAGAGGCGAAGGCGGTGAGTGGATTGATTTTATTTCGTTGTTCGGCCAAAGTCTCATTGTGAAAAAGGGTAGCGTATGCTGCTACGTAGGTGTCATGAACGAACCAGTGTTATTGTTCTCCTGACGTATGCATTGAATTGGAAGGTTCTTTTTGTCAATAATACCCATGATTTATTTCTTCATCGAACATAAGGTTCACAGAGTACCGGGAGGTAAGAGTTGCAATAGTCAATTTATTGTCGTTCCTTTGCTGATCATAAATGAACTGGAATTTGATGCAGCCTACACCCACTACTCGTTTTTTGAGTGGACACTCATCATCACGGATATCCTCTTCGATTCTGTAACAGAACTGGATTTCGCGGATGCACGTCTAGAGGTATTGACCATTACCTATCTATTTTTTTTAGTTATTCGTTCTCATGGTCTTGTAAGATCAACATTTCTGCAGGTGAAGAACTAGCGGCTCGAAGTATGGACGATGCGTATGTAAAACGCTATGTGTAAATTTATAAATCAAAAACTGATAGTGCGTAGAACCAATGTTGCAAAGGTTCTTCAAAGCAAACGTGAAGAAGTCGTAAAAAGTAGTATTCAACAGATTATGCAAGTGGATGCCATGGGAGATAAGAAATCGAAAACTGATGAAAAGCCACCTGAGCAAATCGTGCGAAGTGTGGCGGCGCCGTATCAAGTCTTCGCCGATACCTTTCAGAATCATAGAGCGGCATTCTCATTCGTATCGGATCTATACCTCGGTGCGCTACCAGTCACTCGTGCTACATGTTCTACTTGAGTTAACAGCTTCGTACAATAGCATATTTATTCTGGACTATTTTTACTTCATTGATACCAACTCTTTTCTACTTCTCCATATGGGAACTTGGCATTGCGGGCGCCGAACTCGCACTGCTATCCATTCTGTCGCCAGGTCTTCTCGGCATACAGTCCTTCAGGACCTGGGCGGGGACGAAGTCTGGCCGTTTGACGCTACACGTGCTGGCTTTGACTGGCCTAGTCGCATACAAGTTGCCAACGCCTGCTCAGCGACTCCTATTCGTCACGTTTGCGAACTTCTTTCTATGCATTGGTGCTTCTGTCGACTGGTCTGAACCGTCGACTGCCGGTTCGCAATCTATACGTACGTCTCGAGGTCGCCCGTCTTGTATAGATTCGTTTCTCACATTTTGCCAATTAGTGTTAGGGCTCGGACTCATTCTGTCGTCTCTCTCGAAGCACGCAAATCACTCCAATAACCCCTGTGAGTAGAAGCGCTAACACATTCGACACGAAGGTTCGAGACTTACAATTCGCTATAGTATGGCCATTGCTTGACGAACACACGGGAGGATACAACAAAACAGGGATCTTCCTTGCTGTGCTCGCTATATTCGAGTTGGCATTGCGGGATGGACATTGGAAGACTTCCGCAAACTCCGCACTCAGGGCAGAAGCTCTCGATGGTCCCCGTTCTAACTCTAACGTTCCTCTTAAGGCATGGTTGCCAAGTTCCTTGGCTCTGGGAAGTTTGATATTCAGTCTCCACTGTTTCCTATCGGACCCCAGTACACTGATCGCATGGACATGGACCGGTTACCCTATTCAAGGACCGGTTCCACATCTTCATGGTCTCCTAACTCTCATCGTTCAATCAGCCGGCATGCTTCTACCTATACTTGGAAGTCCGGTTACGTCTGTTCTTGCCAGTCCCCTGTGGTTCCTTGTCGGGGCCGTGTCTTCGTTTGTACTTTATAGTTACAATGACTGGGCCGGTTATTTCGGAGGGTTAGGTGTTGCTGTCTTCTTTATGTCGATTATACCGCAGACTTTGCAACAAGCTGCTATGTCGCCTTTCGTCGGACGGACGTATTTTACTGCATTTTTCGTTGCTGTCGTTTTTTACTTGGCGAGCGTTTGGACCGTGGCCTACGCCTTCGTTCCTGGAGGCGAAGTGTTGAGGGAAAGGACCGATCTGTACGTATGCGTTTCTATTCTAAAGTTGCTGAGATGGAAGGTTAACGCCTTGTAGTGTTCTTTTAGCGCAGATTCTGTGCTTAGCTCCTGTTTTCAAATGGCCAGGGAGCAGAAACTTTGGCCATGCATCACTGGAAGTTTCGCCTCGTTTTAAACTATATACTTTCAATGCACTCTGTGTCATGGCTGCTGTGTCTGGTCTGGTTACGAGTTATAGGATGCCAGTGAATCCGCCTCAGCCACACCGCCCGGGGCATCGTATGGTGCGAGCTGGTATCTGGACTGTGCATTTTGGGTTGGATAATGAGGGAAGGGACAGTCAGCGGCTGATGAGGGACCTCGTTCGGTATGTCAAAGTTTCTAACGTCTATTGCCAAAGCTGTAACAATGTACTGCCCCGATTCTCCAGAGACATGGAGTTAGATATTCTTGGGCTTCTTGAAACAGACTTACACGTGAGTCGTATTGCTTCATTTATAGGGTCGATTGTTTATGAGCGAGTTTAGCGTCATGTCTATGGGAACCGCGACCTGTAAGCCTTTGGATTTCTCTGTCAAGATTCTAACTGACTTTACTATGTAGGACTCGTGTAATGGCTGAGGATCATGGGTTTGTAAGGAAATTCCTATCAACTCCATAAAAGAGGGGCTGACGAACCCTGCCGTAGTACGTCGACCTAGGTCCCGGACCTGATAAACATACGTGGGGCGCTATACTCCTTTCCAAGGTGGGATAACTTTTTCCCGATGAATTCCCTAGTATTGATCTTCCCTTCATCTGTTGCAGTTTCCGATCATAAATTCTACACATCACCTCCTCCCTTCTCCGCACGGCGAGTTAGCGCCTGCTATATCTGCTTTCCTGGATATCTATGGGACTGAGGTCCTAGTTGTAATTGCTCATAATGGACAAGGTATGGTGTCTTTCTCTTTGGTTTTTTATGGATAGTAATGGCCTGATTCGTTCATACAGAACAGGATCCACTGGATAGAGAACTACAGTCAACGGAGTTGGCGAGGATTATGCGCTCTGCTTATCCAGCGCCTGCCATATTCTTGGGTTATGTCGTGACAAAACCTCATGCTGATCGACGTAAGTTTCAATCAGCTTTCACAGAGACCGTTCTTTCTGAAACATTGTCGCAGCGTCTCCATATAAGATTATGGTAGAAGATGGTCTAATGCATGATATCGACGCCGACGATCATGATCGATGGTAAGCTAAACATGTTGTCTTCTCATGAATGGAGAATCTTAAGCTACAAATAGGTGTGAATACATCCTATATCGCGGCCTGTACCGAACCTCCTACTTGCGCATGTCTCGTGGAAAAGTCACCGATACTGAGTTGCAAGTTGGGCAATTTGTCGTACCTCGGTTCGGACATTCTATCACAGACGAGTCAGAGAGCGCAAGATATTTGCGTGTACATAAGGAGATACTCGAACAGCAACACGTAAGTCTCTCTCATTGGATTGTCTGATATATAGCTGATTGGCATGCAGTGGTTCCCAATGGAATACTACGGCGACGAAGGCCGTGGAGGGAAGAATGGGCATTACTACCATGTATTTGGCACGCCGCTGTATTACAACCTTCCGGAAGGCGCTGTTTTGTAAACGACTCGTACCCGCTGTTGTTTGTGATGCACTACTTGTTGTAGTTTTTGCTGTATTAAAAAGTTACAATCTACAATTTATCGAACACTTTCCGGTGAACTATCACTATTATCTGTATCATCATCCTCGTCGCTGCTGTCGGACTCCTCTTCATTATGCACCGGATGAGCCGTGCGATTTTCGTCAACGCGCTCCGCTTGCACAGCGCTGGCACTATGTGTCTGCCTTCCTTCATATTCACTTTCTTCGTCCTCATCCTCGGTTTCGTCATCTGACTCTTCATAAAACTCATCAAGGTTCTTCCAGAGTCCTGCTCCTCCCGTCCCACCCTGCAAACTAGGAGATGCACGTCCAGTTGGTGTTAGAACTACTGGTGATCCCACTTTGAGGGTTGCATGACTCGGACCGAACCCTCCCATTGTTCCAGTAATTTCAGCGATAGAACGTTGTTGCTGCCCTGCAATATTCGTCACCGGGACACTAGGAATTTCCTCCGGAGAGTCACGTAAAGAAGAGTCTGTGCCCTCTTCTGGCCAGTCTGGCAGGCGAAGGCTTGAGTCTAGTCCTGTTGGCCGGCCGGTGATGACTTCTAGGGAACCAAGCACACAGCCTTTGTCTAATGACGCAAAGTTAGTACTTGGCGCGGAGACTAGGAAATAAATGACTTGCCTTGGAAAGGTTCCCACTGCTGTGTTTCCAGTTTCCCTTCGAAAAGTATGAGTTTGACCTGCTCATGACGTAGGACTACTCCGCCCCTGCTGGATAGTTCTCCTTCATCAATCGCATCGCTATCTGCGAATGTACTTCCGTTCGTATGCTGGAGGTGAGGTGCGATACCGACAAGCAAAGCAGTTAGTAGACGAGCACGATCCCGAACGTCGTAATTCAGGTCGTATCGTGCAAGTGAGAAAACGTATCTCGTCAGGAGTACGATGGAATGGTGGTATGTTGACGATAATAGCAGAAGTTTTGCAGCTAACGTAAGGACCTGAAGTTTGACGATAGGTGCCTGTAAAACGACGAGTCAGAACGGTAGAAGCGATACAGCTCAGGTTGTTTGCTCACTTCAGTTGAGAACGTCTTCGCTGTTCTGCGCAGCACGTCGGGAGCCCACCAAGCAACTCCGTCCAGTCCACCATTTTCTGCTGTACTTCCGTCTTTTGACTCACTACCAAGCGATGAATACTGGCCCACAAGCCATACGATACAGGCTCGTGCCAATGCGTGTCGTATTTCATCTAATCGACCTGCAAGGTCAGCGATGATGCGCGCAGGGGAGTGTCCGCCTGTCCACGAAGAAGCTTGAGACCTTTGAAGAAGAGTTTGGACGAGGGATTTCAATACGAGGACAGAAGCGGAGACGGCTGATTCTGTTCAGATGTCAAGAAAGGCCGGTTGGTTAACGCAATACGGACTGACCGGAACCGGTCCTTATGAACTCCATTAGCGCAGAAAGGCAGTGGCTAGCTGAGTCTGGCACCGCATTGGCGCAAAAACCGATAGCTCGAATAGCATCGGAGACTACTGTATCGTCTGGGTCATCGGCATACACCTAAAAAAGAGTCTGAGAAAAACTAAGTATATGTGCGCAGTGACAACGTACCACAAATTCGCGTAACAAAACTTGATAATTATCTGATGAGAGTAGCTTGAGCAAAATCCGGAGTTTCAACAGTTTCGTTCCCCTCAGATCTACTGCACGGATGAAGAATCGGGAGTAATGGCGAGAAAACAGTGACTTGAAGTTAACGATGTCAGTATTTCAGGGCTTTAGTCCTTGATTTTATCTCCACATACAGGGTATTCGTGCATTATGATGAGAATGTTCGCCAAGACAACTGCTTCAACTTCTTTCGACACAGAGAGTAACCGAAGAAGGGGCCCGACTAACTTATTGACTTGGGAAGGTGGAGAGAGGTAAAAGAAGACACGGGAGACCGCCATAACCACCTTGATAACGAAGAGCAATCAATTAAGACACGTTTTAAGAAAATTTGAACTCGTACAGAAGGATTTCGTGACATAAGGAGAGGTTCTGAAGCCGACAGAAGAAGCTGCAGATCCGGGTCGACGTCTTCATTGCCTTCGTCCATTTTGTTTCCTGCTGAGTCTGACGTAACTGGCCTGGGGAGCATACTCCGCGCATAACGAGCTAAGAGCTCCAGGACGCTCACTTGTCCCCATGCATCGATGTCGAGGAGCATTCGACACAGGCGACGATAGTGAGGATGGAGTAGATCGAGACGTGTTGGACATATTGCCTGGAATGCGACTGCGACGGAACCGATAGATAACGGAGACTTGTCCTTCAGAAGAGTGGTGATGATTGGAATGAGAGAGGGAAGATGTCCGGAGTCCATACTGGATTAGTTTTGGTATTGCATTGGCTTCGTTAGCTTTGAATCCGAAAGAGGATTATCAAGTGCGCACCTGTAACATTTTATTGTAGCAAGTGCAGCCGCTTTGCGTACGTATGGGCTTGGATCATTCGCACATTTCTTCACGGAGAGAATGACTATGTTCCCAACCATAGGGACATTGATCCCACTGAGTACCCGAAGGGCCATTGCGCGTATAAGCGGGTTTGGATCCGCAAGGTCGCGTTGGAACGTGTTAATGCTGAGCAATGCGAGATCCGGCTCCGTTTCTGCATAGCGTAGAAGAAATATGTAGACGAGCTTTCGTATCTCTAGATTGGGAGAGGCAACATTCTTGACGACGGAAGGGAAGTAGTCTGAGACGTTCCGTCCTTTTGAGATAAGCTATGGTGTAAGTGGTAGTCAGGTCGAGGTGTCCACGATTCGCCTGCAGAGGGAACAAATACCGCTATTAATGTCTTGAGTGCATCCAACTTCTCGCGATCACTGTTTGTATCGAGCTGCTTGCGGACGTTGCGGACTTTATCCTCAGACACGTCAAAGTATGCAGCACCAGGGCCTCGAGCAATGGCCAGATCACGAGTATGTTCAATGAAGCTCTCCTGGATACGTGCGCCCAGCCGCGAGGTGTTTTCCGTAATAGAATTCAGGTTCAGTCCAATTCCAGCCATGATGCACCCCGACCACGAGCTATGCTCTTAGCTCTACCAGCCAGGCAATTGGGAAGAGTGTCAGTTCATGCCGAAATGGACAAGCAGCCGTTCCGTAAGTCTTCGTCGCCCCCGTGATTTGCATCGCCTAATGGGGAGTGTAAGTTCACCAACATGTTCAATCATCAGCATCAGACCAATGCTTATGGTTCCACTTTATAAGACATTAGTTATTCAAACTTAATTACACCAACTCAATCTGTCTAGAGTATGGACAAGTATTAATAATATGCACAGAAGATAACAATACTAACAGGTGCAGTTTTCATATATTGAGTTGTAGAATGTTTCACTAGCTGGAAACAAGAAAGAAAACAAACAGTCTTGCAAACCTATGAACCGAGCCCGGATTGAACGGACGACCTTGTGGAGTCTCCTGAACTGGAATCACACGCTCTACCACTGAGCTACCGGTCCAGACTAGGACTTTCAGAATTGCTCTATCTGTCTAAATAGACAACAGCTTTCAATGAGGAGAGTATTTACAGGTCTAATTAGTACCAGTTAAGACTGTATCATATATGCTCTTTCCTTATTCTCAAGGCAGAGGACTCTAGCAGTATTAGTTTTCAGACAATCTTAGTTCTTATATATAATTAATTAAGAATAATAAGTATATCTAGTCACAGTAATAGTATGTAGCATAATTAGTGTAGTAGATCTAGGGTTCCAAGGATTGGACTACAGCACCATCAATACTAAGTAGTTCTATGTATTGTTTTATTTGTACTATAAGATGTCTGAGTATTAAACTAGAATAATTCTTAAGTGTAAGCTAAATCAAAGACTAATATTTTATACACACTCTTTGTTACAGTTCTCTACTCTTGTACCTTCAGTTCTAAGAGTTCTACACTCTTCTGTACTAGAACTTGAGACTTCTGTCCCTTGAGAGTACTGTTTATAAACTATATACATACTAACTTTTACTACTACCCTTCCTTACTTTATTATTCTATTCCTTTAACCACCCCTTCATTCTTTGTTCATTCTATAGTCTCTTACCCTTTGTCCATCCCTTCATTCTTTGTGCCTTTATCTTTGACCTTCCTTTCTTTCATTCTTTGTAACTTATCATTCTTAGTAGCTTATACTCTCTAAGTACTCTTATATAGTTTAGTATATATAAGTATACAAGATCAGACTGGTTCTATAGTCTTAATCTTGTCTACTCTAAGTAGTCCTGTACTCTTAGGCTCACTCTATATACTCTACTCTTGTCTTACTCTCTCTCTCTGTCTGTTCTGTAAGTTCTGACTATGTTCTAGTACTTACATTCTGTATTTCTGTTATATAGAATAGTTGTAGTCTAGGTCCCCTTACTAAGCCTTTAGGTCCCCTCTATACTGTTACTAACATTAGATTAAGACTACTTATTACTACCCTACAACTCTCCTACATTTTAAGTATTAGTACTTACTGTTGTGTCAATCTCTTTTCTTTGTTCTAACCCTTTTATATTTTTAAATTTTAAACTTTCTAAACCCTTTTAAACTTTTACCACCCTTCTTCTATTCATTACCCCTTTTAGTTTAGTACTGATTCCTTTGTAGTGTAAACATAAACCCTCCTACACTAACTGTTACCCTTACTGTCCTACTAGATTAGTAGTTATAAACAGACCTAGCTCAAAATGTATAAACCTCTATCTAAGAGACCTTTACTAACTATATACTCTTAGCCCCTTTAGAACCTGTTCTGATTGTTCTAGAAGTTGCAACCTGTTCTAGAAAGAAAGAGTATATAGTCTACCCTTTAGACTTTAATGAGTAGTACTTTAAGAACTTCTAGTACTAAGTCAAACTATATATGACTACTACTTTAACTGATCTATTCTCAAATCTTAATTGTGTTCTATTTATCCTCTCCTTTATAAAGGAAGGTAATACAGCCACCTAGGCCTAGAACTGGATTGAAGGCTATTAGATTAGAAGCCTAATCTGACTTTAGAACAATGAGTCATATTTGGAATTTATAAGACAGCTCTGTACTTCCTTTATTAATCTGAATAAAAAGTATAATGTGTAGAACAAGCTTGTGTCTCTATAACAGGACAAACATTCTACTAATACTTTCTTTCAGGAGTTTGATATCCTGGCTTAGAAGGTAGGATTTGTACTCAGGTTTGATAATGTTCTTATTAGAATGCTTGAAAAAGCTCTTTACTTAGAACTGGTTGATAAGATTCTTAGAATAATACTAGAACTGATTACTTATACTAAGTAGAAGACATACACTATTTCCTTTGACTAAGCTACAGTTTGAATGTATTAAGTCTGTATAGAATACTTACACATGTGTTTAGCTTTAACAGTTCCAAGCCCTCAGATTAATCTGTCTGTAATTTGTAATCAATCTGTCCTGATAAACATTAGAGAAGCCTAAAAGTAAGGAGCATACTTTACCTGTAGAAAGTTAGAACACTAGATTAAGGACTGTTTATAAAAGTAATAGTATATCTGTTAGGTCATTAGAGTAATAATGAGTAACAACTAGGATTTGTAGTAAGAAGCCTTTTCTACAAATCCAGAAGTCACCTTAGAACTCTTAGACTCTAACTACATACTCTAGGATTTTATAAAGGTCTAACAGTAAATATAGTACTGAAGGGCTATAACTTGAATTTTTTAATAGTTACTTTTGATTCAATAGACACTATAGGATTAGAAGTAAATAAAGTAAGAAAAGTAGAAAAAGTAGAAAAAGTAAATTAACAAAATTATTTATTAGAAAGAAAAAAGTTAAAAACAAAAGTAGATAGTTCTCTTATTTCTTCTAATTCTTTTGATTCTTCTCTTTACACTTTATCCAAGTCTAAATCTGTACAATCTGACCTACTACTTCTGTGTTCTAAAATCTTAGAACATTCAGAACACTACTTAGCCTTGTTTACTACTTAGTAGTTTGTTTATAGTATTAAGTAAGGATAGTCTCAGCTGAGTTCACAACTGAGGACATGAGTCTGTCCTTATTGAAAGAGAGAGGTTAATAAGGAAATGTTAGTACATATACTTACCCTCTTAGATGACAAGACTGTACAAGCTGTACATTCCCTTTAAAACAAGTAACAGTTTATTAGAGAATGTTCTAAGTACTAGCTCTAGGTCTCTATCCTCTTAGCTCCCTTCTTAGGATCCTCTCAGATCTGAATAATAGCTCTAGTAGACAGTAGATACACTAGTTTGTGTATTAATAAAGTCTTTATGTAGAAACACTACCTTCTTACTTAATGTGTTCTACTTCTAATCCTAGTATATAATGTAGACAGAACTCTAAACTAAAATAGTCAGATTACTAAGTTTGTCCAACTATAGATAACCATTTAGGATTATAAGGAAAGTATTAAGTTTAGAGTCACTAACCTTAGAAAGACAGACATCTTTATTAGATTTGAATAGCTTAAGACTTACAACCCTACTATTAACTAGTTAGAGTAAACACTTGTGTTTAATTAGTGTCCTAAGTCTTACAGTTACCTTGTACTACTGTTCTGAGTAGATACAAATGCTTCTAATGTTACTAACAGTTCTAATAAAGGTGACTAGTTGTTCTTCTTTAACTAGAATGAATATATAAACACATATTCTAGTTAAGACAGAATAGAGTCAATCTGAAGAATGTTTAAGACAGAACTAGTCTAGAACCCTCTCAGAACAACTCTACTCTAGAATGTATGTAGACCCAGTCTACCAGATTTTGTCTAAGAGTTCTCTAAAGTCTTTAGTAAAGAGGAATTTGACTAGCTTCCTAAACACTATTCTTAGGACTATACAATTGAATTGACTAAGGGTTTCTAACCTAAGGATTGTAAGGTCTATCTACTTAATAGAGACAAGTAAGAGGTGCTTGACAAGTTCCTTTAGGAAAATCTTTAGAACAGCTGGATCTAACTCTTAAATTCCTTTATAGTCTCCTCTTTCTTCTTTGTTAAAAAGAAAGATAGGAAGCTCTATCTAGTCTAGAATTATTATTGTCTTAATAAGGGTACTGTCAAAAACAAGTACTTACTCCCTCTGATTCAGGAGCTTATTAATAAGATGTATACATTCAGGGTTTTTACTAAGTTAGACATTTGATAAGGATACAATAATATTTGGATCTAAGACAGAGATGAGTGGAAGACTGTGTTCTAAACTAATTACAGACTGTACAAACTGACTGTAATGTTCTTCAGACTAACTAACTTGCTTACAACATTCTAGTCATTTATAAATCACATTCTTACAGATCTGATTGACTCAGAGTATGTTAGTATGTATTTGGACAACATTCTGATCTTTACTTAGACAGTTGAGCACTATTACTAACTAATCTGAGTAGTTCTATAATAGCTCTAAGATAATAACTGTTCCTCTAAAAAGTAAAGTACTCTTTTACACAAGAGTCAGTAGATTATCTAGACTTTGTAATTAGTAGAGGAGAGGTCTGTATGAATCTAGTAAAGGTAACTACAGTTTGGAACTAGTTACAACCTTAGAACCTGAAACAGGTCTAAGTATTCCTTAGGTTTGTAAACTACTACTAATACTTTATTCAAAGCTTTAGTACTATTACTTAGCCCCTTTACAATCTTACTAGCAAAAATGTTCCTTAGTAATAGGATAATTAGTAACAGTCTGTGTTTGAGTCTCTTAAGTAGGCTATTACTAGTAAGCCTGTATTAGTAGTTCTAACAGTTGTAGACAAGTTCTAAGTTAAAGCTAACTCTTCTGACTTTGTAAATAGAGTAGTACTGTCCTAGTTTATTAATAGAAAGTAGTGTCTAATAGTGTTTCAATCAGAATCCCTCTCTGTAACAGAACAGAACTACTCTATCTATAATAAGGAACTCCTTACAATTGTCTGTTCCCTAGAGGAGTAGTATTAATATCTTCTTAGTACTATACAAAAGTTTAAGATTTAGAGTGATCACCTTAATCTCTAGTACTTCTGAGTGTCTCAGAAGCTCAACTACTGTTAAGCCTGTTAGATGTTAGAACTGTAGAACTACAACTTTGTACTAACTTATAAATCTAGAACACAAATAACAAAAGCTAATTTACTCTCAAGACAAGTAGGTTATAAAAGGGAGGAGAATGATAACAAAAATCTTGTTCTCTTAGACAATTCCTGTTTCATGTTTGAGACAATCTGAGAGATCTGACTCAAATCTAAGAATGTTGACTTTGTCACTTGTATACAGTAAGCTCTAAGACACACACAGGACTAAGTTATAGTAAAGTAGTTAGAGAAGTAGGCTAGAGATTAGGAGGAGGATAAGGATGGACAGGTTTACTAAGAAGGCCAACTGTATGTTTTAAAGGATCAGAAACTGTAGGAGAACATTGTCTAAGCTTATTACAACAATCTGACTATAGAACATTTAGACTGACACAAAATACAGGAACTCATTACTCAGAACTACTAGTAGTTAGGAATGTAGAGAGAAATCCTAAAGTATGTAACTAGTTACAATATGTGCTAACAGACTAAGGCCTACTAGACAAGGGTGCAGACTCTTCTACATTTGTATTAGATCCTAGATCACTCTTAGGAAGAAGTCTTAATAGACCTGATTAGTAAGCTACCTGAGTCTTAGAGTTACAACACTATCTGTATAATTGTTGACTGATTCTCTAAGCAAGTTTATACAGTTCTGACTCAAACAGAACTCACTTTTAAAAGTATAGTGTACATTTATTAGAATCATGTCTTCTAGTTGTATAGACTCTCTCAGAAGCTCATTCACAATTACAGACTGTAATTTAAGTCAAAATTTATATAAGACTTGTATACACTTTTTAAAATTTAAAAGAACCCTTCTACTATATATTACTTACAGACTAACAGTTAAACTGAGTAAGTCAATCAGGAGATTGAGCTCTACCTCTAAATGTTTATTAATTATTAGTAATCAGATTGGTCTGAATAGTTAGCTCTGACAGAATTTGTACACAATAACTAGTAACACTTTACAACAGGATAGTCCCTGTTCTTCCTTAATCATAAGAGACATCTGTACTAGGAGACAGTTCTGAACTAGAATAGTAGTTCTGAATCTGTAACAGACTTTGTAGAACAGATACACAGAACCAGAGAGGACACACAAGCTTTTTTAGAAAAGGTAGTACAGGTTATAAAGTAGAACTATGATTAGAAGAGGTTTATAACTAAGGATTACTAGCCTAGTAATAAGGTTATACTAGAAGCTACTAATCTGATCTTGGATTGCCTAATAAAGAAGTTAGACAACAAGCACTTCAGACCCTTCATTATTAAAAAGAAGGTTAGTGCCTCTACCTACAAACTCTAACTTCTAACAACATGAAAGTACATACACCTAGTGTTTAACAAGGTTCTGTTGTCTTAGTACTATAATCCTAGTTTTCCTTTACAATAAAGACCCCTACTACCTCTACCAGAACTTATTAGTTCTAAACCAGAATACAAAGTAGAGTATGTAACAGATACTAAGCTAGTGTATAGAAAGCTCAAGTTCCTTATCTACTAAAAGGGATACCTAGTTGAAGAACACACTTAGGAACCTGCTAAGAATCTTACTTATACTACTAAAGTAATCTGAGACTTTTATTAACTTTATCTGGGTACTCTATATTAACTCTGTCTTACAGATTTCCAAACCCTACTGTTCTAACCTATGTCTGAGCTACTAACTAAGCCTAATGTTTACTAATCAGAACAATTGGTTTTAGAGGAAGAGTAATATTATGGTTCTCTACTCTTATACCTTTAGTTCTGAGGGTTCTACACCCTTCTGTACTAGAACTCAGGACTTCTGTCCCTCAGAGGCACTGTCTATAGACTATATACATATTGACTCTTACTACTATCCTTCCTTACTTCATCATTCTATTCCTTTAACCACCCCTTCATTCTTTGTTCATTCTATAGTCTCTTACCCTTTGTCTATCCCTTTATTCTTTGTGCCTTTATCTTTGACCTTCCTTTCTTTCATTCTTTATAGCTTATCATTCTTAGTAGCTCATACTCCCTGAGTACTCTTGTGTAGTTTAGTATATATAGGTATACAAGATCAGACTAGTCCTATAGTCTTGATCTTGTCTACTCTAAGTAGTCCTGTACTGTCAGGGAAAAGTCCATTTTCTTATATAGCTTTATAGTTCTTATATAGTAGAATACACATTATTTATAAATTATATAGTAACTGTAAGAATTTTAATAAGGTTATAAAGTAAAGATAATTCTTATACATCTTATAAAGGTTCTAAAAGTATTATTAATGAATATAATACAGTATATGTATTATAATAGCTTTAAATATTGAGTAAATATATTTTAACAAAAATATATTGAGAGTAAATACTTTATTATAGTATTTTATTTGAAGAAAAAGACTTGTGTCTACTATATAATATAATATAAAAGACA
>NW_006760387.1:1730813-1732727 GCF_000271605.1 Fomitiporia mediterranea MF3/22
GAATATCACATGGGACTTTACTTAAATCTTGAGTGCCACACTCGCCCTCGTTGCTTGCCTTTGACCTCTGCCTACCCTCAACCCTCTGCCCTGTGAATGGTGGCACTCGTTGCTTTTGTTCCCTCCAGTTCAGTCCTCTGCTTGCCAGCAGGCACGCTGCCTGCAACTATGTAGACAATAAACATCACTGCACTCGTCTCTCTAATCAGTTGTTGTGATGCCTGTGTTGAGCTCAGATCCTGCAACGACACAACCCAGCCCTAGTGTTTCTTTTTAGGGACCTATGCTGGTAATATACTATACCATACCATACCATACCATACTATACAGCTGACTTCAGCGTCCCCTTCCGCCTTCAACACAAAGTGTAAGCAGCCAGTCCATTTCATAATAAGCACCACAATAGATGCTCATCTCTCTCTCCCCAACTTTTTTGTCTCCCTTCTGCTCCTCTGCAGTTGCCTCTCCTTCATTGTCCTCCTTTTCTTTTAGTTCGTCTTCCTTTTTGAATTTGCATTCGTGCATCTGCATTGTTTCCAATGCTGAACGATTTCTTCAATAATTCCATGCATTTGCATACTTCTTCCTGCTCTGCAGCACAAGCAACAATCAGCGAGCACACGCTTGCAACAATGTCTATGTACAACCACTCCCAAGGTGCAATCCTCTCTCCAACCCCTTGTGTACTTTCCTTCCCCACCTGCCATTCCATGCTTGATGTGCATTTACATTACCTAGTGCTGTTCATGGACACTGTTTCGAATAACGGAAGCAGTGGCCCACCACTCACCCCTCCTGAGCTGAGTCCGTCCACACCTTCCACTTCTCCTCCTCCCTTCGAGCCAGAACGTCCCAGAGATACACCTTTGCAGTCATCCCCAACAACTCAGTTCACTGTACCTCCAATTGTGAGACATAGTCAGAGCATGTAACGCGCAGGTACAAACACAGCTTCGCCTGCAGCCCAAATCATCTCGTTCAATGCTCTGGATCACAACCCTGGTGCACTGCTCACACTTGCTACACACCATCACAATACATCCATCTCCTTGCTCCAGTTAGCCACTCACGTCAATGCCAATACTCACGCTCACACCTTTAGCCAGACAGTCTCACAACTTCTCTCACAAGCGCAACCTCAACCTACACAACACGTACAACCTTACAACCGACAGGCACACGCAATTTAACTTGCAGGGACCGAGTGACGACTAAGTCTTAGTGACTAAGACCACATCAAATGACCCAAGAATGCATTCATTGTCTTCTGTCACGAATGCTGTTTGAAAAAGAACGAAGCAGAGGCTGCACTACCTGTAGAAGACAACCTGGTTGCACGACATCTGTGTCGAGCTGACCTCTCCAAAACGATCTCATACCAATGGCATTCACTGTTTGTAGAGGAACGTAAATACTGGGGCGAACTCGTGAAGCAGAGGAAGAAAGAGCACAAGGAGATGAATACCCATGGTACGTCTATCGGTTGTTGTGATTTGCTAAGGTAGTGATAGTTTTATTTCTGTTATAATGTGTTAATATTATGTACTGTTCAGCATTGTTAGTAAAGAATAAAATATTTAAATAAAATATATATTGTATAATAAGCCATTCAGATAAGATATAAGCTGTAAATTAACTTATTTAAGGATTATAAGATAGCAGAAGAAGTATTATGCCATATCAGAAGAGGGGTGCAATATATACCATTATAGACTTTCCTAAGAGCTATAATTCTTATATCCCCATTGTAAGGACATGTAATGTTTATTAATTCTCATAATATAAATCTGTCTTATTACAACCTTATAGTATCTTTTATATATCTTATCCAATGAGGGGTGTAATAAATGTCATTATGGATAATATTGTTTTTTACTATATTATATATGCATATAAGAGTATATAATAATTAAG
>NW_006760387.1:1732747-1748150 GCF_000271605.1 Fomitiporia mediterranea MF3/22
GGCACACGCAATTTAACTTGCAGGGACCGAGTGACGACTAAGTCTTAGTGACTAAGACCACATCAAATGACCCAAGAATGCATTCATTGTCTTCTGTCACGAATGCTGTTTGAAAAAGAACGAAGCAGAGGCTGCACTACCTGTAGAAGACAACCTGGTTGCACGACATCTGTGTCGAGCTGACCTCTCCAAAACGATCTCATACCAATGGCATTCACTGTTTGTAGAGGAACGTAAATACTGGGGCGAACTCGTGAAGCAGAGGAAGAAAGAGCACAAGGAGATGAATACCCATGGTACGTCTATCGGTTGTTGTGATTTGCTAAGGTAGTGATAGTTTTATTTCTGTTATAATGTGTTAATATTATGTACTGTTCAGCATTGTTAGTAAAGAATAAAATATTTAAATAAAATATATATTGTATAATAAGCCATTCAGATAAGATATAAGCTGTAAATTAACTTATTTAAGGATTATAAGATAGCAGAAGAAGTATTATGCCATATCAGAAGAGGGGTGCAATATATACCATTATAGACTTTCCTAAGAGCTATAATTCTTATATCCCCATTGTAAGGACATGTAATGTTTATTAATTCTCATAATATAAATCTGTCTTATTACAACCTTATAGTATCTTTTATATATCTTATCCAATGAGGGGTGTAATAAATGTCATTATGGATAATATTGTTTTTTTACATATTATATATGCATATAAGAGTATATAATAATTAAGACTTTTTCCTGACAACTCTTAGGCTCACTCTATATACTCTACTCTTGTCTCACTCTCTCTCTCTGCCTGTTCTACAAGTTCTGACTATGTTCTGGTGCTTGTGTTCTGTATTTCTGTTGTGTAGGATAGTTGTAGCCTGGGTCCCCTTACTGAGCCTTCAGGTCCCCTCTATACTGTTACTAACACTCTTGTCCCTCTAACATCATGAAAAAGTCACAACAAATGTAATTAATAATAGCAAATGTAATTTAATAATGTAGTTATATATTTATTACAATCTAAAATAACAATTATACTTGACACATAATTAAATTATAACAATTGTATATAAATGTAATAATTATACAAGAATTGTATTATACTACAAGTGTTTTTTAAAGCAAGTAATGTTAATAGCATTATTACTACAATATTATATGTGAGACACAAGTACTTAACTTTTATTATAATATGTTAAAATTGTATATAAATTAATATACAACAGTAGTTGTTTGATTATAATACTTATAAAAGTAATACATTATACTTGTAAGTTGATTATAGTACTTTTGGTAAGATAATATGCAATTATATATATTAATATTGTTAACAATCACTCTGTTAGACTTATAATATAATCTGGTTTTACTTTTAAACTATATGTCAAAGTGATTATGTAATCAAATACTAAAGATTGAGTGCATATAATGACACACTTACACTTGTCACTCCTTTTCCTCCTACCTCCACCATTTCCCCAACCATTTCCCCCAACACTATGTTGTCTCTTTTGTTCTCTCCAGCTCAGTCCTCTGCCTACAAGCATCCTCTAGCAGGCACACTGGCTGCAACCACCTAGACAATAAACATTACTGTATTTGTCTCTCTAATCTGTTACTGTGTTGCCTGTACTGAACCTCAGATCCTGTGACAACACAACCCAGCTGGCTACACAGTCCTTCAGTGTAAAGTGTAAGCAGCCAGTCCACTTCATAATAACTTGCACAATAGTTGTTCATCCTTCTCCTCTCAACTTCTTGTCTCCCTTTCTGCCTCTTACATTGCCTCTCCTTTGTTGTCCTCCTTTTTATTATACTTGTCTTCTTTTTGCATTTGCATTTGCACATCTGCATTTTTGACCAATACTAAACAAATTTGCTAATAATTTGCATGCTTCTTCCTACTCTACAGTGCAAGCAACAATCAACAATCACACACTTGCAACAATGTCCATGTACAACTACTCCAAAGGTACAATCCTCTCTCTAACCCAATGCACACATTCTTCCCCACCTGTTCCATGCTTGGCATCACCCTTGATGGGTCCACACTGTATGCATTTACTTTCCCCAGTACTGTGCATGACACCATTTCAAACAGAAGCAGTAGCCCTCTACTCCCTACTCAGCCAAGTCTGTCTGCCTTCCACTTCACCTTCACCTTTTGAGCCAGAACATCCTAGAGATACACCTTACAATCAATGACTCAGTTTACTGTACCTCCTATTAGACACTGTGGATAAACTGTAGAGTACACACACTCAGACACAGTTTTGCCTACAGTCTGAATCAACTCATCCAACACTCTGGATCTCAACCTGTATGCACCACTCACACTTGCTACACACCATCACTGTGTATCAATCTTTTCTTTCTTATTGTCACTTTCTAAATCACTCTAAGCCTGTTTCACAGGCACAGCCTCAACCTCCAAAACCTGCTCAACCTTGCAATTCAACTTGCAGGGACTGAGCAACAACCAAGGCATGGTGACAAAGACTACTTTATACAGCCTAAGAACACATTAATCCTTTACTGATGCAAATTCTGCTTGCAGAAGAACAAGGCAGAGGCTGCTAGTGGTGCAGGGATTGGGACTGTAGAAATAATATAATATTCACTATCTTTTTGTATTAAATAATTAAATATAATTACATTTATTAATTATTTGATACAAAATTGTATGCAAAGCAGAAGCAATCTATCCAGATGCTTGTAATGACTTGTATATATTGTAAGATAATACTATACTGTCAAAAAATAATAAGTATATTTTAACATTATTATTTTGGGAGGTATGTTATGATCACTTATATATCTTGACAATATGTACAATCATAATTAATATCAATAATTTCAATAATTGTTCTAGATTCTCATTGTACTTGTATCAAATTATAATTAACTTGTGAAACCCCCTATGAAGAATATAATTGCTTCAACAAAATTTACAAAAAGTATAAAATATACCTAGTTGTAATCTAATACAAGTGTTGCGACTTTTTCGTGATGAACTTGTGGTGTAGCTGTTTAATCCGGAACAAAGGTCAATGCTAAATCCTTTCTACTCATTTCAGCTATTCCGACCGACATGTATTATTGCATCTGATGAGCCAACGTCACTGCCTGGTATACGAGAGACGATTCGTTATAGAAGATTGTTGACGCGGCCACTGTATTTGGGTTCGACCTGAATTCTATTGCCTGGGTCTGAACCGAGACTTCGGCAGTCATTCGTCTGCGGTCGACTCGCCGAATTTGTAAGAGAAGACGATTGCTTATAACGCAACAGAGGACTGCTTGTGGCCTATTCTATGGGCTTCAGCATCTATATTATAGTCAAGCACCACAAAATCATACGTTAAGAGAATTTCACTTAAAGGGCCCTATTACACAGTAGCATCAGTGCAACACAGAGAAAGGTAGGAAGTATGTTGTACCCGTTTATAAAGTAATAGCATCATATTTGTGAATCCCATACCTGCAATTATATGTTTATTAATCTCATCTGAAATAGGGTAAGCGCCTTTAAGTAGAACTAACAGATAATACATAAGAAATACATGGCCCCTGTATGTATATGCTCAGTAACAGGTAAAAACGATAAATTCAAGGATAACAGACCTCCAGTCAGCATTTCCTTCAGAAGATCACCGAATAACCCTGATTCACGATCTGTGTTTGTTCAGTGGACGCATTTGTCAGGAAAACAACCTATGAACCTACAATATTTAATAGCTCTTGCCAACAGGAGGCCAAAAACGACTGCCCGTGTGATGAGACGAACATCAAGTGTGATCTAGGTATCAGATATGGAGAAAGCTGATGAAAGGCGTTAAACTCCTCACCTGTTGCATTAGAAACAAGAATAAGGCATAACTTCCAACCATATGTATTTTTCTCGAAAAAAATGCACCCAGAATGGAACAGATGGACAGGGGAGGCTGGCATAGTAAGTCAGTTGTGCTTGACATGAAAGAGGAGAGGAAACCTACTGGTGGCAGGTAAAGATAATAATATTGCAAAGGAATAACCGCCAACTCCACTACTCTTCAAGGCCAATCTAGAATGAATACCTTTGTCCTACTAGTAGTAAGTTGTACCTACAATTGCAATGATTACCAGGAGGATAAGAACTGTTCGATTTAGTCCCCATACTGCATATGCACGCAAGCCCAGCGATACTAGATACTTGTTAATGACAGATACTAATTTCCGAACAATGGTAGACAACTCACCTTCTGCACAAAAATAGCACGTGCAGGCCAATACTGTGACGCACGCATAATTAAAGTAATCGCATTAATATTCGAGCCAATAATTAACTTACAGGTGGCAATGACTAGAACAACTTTGCAATTCTAGGAAAGTGTTGGTGAGATAGTTCTTCAAAGTGTTTGCCGGTTTCTACTAACGTTGTGGTTGGTGTCAGAAACAAGTACTGGCAGGCCTTGAGGTGAACACATTAATAACTTGAAAAGATATAGGGATTACTTACAATATGTTATGAGGGCTGTTGAGGCTATTGGCAAATAACGATTTGCAAAATAGAGTGCTTTTGGAAGTGCAAACCGGGATGGCCATATAAATTCTGCCTGACAATGGAATTCTGAGCAATCAAGAAGCAGTATCTATATTCAGAAGCACACCTCTCCCTCGATAGTTATGAGACACTCATAAACCTGTGGCAGATATTTATCTCCGGGTTGTAACGGAAAGTTCTTGCAATCTTACAGCAAGCGTTAGTGCGGCAACTATGGGCAACTCTCGTTTAATTGTATGTTACACTTATGATACACCATGCAATTTGTCTGGTACACACCTGTAAAACGCTGTCAAAAGGCACATCGTCAGAAGAGTCAATGCGTTTAAAATCGAATGCATACACGAAGAATCATGTCACCCATTCCGGACTCTACATAACTCTCATTTTGCAGCTGAAGGGCGGACATCGAGATACAGATGGTTGTAGTGAGAGGACGTGAAAGAAGCAGTCAGATCATTCGCTCACGAGTGAATGTGATTATATATTGTGAACAGCGGGATTTTTTCTGTATTGCCGTGCACGGCGTGCAGTCAACCAGATCGGGTAAACAAGCTGCACTGCCTCCAACTGTAGTTTTATTACATAGAACAGCCTTCTTTAGGTTCTAGTTGATGGCATTATCTTGAGTATCTCATGGACGGAGTCAAGGTCATTAGATGGTTACTTGTAATTTAGCACATAGAACATTCCATAACTGCCCCGTGTTACAAGCTCTACTTGATGGTGCAGCTTCAAAACCTTAATGGGGTGCTGTCGAGACTGAGTGAAACAGAAACACTGCTGTGATTTCAGTTCGATTTCATCGGGTGGTTGGCTGCAACTCTGTATCAGAAGCAAAATCTGATCACACATTGCTACGATCCGCTTGACTCGCATCATGTTGATAGTTGTACTAATGTCTCTGCAGATTGTTGTCATATGTATTTTTCAAGGGATCGGATCAAGGAATCCAACTGTTTCTGAAACGTCAGGCCTCATATGTAAAGCCAGTAATCAAGATTTAGCACAGCAAGATGAACGATCTGTACTCCTCGAAATCTGATCGCACATACAGCGCCTGCAAATAGCTCAATTTAGGGCTGGCACAGTGTAGCTTATATCTGTCATACTATTTGGGATGCAGGGATGTTAACTTTATAAGAGTCACCGCCTTGTGAATCCGATAGAGGAGTCAACTACACGGGATGGTGTGAAAAAATTGCTGCATGGCCTTCAAAACTTTTGTTAGTATAAAATAACTAATGCGAAGATATGATGAACTCACACAAGGTGAACACAGTAGAGAGACATCCTGAAGTGATTTAAACAGTCGGAATGGCATAGATGATATTAATATACTGTTTTGGTTTGGAATGAACCTTCAACCGATACCGAAAGAAAAATCGCTGTATTATTACGTAATTATTAACTGTTGTTAAGGTAGGGAAAGTATAAACTCGACAAACCCAAGGTATCACGTGCACGACCCTGAATACACAGCCACTTACTCCATTAGGAAGGACCCCAGCGGCAAAAATCGTGGTGAAGATATGATTTTTCGTCTCAGTCTCAAGAAAAATTGTAAAAGCTTTTAAATATGTCAAGTAGAAAGTACATTGTGTATTTACACTTATAAGTCAGCCAAAATATCATCACTGTCTAAAATGTTGTCCAGAATATTGTCAATAAGGACAACATTGTCCTCATTCCTGGACTGTAAGTAATTTCTTTAATTTTTTTCTTCATGAATCACTCAGAGCTAACTTACAGCTCCTCCTTTACTGTACAGGTTTTGTGTTCTAGCTTGTATTACTTTCTTTCGGCGGGGCATTATTGACTGAGTTGTGTTGGTAGCGTACAGAAGTCATGTGGATATAGATGCTGTAATAATGACTAATGATTATGTATATACCAAATAAGGTGATTATTTGTAATATTATAGTTACCCGAGGTGGCAAAAATCAAAAACCTAAAAACTCAAAAAAAGTTATTTTCTTGCCAGAATGTTGCTAAGGACATTCTAGAGTGTTTGAGTCAAAAAAAGCTTCTTTTGGAAATAAGTCAGGCATTTTCTAATATTTTTGAAAAATAAAACCATCAATTTGTAGCTACTTTAAATACAAATATTTTGATGGAATTACATTTTTAATTTGTAGTGTGTGGAAGATGGTATTTCGTTGTCTAAGTGTGAGGCCAAAAAAGGCAATTAAGGTTACATGAGGTTGGTTGAGTTTATACTTTCCCTACCTTACTCTGTAATTCTACTTTCTGCACCTGCACTATCCTCCCTCACATTTAACTCACGATACACGAAACATGTTTTCATCGGGCCGCGTCTCTGGTCTGACAAAACTAGCATCATCATCTCGCCGACCACTCGCTACCTCATCTCGAGTCTTTTCTTCATCCTCGGCATCTAAATTCTCCGAGTACAGCGACGCACCAGGCACAAGCACGAGCGCAAACCCGTCCTCGGATACCACCGCAGAACCTCTTCCCTCCACCTCCCATCCCACCGAAAGCAAAGACCACAAGGAAAAGGGCTACTATAAAATAACCTTAACACGATCCGCCATCTCCCTAGGCACGCGTAAACAGGCCACACTCGCCTCTCTCGGTATCACACGACGCATGCAAACGGTGTTCCACCCCCATTCCCCGGAGTTTGCGGGTAAGATCCTTGCTGTGAAGGAGCTCGTACATGTGGAGAATGTTAATAAGGAGGAGGTGAAGAGTCAGAGTGAGATGAGGAGGTTGAGGAGACCACAGAAGGGGTTTGAGGTTGTGAAGAAGCTAGGGGATGTGGAGGTGGGGTTTTAATTCTTTGAGGGGAGGGTGCGTGGAATGTGGAATGGGGAGATTAGAACATAATAGTGGTATGTTTTTTTTTTTTGGGAGTTGTGGACATTGCTGATGGAATGTCTCGTCTCGCACGCAGGTTGCTCGATTTTGACGTAGAACTTGCTTATTGGTCTTTTCCTGACGCAATGCATCTCCAGCTACTTCTAGTCTGATCAACCCCCGACGTATAGTTATTCTCACCCAACTCACTACTTTTACAAACGTGTCTGTCGACACTAAGTTTCACCAAGTTCTGTCCCTTTCTACGACTCTTTAACCTGCTCTCCAACCGCCAGGCTTCTCGCTTTATAAGGAAGCTCTTGAAGGCAACGTGGCGTTGGATTGTGGAAGTACGGCTTCCTTTCTTTTTATCTCGGTATTTGCAGATGCTAATGTTTGTGTGATTAACCTATAGGTTGCTTGATTTCGACTTAGAACGGATCTATTGGTTGTCTTCCCCGACTCCGTTAACTTTCGTTGGATACTCTGGCTGTGTCTAAATCATACGCATGATACATTCCAGTTCATCCAATGCACTACTGCTACAGATGTGACTTCCAACTAGGTTTTGCCAGTCTCCGTCTATCTACAGCTCCCCAACCTTCTTAACACCAACCACAACCTTCTCATTCCGTTTCCAAAATTCCACAAGTATCTCAGCCAAACGATCCGGTTTGTCCTACAAGTAAAAATTACACATGCACCGCCGCAAGTCATCATTATTAGTATCCACGCAAAATGAACTCGAAAACCTCAAAAGGAAAAGAAGAAGTAGACGCACCTCGTGAATCATGTGTCCTGTGTCGGGAACGACGACAAGCTGGAACTTGCCCTGCATCTGGCCGATCATAAGTTCCTTATCTAGTCGTTCTGTTCCTGCTAGGATGAGTAGTCTTGCTGCGCGTACGCTGAGGAAGGACGACGATAATCCGCGGAACCAGCCTAATAACGTGCATTAGCATTCCGCATCCGTCATCATATCGACAAAGAAAGTAACAGCGCGGGAAAGTGAATGCCGCTGGTACTCACTTTCCCAGTAAGGTGCGGTTGAACGGAGTGGCGTACGCCATACGAACTTGGGTCCAGTATTAGAATCATTTGGCACGAAGAGTGAGGGAATGCTAATTCGTGCGGAGAGTTGGTTCCGAATTGTGTGATTTGTTAGACTGAGAAAGGTAGGAATAAATGAGTCAATCTTGATATATTGACAAAGGTCTGAGGAGAATACATACTGCCACTCGATAGCTTCTTCTAGGCTATCAAATCCGTCTGGTCGAGTGTCAAGTAGTGTGTGCATGTGTGGAAGTGCATCGAGAGTGAATCCCTCGACAACTTCAAGCACCGCGACACCCGTTAATCGGTATTTTGCCGAGAAGAGACGTGCAGAGGCTCGAACTAGCACGGAACCACCTAGGCTATGCCCTACAAGCTTTTAAATAGGTTGAATAATTTCACCTCTTAGTTTATAGGAAGAACTAAAGGACGCACGACAAAGGTAGGCGCTTCCGCTGGATTAGGAAAAAGTGTTGCAAATAGATTATATGCGTCCTCTGCAAGGACTTCGATTGATAGATCGGAGTCATCTTTGGAATCTTCTAGAGGCTTTGTCTTCCCTATGTCAAAAGAGACGATGTAAGAACGATGTTCACGAACTTGGATGTGGCTGTATGCACATACCGTGTCTCCGTGCGTCTAGAGCCATAACGCCACATTCGCCCCTGGTTCTCTCCTGAATCTCTTTCGCGAACAGCGCAAAACTAAGACCTGAATAGCCCGCACCATGGTGACACACCATCACTGTTCCATCTCTCTGAGATGCACCTGATGCAAGTGCGGGTGGAGTGTAGTAGACGCGGAAAGACAGACCAGATGCGGGGACGGCTACTTCTGCTGCTTGGGAGAAGTAGCCTGCGGCAGAGATGGGTGCGAATTGTGGGTTGGGGACGTGTCTTGTTTTCGTGCCAGGAGGTTTACTGTTTGTTCCGATGGAAATACTAAAGTTAGGTTTGGGAGACTAGCGGAAGAGTATTTGAGTGAGCTCACGAGATGGAGGGCAGAGAGCCTAGAGAGTCGTTCTCTTCTTGTTCTTCTTCTTCATTGCCTTCACCTTCCTCCTCATCGTCTGCATAGGGCGAGACAGTTGGGAGGTGAGGCATTCTGTTGAGCATAGCGGAACGATGCAAGTCCGACATGATTATTGATCGGTGTGGTTGGTATGCAGGAGACGCGTCAAGTCGTGTGCGCATTTCCTCTTACGCTCTACTTTACTTTGCACCTGTACATAATAAGGGTCTAGATTCTGAGTGAGACTATAGATGTAACAACGTCATACAGCACTGGCTAATGCATATTTGTCCACCGACGATGCTTCCGTCATCTAACGGCCAAAGATGGAAACGAGGAGCAACATCTGTCAACGAATCGACGCTAGGCTGTTCTCTACCGGGAGTGTCTCAGACGATGAATGGAGTCGATGACCTCACTCCGCCCTGGTCTTCCCCCTATCCCTTCATATATAAGTCCCTCATGCCACCTCTGAGAGCAGGAGCAGTCTCAGCTCAACAACGATCCAATTCACAATGGCATCGACAGTCCTTCCCCCAAGTTCACAACTCGAAGCTAAAGATGACACGCCAGCTCGGGAGCTCGGTTCTGCTCCTGCGCCAGTCTTGCGTGAAGGAGCCGTTTCCGCCTCGAGTCCACCCGCTGTTTCCCAGACTTCTTCCTCCGAGCTGGGCTTACCCGGTACCTTCCCCCGTGATCCGCATGTCCCACTTGACCGCCTTAGTGAGAAAGCAACGACTACCACCGAGGAGACGGACAGCAACACATTGCTTGGTGCGGCTCGCGAGGATGTCCGTCGTGCAGTAGATGCTGCCGCGCAGTACCTCCCGGAGGGAGTCGTCGGAGCTATCGGCTCTGTCCTTGGTTAGTTGTTCAAACGTTTTGTTCTTTGTAAAGGCATATAACGTTACTGCCTTATAGCTGTGGGCACTTTGGACTCCGCCGCGGCGGAGAAGAAATTTGATGTTTCCCAGACCTCGGGAAAGACTAGAAGCACGTTCAGCGACTTTGATCCTAGTAAAATGGGCGTTGCAGGCATTGCAACTGATTTGAGTAAGTCAATTCCATATGTATACGTGAAGAAGGCTTGTATTAATCCGCAATATTTACATATAAGATTTGCCATCGAAATCACGCGAAGCTCCAGCATCTACTATTGCAGCCCGCAGGGCATCCGAACCGTCTGCCACGGCGGCGAAGCCCGCCTTTGTATCCTACTTGCCTGGTCCCGTCATAACGGTTACTACGCCTCCACCGGAAAGGAGTGAAACATCTTCCACGACTCAACAGCAGGAAGATTACGCAGCGTTCGTGGCCTACGCACCCGGTCCGATCATCACTGATGCGCCTCCCTCCGATGACGATGATACGAACCAAAAGGATACTGAGGCCATTGCTGAGCGTCGACGCCCCGGTGTAGAGTCGACTTCGACTAAGGATGCATCGAAGAAGAAAAGAGCGGCTGAGGCTGCTGCCGTTGGTGCAGGTGTAGGAACTCTAGGCGGTGCAGCTTACAAACGTTCCTCGCCGGCGGACAAGGCTGAAGGTACTGTCGAGCAGCCCACTTCTCAGGACACTGCGAAGACCTCGAGCGACGTAGCTGCATTCCCTAAGCCTGCTGGCGCTCCTGCTCCCGCTCCTGTCTCGAAAGAGCCTGTCCGGGGAGGCGCAGAGGCACGACGTCCCGCCGAGACAGGCGCATCGACGGACTCTACGAAGAAAAGAGAGGCTGTGCAAGCTGCAGCACTCGGTGCAGGGATAGGTACACTCGGAGGCGCAACGTACGAATATTCTCGTTCGTCAGCCCGGGCTCCTGAACAGATAACTTCCAACGAAACAAGCGGCCTTGGTGCGAATATCAAAGCGCAACCTGATGCTCGCGTTCCTACCTCGGCTTTAAAAGGGTTGCAAGACCAGACGCATCCGGCTCCTTCTGCAGATGACAAGAAAATTGCGACGCAACATGAAAAGCATGCCCCCCTAGCTGGTGCTGCTGTACCTGCCACAGTTCCTGCGGAAAAAGAGGCTAAGAAGGAGCCTTCTGCATTCGCTGACGACAAACAGTCTGCGCCACCTACAGACCCGTATAAAGAAAAGGATACACCTCCAGTCTTAGCTCCCGTCGCATCCGCAGACAAGAAATCAGACAAAGAAGCCAAAAAGGAAGCGAAGCGCCTCGAAGAAGAGAGAAAGAAAGTCGAGAAGAATGCTGAGAAAGAACGACATGATAAGGAGAAAGAGGTTGCCGCTGCAGCGGCTGCTGCTGAAGCTGCGCAGAAAAGAGCGCAGAAGGAGGCTAAGGAACGAGAGAAGGAGATGAAGAAGGAGGCAAAAACGAGGGAGAAGGAGGAGAAGAAGTTGCAGAAGGAGGTGGAGAAGGAGGAGAAAGAGAGAGAGAAGGAGATGAAGCGACAGGAGAAGGAGGCTGCTACGGTTGTGGCTGTTGGCGGCGGTGGTGTTGGCGCGAAGGAGGTGGAGGATGCTAAACGAGGCGAGGTGCAGCCGGAAGAAAAGCCAGAGAAAAAAGAAGGGGTCGATGAAGGCAAGAAAGTAAAAAGCACAAGAACGAAGGATGAGGCTGCTGCAGCCGCGGCTGCCACTCTTGCTGCTGCGTCTGCTGAGAGGGAGCATAAGAGGAAGTCGTCGGTTGACTCTCCACCTCAACCAACTGCTGCTCAGGCCGATTCGAAGGCGGCGACTAATGATCGTTCGGTCCAGAGACGTCCAGGCGCTATTGACGACAAAGCCGTTGTAGCTGGGGAGGTTCCTGGTAACAAGCAGGTGAAGGGGCCTGCTAAAGATGAGTCGCGCGGTTGGCAGAAGGACGATACCACCACCGACGAGTCAAAGACGAAATCCAAGCAAGGTGCTGCTGCGACGACAGCAGTTGTAGGTGGTACCGCAGCCGCCATTGCTCTCGCGCTGTATTCTGCCAAACAAGAAAAGAAGCAGAAACCCTCCGACGATGCTTCTCTGCCATCAAAAGACGTTACTTCCACGTATGATGGAGGAAGTAAGCCAACGCGACCTGGACCAACATCTCTCACTAACGAGGACTCACCAGCCAAGTCCGGTTCGGACAGCGATTTTCCACTTCCCTCCGAAGGTGCAGTTACAACTCCAGTCCGTGCGGTTGACATCTCGGGAAAAGGTCCTAGTGCGACCCCAGCTTTGGGTACAGGCATTGCGAAGACGACTTCTGCACCTGCAGCTGTATCCGACCAGACTCCTCCTCCGCCGGGATTCGAAAGGACGCGATACCACGGCACCGAAGGACTGCAAGAAAAATACGAAGGTGGTGCGCTCAAGTCGAGCTTCATCGGCCGACGATCGGATGAGGTGGATAGGGCAGGACAATTACAAGGCAGCGAGCCTGATAAGAGCGGTAATGGTGATAAGGTTTCGGCGAAAGAGAATGGGAAGGGGAACAAGGAAACTGCTAGGGACGATAAAGATAGCGGGAGCGGTAAGAAAGAAGGAATCGTGAAGCATATAGTCGAGAAGGTGAAGGATAAGCTTCACCATCATTGAGAGTTTCGTATCTCCTCGCTTCTTTTCTGTTGTCTAACCACACTGTAACAATATTTTCTTATACTGTATTATCCTCTCTCTGATTCTTTCTCTTCTTTGCATTGATTTCATTTGTTTCATCATCTCCGCTTTACTTTTGCACAAATAGTATACAATTTATTATAAGTGTCTTTGGGTTCCATATTCTATGTGTGTGGACATGCTGAGTTGTAATCCTATATTAATCTTCGGCAAATATTCAGTATTGCGGTAACGATACAAGCACCAGTCAAATCTATCAATTTTCCATATCAGAACAGGGTGAGCTGCACAGATTGGTCCATCTTGTGATTGATTTGATTCTGATGCTACAGCAGAGTTCTAGGTATTAAAAACTAAGATCTAATATCAATGTGGTCAAATTGTCCAATCTCAGGCTGATCGGCTCAATACTATTGTCTGCTATACATACATAAACTTGAGCAAGTTCAAGTTTACTGTTGGGTGGATCAGGCTGTACAGTGCTTTACTCCTGGAACTTGTTTCCCATCCTCTTGCTGTTACTACTCTACACAGATGAACTCTGGTCACCTTGAAAGTTACAGGCCTCCAGAGTCTGAAATAGGCGATGAAATGATCCTTTGTGTTTGCTTTCACTATTCTGCATTTTTGCTCACTCATACTGACACATCCCTTGACTAGTACTTCAGAGGTAAGTGTTAGGGGAGATGTGTTCTCTAGGTTGATAACACTCTCAAACTACAAATGTAGACCTGCAGCCCTTAATCCAACTATATTCCTAAAGCTACCAGCTAGGATTTATGCTAGGAGAACAAGTAGGAATATGAGAAGAGTCAAAAAACTAAGGAACTACTATATCTACAGACTGCTTTTTATAATAACTAAATAACAAGAGTAAAGTAAGGAATAAAACTTGAGAATAAGATCAAAGAAATAATAAGAACAAATATTACAAAGCTAACAGACACATTAGAGGTTAGGAAGAATTAACAGAGCATTGTGTATCAGAGAATATAGGCTAAGAGGCTATTGTACAAAAGAGGCACAAGTTACTATATTGGGCAAGAAATGAATTAGCTATGTCATGATTGTATACACTACCTTACATCTCTATAACTCTCTCCTATACTCAATACTAAGACAATCTCTATGAAACTTTGTAGAACAATAGATAAGATGTTAAGAATTATGAAAATCCAGTAGTAATGTTGGTTTTTCACAAAACTGACAGAGATATGAAGAAAATGAAATAGGTCCAATCCTACAATCCTAACATTACCTCCCTCCTTAGGTTGTATGTCCTGGACAACTGAATCTAAAGGTTATTTTGTTTAAGCAAAGTGTTAAAGTCTCTAAAGGTTCCTTTTAAAATGTTCAGTCATTTTAAAGTACTAGGATAAACTTTGTAGAAATCTCTAACAGTATCCTAAGTATAAGTAAGGTTATTTTCAGGCTACTAAGTTGCTTCCTAGTATCCTACCCATTTGACAAGGAACTAAAGCTTTCCCTTGTAGAGTTAAGAGTTAAGGATAGTCTTAACTTTGTATTTAATCTCATTATCTACAAGTTTAGAGGGAGGAGGAGGAGGAGCCTTCTGAATATTAAAGACTTGAGGAACATATAGTTTGAGTAGAATCTTATTAAATACTAGGTGAATCAACTATCCCTAAGGTAGTTTAAGCTTATATACACTAGTTCCAACTTTTGAGTCAACCTTAAAGAGACTAAACCACTTGTCATCAAACTTTTTAGTAGGTCTAGTAGTCTTTATGTTTCTTGAGTCTAAACACACTATATCTCCTAGCTTGTACTGTATAGAGGAGTCTGAATAATAATTATAGTACTTCTTCATAACTTTAACAGTTTGGTCCAGGCTTTTCTTTGTAAGTTCCTAAACATCTTTAATATGTTTAACTTATTGTTCAACTGAATATATACTAGTCTTAGTCAAAACTGATTCAAAGCCTACAGAGTGTCTTCTAGAGTTAACATAGAACAGAGAGAACTTTGTAGTAGAGTGTTCTTAATTGTTATATACAAACTCAGTCATAGAAATCTATTCTACCTAGTCTGACTACTTATAGTTAATATACAAGTAGAGATACTGTTCTATCTCTTAATTAATATACTCAGTTTAACTATCAGTTTAAGGATAATATACTGTAGAGGGATTCCCTTTAATATAAAAAGCTTTATAAAGTTCTCTTATGAATTTAGTATTAATTTATAGTCCTCTGTCATGTATAATCTTCCTACAGTATATGACAAAAGTATTGCACAGGTGAAAAAATATATATAACTTCCCTAAAACACAATAATATTACACTCTGTAAATTGGTACTTGTAGTCTAGCATTTTATGAATACAACACTCTATAGAGTATTAAATTCCTTTCAAAAATGAGTGAAAGCAGAGAAGAATACAAAAAAGGTCATTTTCAACTG